>NC_086319.1:129783876-130128876 GCF_036172605.1 Pelobates fuscus | reverse complement strand
TCCATCTCTACACCTTCCAGGGGGTGTCACCTGATGCTGGACATCCTCACTGCAAATTCGCCCTACTGCATTAGTTTCCCTCTTTTCAAAATATATCATATAGCTTTGTTATATATTTTTTGTATATCCTTAAAAATCAAGCCTTTTAATGTTGATTTTGTATGTTAAAGTGGCACTGTCACCTTCTGTGGACTTTGACATCATTGCTGCTGGTCGAGTGGCCGTGGGGGGCAGGGAAAGGTTCAATTTACTTACCTGAACATGTCCCTTGTGGATGCCACCATCTTTATTCATAGAAAGCTAATATCTATGGTGACGGCAGGGAGATTGACACTCCAACTAGTTTATTTTCTTAAGCAGGGTCTTGAGTAACCTTTGACAAAAACACATTACATTTTACGAAGTAACATTTTGTAGTTATTTCAAAATGTTTAATGTACAATATTCTTAATATACATATGCAGTCCAGTATGTTTAAGATAAATGTTTGCAATGAAGTGATTTTTTTTTTCTCTCTAAAGAAATTACTATATCACATTAGCCAGCGTTTTTTTTTTTTTTTTTTTTAAACATCCACTTGCTCTTACAGCTGTCATCATGACCCCTACAAGAGAGCTGGCTTTACAGATCACAAAAGAGTGCAAGAAATTTTCGAAGACTCTTGGACTGCGTGTAGTCTGTGTCTATGGAGGAACTGGGATCAGTGAGCAGGTAATAAGCGCAGTGTTTTTTTTTGGGTGGCATAACTCAGTCTCTCATATTTAATTCAAACATCTGTAATGGACTCGATATTTAGCTATTTATGAGCCATTTGTCATCTAGATTTTGGGATTGGGTCATATACATGTTAAATTTGAGCCCTGGGGTATAGTGACTGTAAGAAAAGGTTATAATATCCTTTCATTTTGCAATGAAAGAGTGAGGACATTTTTTGATGTAATTAATATAGAAGTGTTTGTTAAATCCAGTGTGTGTGTGTGTTTACAGATTGCAGAACTTAAAAGAGGTGCTGAGATAATTGTTTGTACCCCAGGACGTATGATAGACATGTTAGCTGCTAACAATGGTGAGTCAACAACTTTTTTTTGTTGTGGATTTGTATCATTTTGTTTTTGCTCCTTTTCTCCACGATATGAAGCTTTGTTTTTGCAATGGATACTTTAAATCACTCGTCATGTGTCCCTTAAAGTTGTTTTATTTTAACACTAGGGAATTCTTCATGCTATCCAAACATATCTTAGTGTTTCATTAGAAAATAAATTCAGAAATGGCACATTAACAACTCAAAAAATATGTATTCTGAATTTTCTTTCCACAATTACATATAGAAGTATAAGGGTTCTAAATTACTGATCACCATGGTACTATTGCCAGCATTTGTACTTAATTGTAGGAGCTGTGGAAGCAATGTGTTTAACACTGGTTTTTGTATATCTGTTTAGTGTGAGAGTGTGTCTGTTTGTACGTATACACACATGTACAGGTATATTTCCCACATGCTCACCCATTTACTACCTAAAAGGTTGATTTTTGGACTCTCGTAATTGCAGAATATTTTGGCCTTATTAAAATTACCCAAAATCAAACTATACTGGGTTGCTTACTGCATATTTGGGTTATTTTGTATTTATAAATTGTTTGTAGCACTAAAACTTTGATTAGTTGAGACTGTTTGCTATATGATCCAGCTTTTTAAAACTCTATTGAATCTTGTCTGACAAGGTTTTTGAGATATTTCAAATGCTAACATGAACCAATTTTTGAATATCTGCAATTTAATACTTTGTTCAGTGGGGCCAGTTATCATAATTACTGGTATTTTTTATTTACACAATAAATGCAGGCTAAAAATATTGGTGGATAAAATGCTTTTGCATGAGTTTGTCATGCTTTCACCTATACATTTATGAAAGCAAACTTACATTTCATTCCTGGGACATGCAGTTTGTCCAGGTTTTCATGATAATGCCGAACTTTGGTAGAAGCGGATATATTTGGTTAGCTGGACAGAAACTTTTAGGCATGAAAGCACATAATATTTCTGCTTTTTATCAAAAAGACACAGGAAGGCATAAGCAGAGTTTTTCAAACACAATGTGGTCCATAAAGATGTTCTCTGATTTGTATTGATGACCGGCACAGTGGTATAATCTTCTGTTGCTTGCTTTCATAGCCTTAGTTCTATGACATACAAGTATTTTCACACAATAAGACATCAGTCTTCACTTTATTCACACAACCTTACAGTATGTAGTGTGTGAGGATGTGTGATGGTAACATTTTGTAACTCCATTAAAATAAAACAAAGCTGCTTTAAGGTTTTCTCACATATGTAATTTGCATGCTGTACGACGTGACTTATTTTAATTTTATATTGTAATAAACACTTACTAAACTGTTGACATTATTTGACCTCTGTGGGGCAAAAATATATCGGTGCAAGATTTGTAGGACTTGGATTTCCACGACTGATTCCTGCTGAGGTAGGTTCATTAAATTTTATGGCAATTTGCCTGGATTTCATTTTTTTTATTTTTTCAGTGGATGAATTCCATTCTCCTGTAAATATGGTAAGGTATTTGGTTAATAGAGATGAATGTTTCATCTAGGGCAGGTCTTCTGTGAAATGTTTGTTTTATGATTTTTCCATTACTGTAACAAAATAATATATACATTTCAAGAGTTTGGACCCTATTTTCATAATTTTGTTAATGGCTGAACCTTAAACTATCTTGGTTTGCCTTGTTTATTTTTTATTTTTATTTTTTTTATATTTGCTTTGTCTGTACGAACGCTTGCAGTGCTTTTTTGGCTTAGCCCCTTGCTATGAATTCATTTGTAGTCCATAGTACTGATATTTGAGGTGGCATCACTGATGTCCTGTGTCTTTCACGGAACACTAATTACGGAGTCAGAGGAAGAACCAGTATTGTACAAGCAGCCAGCAACACCATGATATTTTAAATCTGTCCTATCATGTAAAGACTGCATAAATACTGGAGTTTATTTGTAGGTGTTAGGCAATGGGTAAATCTCCTCAAATGTCATATCTTGGGACCTAAGCTAGAGAGACATAATGCTCCACTTAACTGGTAATTTTAATCAGAATTTGTGTACACAATGTTCAGTTATAATACCAGAGCCACTGTGTGAGCCATTTTAATAATCTTTGAGGACTAGAGATGTGAATTACATTATCTCTCAATTTATATGTAAATTACACCTGTTTAGTTTTTATGCATGCTTGTGTCACAAGCACACTCAAAGGTAACCATTACCGTATTGAAAACGGTGACGTATAGTAATAAGTGGGCATATATAATTTTTGGTAAAGCAAACCTTGATCTTTAGCACAAGCTCTTTGCCTCCCACACATGCGCTGTAATCTCTAATATGTTCTTTTCTAGGTGTCTGCTGTCATTTAATGCCTGACGTGGCTCCAGGCTCCACCTCAGTCTTAGTTTTATGATGTGTGTTTGGCGAGGGCTGAATTTTACAGGTCCTCCTAGCCATGCGATGGTACGCAAGAGTAGTCTTAACACATCCTCCTACTATAGAGCAACCTTTGGGGCTCAAGTAAATTAAAATGAAGCAGAAGTGCTTAGATTGTAACACTTTTCATAATTTGCTTAATTCTTTTTTCTCTATTTTACTCTCACAATGAAAAAAAATTACTTTCACTATAAAAAATAAATTAATATGTTCTCTCAATTCTCTGTTCCTTTCCCCTGTGCAGGACGAGTGACCAACCTGCGTCGTGGAACATATGTTGTTTTAGATGAAGCCGACAGAATGTTTGATATGGGTTTTGAACCACAGGTACATTTTCATTTTTACAGAAATGTGAGAACGTGTCCCTCTCAGAAATGCTATGTATTCAAACCGAGTACTTTTTATAATACTTATAACAGCAATTAAATTATGTTAGCACATGTAAAAACTGTACTACTTTGAGGGAGTTCGCAAAATAAACGTTTGTCATTTTATTGCTAAAAATGTTTATTATCCTAAACAGTAACTTTTCTGCAATCTAATTTATATTAGTAGCATTATTTAAATCTGTGTGATCGTATCTTGAGTTCACCATATACACAATTATACGATAAATCAGGGCTATCTTCACTAGCCATAGATGAGTGAAAATGTAGGCCTGGTAAGCAGAACTGACTCCAGTTAGTGTGCCATTGAGCACCCAGGCTTGCAGGTACAAATATAGTTTATGACATGGGTGTCCAACTTTCCTGGGCTGCATTGAGCTCAGAGGAATTGTCTTGGGCCACACATCAAATATATCATATCGATTTATAGATGATGTATATAAGTAATATATATTTAAAAGCCCTTTTCTTAGTTTTGATTAGTTTTGATATTTCAGTTGTTGAGTCGATAACTCCCTTACTTGTTATCCTTATGTGGGATTGGCATATTTAAGGATATCAAATTAGGGATCTATCTACTAAACACACACACATGTATATACGTATGCACACATAACCACAGATCCACACAATCACAGACCTATACACAGTCAGAAATCTATACAAACATAATCACCGATACACATACAATCACAGGCCTATACGCACAATCACAAATACACACACACAATCACAGACCCCCACACACAGTCATATACCTATACACAGTCACATACACAATCACAAATGTACAAACAATGACAGACCACACACACACATACATACACAATCAATCAATCACAGACCTACACACATATAATCGGACCCACACCCGCAATCACATACCTATGCACACACACACGCATAATCAGACCTACACACATACACAATCAGACATATCCACAGACTCCTCCCCCCACACACAGCCAATCACTGACAAAACATACACAAAAATCACATGCACACACATTTAATACTAAAGAGGTCCACCCAGCCTCCCTACCTTGCTCTGGGAAGGCTGGAGTGGATCATCTCCCTGGTGGCCAGTGATTGCTGCTTACACCTATTATGTATGTATATTTTGTATATTTGTAGAGGTGGTTTAGGGGAAACCACTCAAGGTGTTTAGAGCTCTTTTTTACCAATCACTTTAAATTGTGCACTCTGTTAACAATTAGTGATTGCTGCTGGGCTGGAGCCTGGGACCTCTGTGCTCTTCGTGCACAGGTCCCTCGTGCGCCCAGTAGTGATTCCAAAAAACCCGGCCCAGACCCCTCTCTACACAAACCTCTGCCCAGTTCACCTTCTACAAAGCTTCCCCTTCTACAAAACCACTGCCCAGTCCCCATTCTGCAAAACATCCCCTTCTACAAAACCCCGGCCCCCCTAAAAAAAACCTGCCCCCCTACAAAAACTCCTGTGCCATGATTTACAAAAGACCATGTGCTCCACTCTACAAAACCCTGCTCACCCCCTCTACGAAAAACACCTGCCCACCCCCTACAAACACCTGCGCCCCCTCTACAAAGACCCCTGTCCACCCACAAGCATATTCACACACAAAAAAAACTGCTACTCTCAAGACCATAGCACAAAAAAAAAAAAAAAAACACTTAAAAATAAAAAATAGGGGGGCGGGGCAGGACCGCCATGCTGACCGGTCGCATGCTGGAGAGGCTCCTGAGGGAATCATACGCCCCATACGCTGAAAAATGCAGCTACTAAGCTTATAATGAATAACGACAACACTGCTTGGCTGTCGGTGATGCAGCAGACCCCGAGATCGGGAGTTTTTGGAGCCCGGGAGGGCGAAAAAAAGACTTTGGTGTCTGCGGCCTAATCGAGGAAGAGGCGGGGTGGACGGCCGCCATCCTGCTTTCTCCCCCGGCTATCACACACCGGCTCTCTGATGTGGTCCTGGTCCCGTTCCCCCCCCCCTGGACCGGTGGGGGTTATCCCGGTCCCCACTGGAGGGCCCGCGGCAGCGGGAAAAGGAACACTACAACTTAATCTCCCGCACTCTGCAGCTAAAATGGCCGCCACCTATGCCACCACGGGAAAGCCAGCTCTGAGCAGCCTGCAAGAGGAATCCCTACAGAGGCTGTGGAAATCCACTACTACAGGTCTTGCACTCACGGGCTCCAAGGAGCAGAAAGACCTGCAGCTGATTGGCAGCACCCACTCGCACCCCAGCACAGACTCTCCAACGACCACTCACCTAAACCGAGAGCCTCGAGGAGGGAAAAGCCTCACGTCGTTGCCAGACATCTGGGTGGACACGCCTGCGGACTCTGATGCCGACTCCAGATAGAGCTCGATCGGAGGATGCCAAAAACGAACTTGTGCTACAACCTGCAGAGCCAAACTAGCAGGGTATACCACTATACTGGGACGCCTTTCCTATCACCCTTAGCCAAGACGATGGAGGGAGGGAGCAGAGGGGTAACCCAGACAAGCTAATATGTAGATGTGCCTTTAGCATTAACCTTTGTCTCCCTGTGTAGCGGGTCCCCAGAAGCATACTCACTAAGTACCTATCTAACCTAGTTGCTACTCCTACATTACTCTACTACTTAAAACAGGCTTAGGCTCCTACACACGTTTGGGTTAACAATCTAGCATAAAGTATGTAGCAAGCCTACTAATCGACGTTTACATGTAATTTGAAATTCCTGTGTTTACCGTATGTTAAGTACTTGTCAGAGCGGGCACCCCAGCATATCAATGGGCATCTTTCATGTTTAAATCGAATGTCCGGCTATGTTCTTCTAGACAATAATGTTAATATGTACCAGCGTGTTTTACACTCTCAAAAAAAAAAAAGTGCTGTTTTAGGCAAATGTCATACCAATGCTTATCGTGTTTCACACTGAAGGCTTCCTAATGTTGTTGTGACATTGTGAGCATACCTGTATTCTTTCAAAAGTACATCAAAAATAAAGAATAAAAAAAAAAAAAAAATATCAATAATATTAACAAGCAGTCACCCTGCTGATTCGGGCTCCAGACTCTCGCTTCTGCTCTGAAGACACCGTGAGGGCAGGTCATGTGGACAGCACAGTATTGTGTGCCTCCGTGCACTGCCGCATTCCTCATCCTGCTCGCGACTCTAAGAGAGTGGACCGCCCCCTATTAGTACACCACTGAATGGGCTCCCTGCAGCGTGGACAGCAACCGGGCCGCAGGTTGGACACCCATGGTTTATGACTTAATATCCTCTAGGAAATCTACAGGAGTGCTCAAAAATTCAATCTTTATTCTTTAAATACAGTGCTTTTCATTTCTGCACACAGGTAATGAGGATCATCGATAATGTGCGACCTGATCGACAAACAGTCATGTTTTCTGCCACATTCCCAAGAGCTATGGAGGCTTTAGCCAGAAGAATTTTAAATAAGCCAATAGAAGTACAGGTTGGAGGGAGAAGTGTGGTGTGTTCTGATGTGGAACAACATGTGGTGAGTGGCCGCTAAGATCTACTTTC
The DNA here is from genome assembly GCF_036172605.1 of Pelobates fuscus. Lineage (NCBI taxonomy): Eukaryota > Metazoa > Chordata > Amphibia > Anura > Pelobatidae > Pelobates > Pelobates fuscus. The sequence continues at coordinate 130,121,475 of NC_086319.1, read as the reverse complement.
AATCACCCTTCATGAAACCGATGTCTTTAATAGTAAATTGTTTTAATTCAAGAAATATTTTTGTAAAAAAAAAAAATGCGTCAAATTGAATGTTTGTTTGTTTTTAAAACATGGTGGCAACAAGCATACATAAACACCACTTATCCAGCTCTTTCACTTTAAGAATTGGCTCTTCACAATATACGTATAAAACATATGGAGTAATACAGGACTTAGAGTTTCTCCAACCAGTGTAAAATAGAATAATGCCCCGTTGACAAAAAACTGTGCTTTAGAGTTGTTGTTTTTTTTATTTGATTATTATTTATTTATTAGCAATGTTTACATTGCAAGGTTAAATCTGCTCTATAACCTTCTGACGTCTTTGCAAATTATGCTCCGCTTGTATTCCGGTGGAGAAGGGCAGGGCAAGGGAAGATAGTTTTTTACTTACCCGAATCTGTCCCTCACTGGTGCATAAAATCCTCTAAATTCGCTTCGCCTCCTGGCACTTCATCTGCAAGGAGCTGTTGTTATCAATGCGCAAGAATATAACAATGGTGTCTATGGAGGGATCCTCCATAGAAAGAGCCTTTTCCTCTTAGCTGTCACTTGTCAAAGGGGAGAGGGGGGGAGAGAGGTCAATATGGGACAGGGGAGGTGGGGGAGAGAGAAAACACTATGGGACAGGGGAGGTGGGGGAGAGAGAAAACACTATGGGACAGGGGAGGTGGGGGAGAGAGAAAACACTATGGGACAGGGGAGGGGGGGAGAGAGAAAACACTATGTGGGACAGGGGAAGGGGGGGAGAGAGAAAACACTATGGGAGGGGGGAGAGAGAACGATATGGGGGGGGGGGGGAAGAGAACACAAAAAAAGAGGGAGGAGAGAGGAACATTAAGCGGGGGGACCACTAAAAGAGAAGTGAAGTATTTCATATTAGATTAAATTCATGAAAAAGTCTAATATTAACTAGAAAAGCTACAATTTCTGGGGAAATTGTGTGAAGTGTTCTTGCCTCCACCAGTAGTCTACAACTGGAGTGGGTGGAGTAACTGTCTATTTATTTATATAGCACATTTAATTGCAACGTTGTTGCCCAAAGTGCTTCACGGTTACATTAAAACATACATTTATAAAAACATTAGCAGGTGTACAAAAGGCCCTGTCTATGACATCACTTGCTGCTCCAGCCTGGCACAGGTCAGAGTATTTTGGCGGTTGTCATCTTCAAACGGTCGTATTTTAAATATAAAGCAAAGAGATTTATATTGTGAGAATCACAAGACCCAGATCTACATGTTGATGCATAGTATGACTCTGAAATAAAATGAAGGCAGAGTCGCAGTTTAGAAATTGCCCTTCAAATTTGAGCTGGCTAGAGTGGAGTTTCAATGAATGTCAATGGACTGCGCGAGTTGCAAACAAATGGTCATATTGTGAAAACTATAAGGACTATGGCTTAGCCGTGGACATATTTAGTGGCAGCAGGGATAGCTGAACGTTTTGATATAAGATTTGTGTAAGTGGGCTTGAAATTGAGGGAGTGGTGGCAGTTTAGAAATCATGTCCTGATTTTTCTGCTTTTGACAGCTCCCTCTCTAGTTATTTATTTTTTATTTATTTATTTTTGTTATTGGCTTGTATTTTTTATTTAAATTCTTTATTTTTGGGTGCATGAGAAAGAATAACAATAACATCGCTTTGGAAGTTTGATATAGGCATACAATGCACAATTTTTGTTAAGTAAAAAGGTGATATGAGTGGTAGGTAACATATATATAATATTTTGCAAGAATCACTGGTACATAAAATAAACAGGCTAAGGTACTCTATTCTATACTTTTGAGGTGTAGCCAACTCGGTTGCTGTTTTTGTAGGCTGGGTGGGGTGCTCTGTAACCCTGAGCTTGGGTGGGGGGGAGGTTTATAGATCGGGCAGCACCGTGGTCATGATGTACCTTCCAAACTGCCTTAATTGGAAATTGGGTGTGCTTATTGGGGAGTAAATTAGAGTAAGTGGGGGAGACTTACGAACCGCTCCCTCTTTAAGGACTTGGATTGTGAGGTGGGGGTAGCATGGGGTGGTTTGCTGTTATTTGTATTACCCTTGTGAAGTCTGTAGGCTGGAAGCGTGGGTACAATTCACCGGCTGCTGCTCCACTATATGTGGACTGTGTTGGTTGTGATGTGTTTCGAAAGTGTCAGCTACCCCTCCACATGGCTCAGAGTAGGCCTTCTATCTTGCTTGCCTTATTGTACATTACTTGTTTTCCTCTGCCTTGGCAATATTACACTGTACAATAGATAAGGTCTATGTGTCCCGTAAGTACCCTCGGTTTACAGTTACAGGCAAGTTAAATTCAACTAAATTCAAACGAGGTAAATTAAAATTCAACTGATACAGGTGCACTTCCAGATTGAGACATATTTGCAGAGTGAGGCGATCAAATATTTACAGTATAATGTAACATTTTGCGGTTTAGGAGGTGTTGGGTATTATTGAGGAAAAGGTCCTTAAATTTTCATACTGATGAATGTCCTCATCAACCATCAGTCACAGTCACTAGGCTACTACTGCAAGCGCCATGGGATTGGTACCAGCGACACAAGGATTCGTATTTCGCCACGGTAAGCGCTCATACATGAGCAGGTGTGTTTGTTCCCGGGTGTGTCAGGGCTCTCCCCTGGTTTACCCTCGGTTTCTGGGGCCTAGTTGTAGGTGGAGGCGCTTTGTTGCCGAGCGCTATACTTTGGAACTTCAAACTTAACACATTGGGCAGGGAGGGGCCGGGCAGGCTTTTGAATGAGGTTGAATGAGCTCAGTTCATCAGGTACCTGGTCTGTGCTGTTCCTTCCTCCCTGGGTAACTGGAGGTTGCATTTGCACTGTTGTTGGAATGGTATGAGCTTATCGATACCCCAATTATGTGGTGCTTACCGCCCCTGTACCTGTGCCCTCTGTTCCAGAAGGCTCTTTAGGCCCAAGGTCTGGAGCGCTGCGTCCGATTCTGCGGCTGTGGTAAGTTGTAAGCTCTTCTCTCCTTGCGAAGCCCAATCGGTATGGAATTGAGTGGGTGCGTAGTGTCGAGGTCAGATGTTTAAACTGGCTTCTCCATAGCAGCGTAGGTCTGGATAGATCCTGAAAGAATACGAGGTGAGTATTTTGGAAGGAATAAGCAGGCTGTCCCCTCACTGCCGCCATTATTTGTAGTTGCGCTGATCTTGTCTGGAACTGGACGATAACGTCCCTTGGGGAGTCCGCTGGTGCCTTCATAGCTTTAGGTATGCAGAATATCCCATCCACCAGGACTTGTTTGGTCTGCCTGGGGTTTAGTATGGTGCTCAGCAGCCTTCTGGCATAGTGGGGCAGCTCCCCGGACGTGATTGTCTCAGGGATGCCTCTGATCTTAAGATTTCTGCTCCTGTGCCTGTCTTCCATAGTGTCCATTCAAGTGATAAGTTGTGCTTGGGCTTGTTGGAGCTCTGCTGTCAGGGCCCCCATTGTTTGGTATCTGGAGGAGAGTCCCTGTGTGTCTTTCGACTGCAGTAACACGTCCCTCCATTTTGTGTATGTCTTCTCGCACTATGGCGATGTCTGCCGCAAATAGCACTCGGATGTTGCGGAGGAGCGCCTTAATGTCGCCCTTGGTAGCTGGCAATTCATTATCTTCATCAGAGGATGTGTAATGGAGCCCCCCTGCGGCTGGGATCTGGTCCATAGCCCGTTCTTCGGAGGAGGCTGAAAACGAGTCGCCATTTTCTTTAGGTTCGGCTGTGCCCGAGGCCCTGGTAGGCCGGAGTAGGAGATCGCAAATGTCCTGGGATCCCGCTGGTTTGACTGGTCCCATGGCGACTGGACTTGTTCCCCATACTGGCTGTGCGTTTTTGCTGCAAACCGAGCGATTTTTGGGTTTGTTTAATAGCTGTTTCAGGCTTGTCGTAGCGGAGTGCTCTTGCAGCACGTCTGCTCTTGTCGGCTGCTGACTCCGCCCTCTGCCTTGTATTTTTGACAAGTTAAGGGAGGTCCTAAACTCCTGCTGGTCGTCCTCTCCCTTGCGGCTCCGGCGCTCAGTCCCCACTCTAGTTTTGAACCTTTTGCCATTCATTCCTATAGGACCAAATTCGCCACAAGAACGACGTTATTCTGTGAACCATTCGGTGAAACGTTCCACAAAGTAATAGCAATCCAATCGGGAACAATCCGCACTTTTCGGTATATGTAGTGTAAAAACTGTGGGAGGAGTTAGGGTGATAAATTTTGCTATAATAAGAATAATAATATATATGTGCGATAACATTAAGTGGTCTTGTTATGCAAGAACACTTAATAAAATTATAGGAAAAAAACTTTTTTTTTTTTTTTTTTTTTTAAATCATTTGGAGAAAAGTCATTTTTGGTTTCGGTTGCATCCCTAGTTTGTAGATTGTATTTTTGTAATATTGTATCCTATTGTAACAATGCAATGTTTTGTGGACACAGGACATACTTGAAAATGAGAGGGTTGCTCTTTAACTAGGGACAGGGATGCTTAAGAGTTAGGAATACAGGCTTGTATTGCTAATGCGGACAGCCTATTTTTATTTTTTCTTGTAAGTCATGTCACTGACCTGGGTGGTGCCTTTCGTTTACATACTTAAATGTGCTTTTTATTTATATTTTCAGCATTTATTGTGGAGTAGAACATGGAGTAGAACTATTAAAACGAATGTTTAAATATCAACACAATGTGTTGTTTTATTTTTTTTATTATTAGATTGTCATAGAGGAAGATAAAAAGTTCCTGAAGTTATTGGAGCTCTTGGGACATTACCAGGAAAGGGGTTCAATCATTATTTTTGTTGATAAACAAGAGCATGCTGATGGCTTGCTGAAAGATCTAATGAGAGCATCTTATCCCTGCTTGTCTCTCCATGGAGGTATGTGGGTTTTAATTGTTGCTTTTTTTTTTTTTTTTTTTTTTTTTTTTTTACACCTCCAGGGTTTCTACAAGTGTGTACTGTATAAGTTATGTGTATGGTGGAATCTGTGTGATTTCACAAGATGATAGAACTATAGAGGAAGTAGAGAAAAAAAAACTGCAAGGAGTGAAAGCTGAGGGAAGCATGAAAAGGGAGAGAATAAAGTAGTAAAAAACCAAAACAAATTCTTGTGTGTGGGCCGATGGAGATAACCGACAGAAATCTCTAGCGAATGTAAGGAGCTGTTAAGCTGCCCGCAAGGTTAATGCAGGGGTTAGCCTGCAATCCCGACAGGTAAACATTAACTATTGAAACAGGAAATGCTTGGCACTCCACTGAATGTGTGTCACATGCAAATATGAGTAGATATCAGTTATCTGCAAAGTACTTGGTAGGTTGGTGAAATGGGAAAAAAAAATAGCCTGTGCCATGTAGAGAAGAATATAATAATGTCTTTGCAATGAATTTATCTCTACATCATCTACATGCTCACATTCTCACAGAACACTCCAAATTCCTCAGAAGCATCACCAGAGCCCCCACCAAGCACTTCTTTTCCATGCTAGCAGCTGTGCCAGGCATGTTCTAGACTACAGACCACCAGTTCAATTCTCAGTCCAACCAAAAATCCTGGTCTCCAAGACCTTGTGGATAGATTTGCAGAACTCGTGTAAGTCTGTGGGTCAGCATTGCAGGTAGTCTGCAGAAGGTTAAATGATTAAGTATCTCAACGAAAATGGGCATGTTGGATGGTTCTGGGTAAGTTCCTTTAGCAGATTCCACCACTATCCATATTTAGATGGTGCTTTTGTGGAGCAAAATTCAGTGGCTGTGGAATAGAGCTGCAGAAAATGCCTCCGAGCCTCAATTGCCATTAGACCCTCTGACATGCATACACATTCTTATATATGTTACTAGAGAAGTTATTTGTACTATTGAATACTTTTTTTGTTTAGCTTAATAAAGTTTTCAGACAGATTTACATTGCAACTTAATACAATGTGGTTTTGGCATGTGTTACTGATAGTATATGTGTTACAATAACTATATTTCTTTACCATGCTATTTTCTAGGTATTGACCAATATGATCGAGATAGCATCATTAATGACTTCAAGAACGGAGTCTGCAAACTTCTGGTTGCTACATCAGTTGCTGCTCGGGGTCTTGATGTCAAGCATTTGATCCTAGTGCTTAATTATTCATGTCCAAACCATTATGAAGATTATGTGCATAGAGCTGGACGGACAGGGAGAGCCGGGAATAAGGTTAGAAAGATGTCATGGATATGCATTTTTTTTGTATTGTGAGTTGGCCAGTTATGTATTTGGGTCTATTCAATTGAAATTGCATTTTGATAGAAGGCAGCGATGTTTATGTATGTGTAGATTTTACAGATTTATTTTCTTATTTTTATCTTTTAACTAAATTGGCGCAAGAAAGTGTAACCAATTAATATATGTACATTTTGTGCAATATGCTAGTCAGATATATTGATTTGGCCTTTTACATTAACATAATACAATTCAAATGGACATGTTCATCTCAATCAATCTCAATTTAGCAGTGTAGTCTGGATGTTTTTGTTACATTTCATACAGGGCAATTGAATACTTGTATATTCTAAATGATTCTAAATTTTAGGCCAAAATAGCTACATCGAAATGTCTTTTGAATTGTTGTCAAATTTGTAATTGATGCTTTTCAGGGCTATGCATTTACATTTATCACAGAGGACCAAGCACGCCATGCTGGGGACATCATTAAAGCTTTGGAACTCTCTGGTACTGCAGTTCCTCCTGAATTAGAGAGACTCTGGAGTGAATTCAAGGATCAACAGAAAGCAGTATGGTTCAGTTTGTCACTTCATTATAATCGTAATCCATAAACCTTGTAACATTTTCTTTAAGAATGTGTGACATACATACATATATATTATTTCTATTTTTTCTAGGAAGGAAAAGTGATTAAGAAGACCAGTGGTTTCTCTGGTAAAGGATTTAAGTTTGATGAAACAGAGCAAGCTTTGGCAAATGAGAGAAAGAAACTGCAGAAGGCTGCTCTTGGCCTTCAGGACTCTGATGATGAAGATACAGCTCTTGATGTGAGTACTTTGCATTGAAATAAAGTAGTGTAAACATTTTTCCAGGCTTACAGTGGTAAGAGTAATTTGTAAGGCCTGACTAGTAATGTGGGACATGAAGTTTTAAGGTGTATATATGTGTATTTCATGCATACACACCCCACCCTTTCAATCAACTCTTCCCAACCAGCATTGCTTTCCATTTTGCTCCGAAAAACCTTCGGTACATTATGTCAACTGCAGTTGTTGGCTTTCTTCTACATAGTAGAACTATAATTCCTAGAAAGTGGTGACCATAAAGTGCTGTTTATGGAATAAGCTCAGTAGAGCTATTGAAAGTCAGGGCTTAAATTTTTCATTGCTCAGTGATGGGCATGCAAATGGTGGCACATATCCACCAAAGTAGCTTGTTGTCACGGCACCCACCCAGCATGGGTGCATGAGGTTCGTCTCTATGTGGTCCATATAGTTACCGCAAGCACTGCTCACATCTCTCTCAATGCTGCCACTCCTCCATCCTTTCCTACGCTGGCTTCTGCATGCCGGAGCCATTTAAAGTTTCCACATTGTTCTCTCATTTACGCTACTCTCTGTCTTTCTCACTTTGGCTTGCCATGTACTACTCTTTTGCATTAAGTCTAGTCACTAGTCCTTACTTTTTTGTGTCATTTTACCCCACTCCCTCTAGCATGTAAGCTCAACCCCTCTGTTCCTGTGTGTCCAACTTGTCTGGTTACAACTACATGTCTGTTCGTCCACCCATTGTAAAGCGCTGCGGAATTTGATGGCACTATATAAATAACATAATAATAATAAAGTAATATGCTTTTTATCCCATAACATATATATCATTGTTTACTTTTATGAAGCACAGGTCATGTCAAACTAACTTGATTGCATTCTACGAAGAATTAAGTAGAAGTATAGATCAGGGTTTTGCAGTGGATGTGATCTATCTGGATTTTGCCAAGGCATTTGATACAGTTCCACACAATAGATTAGTGTTCAAACTCAAGGAAATCGGTCTAGATGAAAATGCTTGTTCTTGGGTAGAACATTGGCTTAAAAACAGAGTACAAAGAGTTGTCATTAATGGTAAATTTTCAAGCTGAACAGAGGTGGCAAGTGGTGTCTCTCAGGGGTCTGTTTTGGGACCCCTTATATTTAACATGTTTATAAATGATCTTGAAGACTGCATTGAAAGTCATGTTTCAGTGTTTGCAGATGACACAAAACTCTGTAAAATAATACAATGCAAGCAAGATATTACTTTGCTGCAGAGGGATTTAGATAGAATGAGGAACTAAGCACTCAAATGGCAGATGAAATGTAATGTTAAAAAATGCAAAGTTATGCACTTCGGCATAAAGAATACACAAGCAACGAATACCCTTAATGGAAGCGAATTAGGGATAACAACACACGAAAAGGATAAATGATATGCTGAGGAATGCCAAATGTTAATGACTCTGAGAGCACATCATATATGTTTTACTTTTGTTTCAGATTGATGAACAGATTGAGAGCATGTTTAATTCTAAGAAGAGGGTTAAAGACATGACTGGACCAGGAGGACCTGCAGGTGCAGGCGGTGCAGCTGGCAGCACTGGAGGTGCTGCAGGAACAACTGCTGCAGTTGCTGCTGCTCCAACTGGCGGGAATGCTGAAAAACTTGAAATTGCAAAACGACTGGCAAAAAAGCTTAGTGTGAACAAGAACCTGGGAGCAGAGGCACAGGTGCTCTTAATAGAACGTGAAACTTACATTTACAAGATATATATCACAATTTTTTTTGTTAAAAAAATATCAGACATTCAGTACTTACAATATGAGCAGTTATGTCTATCTAAAAATCAAAGTCTGTGTGTGCAAAATTTCAAATAATTATTTGCCAATTCTTTTTGGTCAAGGGTCAAGGGGAAGGTAAACTTTGTTTAAAGTTAGGTGACAGTTTAAAGAAACAGATGATTTAAAGACTTGTATTGGTTTTATGCTTGTTAAAAATTAGATCTGGTTACTTCTAAGTACTAGAAATAATTGCCAGTAGATCTGGGGACTATAAAGATCATTATAGAACAGTGTAGACATAAAATATGCCCAGTTAATATTTAGCAAGAAATTAAAATTCTTAACCAATATCTGGCAACATGTAAGAAACTTTATGAAGGCAGTGCTAGTTCTAGTTCTAGTGTAGAATTGCTTATACAGAAAGTTTAATAACCTGGTGGAGGAAATGTTTCTCTTGTACTTAAATCGAGATGTGGGCCATGGGAAAAAAGTAAACACAATAAATCCTCCATCTCAGGAAAGACAAACCGTCCAAGATGAAATAAGACTTACCAATTTGGAGCTAACTGGCAATTTTTTATCTTGTCCTTTGAAAAACCTAGATGATTTTCATATTCTTAAGACAGAGGCAATTTTACTATGGGACTGCATTGGTCAAGTTTTTTGCACTTGCCGTGTCCACATGTTTTGTACATGCGACTCCTTGCAAGCGACTTCTATTATTTTCAAAAGTTGTGCAATATGCTATCAGTGGTTTATCTTCAGAACTAGATTGATGACCCATTGTTTAATCAGTGTGATGGCCCATTCGTCCATTGTAATATACTATAATATAATTCATTTTACATTTGACTCTTTCCAGTGGGTGAAGGAGTTTTTGCCAGTTAAATAGGGAAAGGCATTGCTGCTACATAAACATACGTTATGGGCAGTTTCCTGGGACCTGATGAGTATGATGTGCCTGTTCCAACCATTGGGAATCAATTGAAATTGCTAGGAGGCCCAAGTCTTGGTCTTAGCTCAGAGGTTTACATCATTTATTGATAAGCTCATTAAGCTCTCTCCAAAACTGTTTTTCACATGTCTGTTTGTAATCATGTTATCCAGCAATGTGAAGAGTGCTAGTTTTTTATTATTGATACTACAGGGCCTGAGCCAAAAGCATATTAAAAATACTTAGAAATATTAATGAGTCTTTGTTGTTCAACTTTAGCAATTCATGTTTCCTTTGTTTGTGGCAGGATGTCATGCAGCAGGCCACAAATGCAATATTGAGAGGAGGTACTATTCTGGCACCAACGGTGTCTGCAAAAACAATTGCAGAGCAACTAGCAGAAAAAATCAATGCCAAGCTCAACTATGTCCCAGTGGAGAAGCTGGAGGAAGAGAAACAGGAGGCCGGAACTAATGAATCCTTCAAGAGATATGAAGAGGAACTAGAGATCAATGATTTCCCACAGGTATGTCAAATAATTTTTTATAAATTTTATTTATTTAATTTTTTGAACTAGCACCTCAATTTTGTACTTGTCTATTACTATCTAAAAAAATATTTTTTCACTGCGTATATATATTAACTACACAAAGTATGGTCACTGACTGTTCTAGACCTAGACAACCAAGGCCATACAACAAAAGTGAAAAGGATTCTCCTGTGCATCCGCTGCATAACGTGATAATCCTTTGGAAAATCGAACATCACAAAATTTGCTGCACAATATATGGGACTGTGGTGCAGAGACAAAAGAAAGCAGGGCTCGGGTTGTGCAACTGGTTGCAGGGTTAAGAAGGGGTCAATGTTTTTGGGTCCATGTAAGTTATAGAGGTTCTGCAGAAGGGAGCTGTGAAAGGTGTTAGCTGCCCACCCAAGATTTGGCTCCATTTATACTAAAAACTGCTCTGCCTGTAAATTATCTATTTGCACGAAGCATGGCTAGTATGTATGTATGTAAATTTGAAGTTGAGAAGCATTTTGTAATTTTTTTTTTAATTTTTTTTTTTTGCTGCATTCTCTTTACAGACTGCCAGATGGAAGGTGACCTCTAAAGAAGCTCTCCAGAGAATCAGTGAATACTCTGAAGCTGCTATTACAATTAGGGGAACATATTTCCCACCCGGCAAAGACCCCAAGGAAGGAGAAAGGAAGATATACTTGGCAATAGAGAGTAAGTATAAATATTATCATGGTCTAGATAGCAGCATACATATATTAAAAAAACAAAGCAGGCACCCTTTCCAATGGTTGTAATTGCTACAATGCACGTGCGCACACACAATTGCATTTTTGCATCAATAGCCCATTTATACTTGATGTCATCACTTACAATTGTTCTATTCAAACAAGAAGTATGGGTTGTCATTGATACCTAGGACACAACTCATAAAGCACTAAAATGTATCAAAATAACCCGAAACAAACCAGATGCAAGCTAACCACTTAAGCACGGAGGTAAACGCCCAACAGATATTTGACATGAACCAAAATGAAACCTAGAATTTGTGCTGCTGTTTGTTTTGTTTTTCCACTGTACATTCTTTAAATGCATCTACTATACATGTTATTTATTGTTTTTATTAAAGGACCGAAAGGGCTTTCTTTAATATCTTATATGTATACCTAAAACATGTTGAGGCATTGGCTGACAGCTAGGAGAAAAAATATTTCTCAATCGATTTTCCTAATCTATACATTTGCCAGCAGAGCTGCTTGCACAATGTATAGATAGAATCGTATGCTGAATCTAATGTATATCATTTTTTTTACATAAAGTGTAAAGAGAAAGAACTCCAAATAGATTCAGTCCTGATTGTAAAACGTCTCTTGTATTTCGAATCAAAAAAATTTCTGGCAGTCAACACTAACCCTTTATTAACCCTATTCTTACATGAACTCTAACCAGCCACTTAACTTTACCCAACCCCTACACTAACCCCAACTTGTACTGCAGCTCCTGCATGCAGTGTCTGCTTGTCACAGTTACGGGTGCTGGGCATCTGTTGTTCAATCTCTTTGCACTGCCGGCATGAGCAGGGCAAATCGGAAAACCATTTCACAGTGCAGTTTTCAGTAGGATACTTCCTGCTGAACTGCAAATAACATTAAGCTCTGTTAATTGTTTTGTTTGTTCTTTTGAAATCTTTATACCGTAATGAATGAGATTTTCATAGGGCTTTTCCTAGTTGTTTTAAGCTGTTCTTTCACGTTCTGGGGTCTTGGCATATTTTGCAAAGACCCTTCGATGGTAACCTGGCCGCTTGGTTGTGCAGTGGATGTAAGTTGTACTTACCCGATGCTGTTCCCTGCAGGCATCCCCATCTTTTTTTCTTCAGCTTCTGGTGCTTCATTTGCCAGGAGCCCACATCTGTGTTGTACTCTCTCGCATGTGTGAGATTGCATTACTGATGTCTGTGGAGAAGTCTGCTATCTTGTTATTATCTTGTGATCAGCAAGATAATGTCTTAGTCTCTACTTCTACTACAACTTCTGTAGTAGTACTACTGTTCAGAAATTGCAACAGTCTTTATGGGCATTGCATAAAGATTTTGACCAAGCTTATTTTTACAATTTTCAGGTGCAAATGAACTGGCTGTGCAGAAAGCAAAAGCTGAAATTACTCGACTTATTAAAGAAGAACTTATCAGACTTGTAAGTATCAAAATCACAATACAGTTTGTTTGGGACAGTTTGTCTCCATGCTTCTATCAGAATTTCAACATTGACCTGACTATATTGTTACACCAGAGGCCAATCCTGCAGTTAGGGTGGCAAAACTCCTGTTGTTAACTTTCACTCTGTTAAAGCAGCAATAATTGTGCAGATTATTAATTTATATATTATGTAAAGGGACTCTTCTCAGAACAACATCTTAATAATTGTTTTGAAGTAAGGGGTTCCTTGGCACCACCTTACATCAAGGGATTAAACAATTTTTTTAATGAAATGCTCAATGTTCACGGATACCTACAGTCTTCACCGTGGACGCCACTATTTTGCTTTTGCAGTGGTGTTTGAGAGTATCAGCTGACTCAGCGTCATACCAGCTGCCCATTGAGAGTGACAGTACATTCATAGATACAGTAACTGTTAATATATATTGTCAGCTTGGGTTTTGTGAAATCTAGTCCGGCTAATTTAATTTTGAATTGGCCATAAATTGCCTTTTAATTATTAAACTCCAAAAATTTAAGAAAAAATAAGTTTGGCAAACTAAAAAGTGCTAGAGCAAGAGTGATGAAAGGTAAAACATGGATTAATTAAAAAGAACAATTCTTGGTTTTAGTACCGTATAGGTGATGATTATCTTGCTACATTTGTGGATTTATGCTGAAGGTGTGTTTCCTGCAGTAAACTTAGGACTCTGATCAACCTTTGGTGATGTCCTCTTCAACCAATAAGTGACTACAATCTCCTTTTGTAGTTAATAAAAGTCGTATTGTGTTTGTCCTCTTCAGAATGAGCTTGAACTACTTGCTCATCTGCAATACAGCCACAATCCTTTCCATTCCTCTGAATGAAAGTGAATGGTACTGTACTGTACCATGGGGATATGACATACATGTATTTCAGTGTTCTGCTATACTCCTATTACAGAATTACTTATTAATTTATTTTATCTTTTCTACAGCAAAACTCCTATCAACCAACCAACAAAGGAAGATACAAAGTGCTTTAGGTTCTGGAGCATGTGGACTGAATTGTCGGCTGTTATGTAGTCTGTGGTCTTATGCAGTTTTCACATTCTTGTAAATGATACTTTATTTTTTATTTCATTTCTATTTTAAAATTATAATGACCTTTTCAGAACCATACCACACTTTTTTTTTCTTTTTGCAAAAGAAAAATACCATAATATTGATAAACAGGACAGTTTGTATATTTTCCATCTTAAATAAAATTTGTTTTAAAATTGCACTCTGTTTTGGCATATTATTTAATTAGAAGGTAAAATATGTGCAGTATTTTAAGATAAGGCTGAGTTCTGTCAATTCATCTTCTGAAGAGAGTTAAATACTGCTTTAGTAAAATTTGCTGATAAATACACTAAATAAATATAATCATATTTGTACATCATGTAATGAGGGTTGCAGGCCCTGATTGACAAGCGGAACATAACAGATGTGGCTGTAGTTGCACTTTCATATAAAACCACTGTATGCCTTTAATTCATTGTGAAGTTGTTGTGTGATGACTGTTAATGATTTCTGATATACTTGACTTTCCAGATATTGGCTTCTTTAACTTCTTATAGACCGATGGTGACCCAGATATTTTTTTTTTTTGGTAAATCTGTTTATTAAGGTAGAGTAATTCGCATACAGCTGGCTCACAGGCCAGACGACAGAATAATGATTTTATAACAAAAGCGATGTACATATACAAAGTCTAGGAACTAGTATGTTACAATTTAAACAGGAGCAGTGCGATTAAACAATATCAGATCAGGAAATCCGGGTTTCAACTTGTGGACCAGTAACATTTTCCTATCTGTCAGGCTTAGGCGTAGAAAGTGAGCATCACCTCAGGGTGTTCCGGTGACATTTGTGTGAGTGTATAAGTGACTATTCTAAGTGGACTGTTGCTTTAGGTTGGACAGAAATCCCAGGGAAGCAGAGTTATACTAATCGGGTGAACCATCAGCATCGTAGAGGTTAGGGTTCGGGGCCGATGACAGAGTAGGGTAGGCGAGGGAGACCTGCGGGTCTTCTGTATTAGTGGCAGTGGCTGGGATGGGTTAATAAGCTGCCGACTGTTCACTGGCCCACAGGTTCCCCATGCCACCCAATTTGAGATATATTATAGACCACTTCCACATCGCTTCCTCTATACAACCCCTCCACCTAGTGTATTCATAGATAGGAGCTAATAATCAGGATCTAAGACTCTGCGCTGGTGGAGAGTTATCCCTCAGGACAATGTTCCATATCGGAGCTCGAGATATATCCACTGGCCACCTCGCCCACCAAACTACCAACCCGTTCAAAGAGGGGTCATCTGATCGTCCATGTCAAAGGTTGTTATTTCTCGATGTATGAGTTTGTACGGGCATACGGGCACCCGTCAACCCTGGAGTCAATAAGTCGGTGGGTTAAAGCCGTTTTTGTCCAGATTTGGTAAGTGTCCAACGTAACCTAGGTCTCCTGGGTCCCCGAAGGCGTCCCCGGAAAACTTGGTTTACCGTCCGCTATCAAGTCTTAACTCAGGAATGTCGTTGGTCGGTATTCAGGTCAGTCATGTATCGTATGATGTCAACTATCCGTCCTGTGTATGGTCTGACCAACCTCGGTCCCAGATCCCTCGTGGCCCAGTGATCAGAGGGAGGAAGGTAAGAAAAGAGGTTAGGAAGGAAGAGGCATCGGAGTCTGCGCTGCGCGCCCCCGATCGTCCCCAGTCTGTCGGCAACCGGCAATATAGAAGAACCATGGCGCCCACATTTCAGCGTGTCTGGTTCCCCGGCCCGTGATGGTAGCATGGGCCTCCTCTGCCCCCTGGATATCTTCCACTCTATTTATCCACTCACATCTAGTCGGCACTGTATCCGTCTTCCAATGGGCCGGAATGTTAGCTTTTGCGGCGTTGAGCAGGTGCCGCAGTATCGACTTCTTGTACACTGGTATGGGTTGAGCGGAGATGTGTAGTAGTGCCAGTTCTGCGTCCCACATCGGTATATCTCTCAGGATGAGCTGAACCGCCTCTCTAATCATGTCCCAGTAGGGAGTGATGAGTCTGCACTCCCACCAGATGTGTATCACTGTACCGAGCTCCTCTTGGCACCTCCAGCACGTTGGGGGGTGGAAGGAAAGATGCGGTGTAGCAACACCGGTGTCCTATACCATAGAGATATCAGCTTATAATTCAGTTCTTGATAATAAGAGCTCATGGAGCTCTTATGTTGCCAGAGTAGCGCGGATTCCCATTGTCGGGTAGTAAGATCTTTCCCTAGTTGTCCTTCCCACTGTCGTTTAAATGCCATCTGTGTAGGGGTGCCTCCGGTTAGTAGGTGTAAATATAAGGACGAAATTGCGTGGTCCAGGATGGTACCTCGATCACAGAGCTGTTCGAACCACGTAAGTTCCCTGCGGAGTTATGCATTGTGTGGTATGGAGGCAAGAAAATGTTTCAATTGTAGATAGCGAAAGTGAGAGAGAAGAGTAGGAGGCCTATCCCCCAGCAGAGATGAAAGATCTCGCAATTTTCCGTCACTGAGAACTGTGTATATGGGTACAAATGTGCGCTCACTCTCGATGGGCCATGCCCCGGTCGGGAGCCCGCCCCCGACTTCTTCATTGTGCGTAATCGGTAACAGTGGGCTAGGCGTCGGTGACACATGCTCCTGCTCCCTCAGGGTTTTCCAGCTGAGCAGGGTCTGTAAGACTAGTCCTTCGATGAGCGTCGAGACGGGCCGTCTTCCAGAGGACCTCCAGACCCTCGCCTCCAGCGTCGGGCCTATAAGACCTCTATCTAAGACCACCCACTGTTTAGGTGTCGACGTTGAATGCCAGTCCAGAACGCGCTGCATTACCGCGGCCTGATAATATTTTTTGAAATCAGATAGCGCTAGACCGCCTTGTGCCCTAGGTCGGCACAAGATGTCATGACGAAGCCGAGGGCGGCCCCCACGCCAGATATATTTAAGCACTCCTGACTTTAGGGCAGCAAAGAAATTCGCTGGGATGGCCAGAGGTATGGTCTGCAGGAGGTAGAGAACCCTCGGAAGGATGTTCATCTTAAGCACTGCTACCCTACCGTGCCACGTAACATGTGGATAAGACCAGTTAGTAAGATCCGTTAAGATATTTTTAAGGAGGGGTGTAAAGTTGCATCCGTAAACATCTTCCGGGTCCGTGGTTACCCATACACCTAGGTATTTCATTTTGCTGGAGAGCCAATGGAACGCGAAATGAGGCTCCAGGGACCGGAATTCCTCCGATGGGAGCGTGATGTTTAGTGCCTCACATTTGGAAATATTGAGTTTAAATCCAGACAGCTGTCCGAACCTATTGAGTTCCGAGAGGAGGCAAGGTAGCGTGATTCGGGGGTTGCGGACAAAAAAGAGGAGGTCATCAGCATAGGCTGCTACTTTGTGGTGAACTCCTTGCCATTCATAACCTTGTATGTTCGGGTTCCGTCTAATCGCTCGGAGAAGTGGTTCCAGGTGAAGTGCGAACAACAGAGGCGAGAGCGGGTATCCCTGTCTGGTTCCGTTTCGGATTGCGAAGTCGGTGGTCGTGGCCCCATTGATTTGTACTGTTGCTCGAGGATCCGAGTATAGGGCAGAGACCCATGCGAGGAGCCTTTCTCCACATCCCTGCCAGTTCAGCGTTGCCAGCAAGTACGACCAGTTGACCCGATCAAATGCCTTCTCCGCGTCCGTGGAGAGAAGCATCAGCCGGGTCCCCTGTCTCCGAGCGTGGTGCTGAACAGCAAATAGTCTTAAGGTGCTATCCCTGGCTTCCCTACCCGGGATGAATCCCGTCTGATCAGCATGAACCAACCCGGGTAGGAGGTGTTTAAAGCGGTTCGCTAGCACATTTGTGAATAGCTTGGAATCCACATTGAGCAGAGAGATCGGGCGGTAACTACCGCATTGCAGCGGGTCTTTCCCGGGCTTCAGGAGTACAGTGATGGTAGCAGCGACCAACTCTCTGCCCAAGGGGCCCCCCTCGCCGACCGCGTTTATGGCGTTGGTAAGCCGTGGCAGGAGCAGCCCCGAAAAGTTTTTATAATACCCCACAGAGAAGCCATCCGGGCCCGGGGCTTTTCCGGTCTTGGATGTTTTCAGGGACGCGGCTATTTCATCTGTACTAATTGGTGTATCTAGAAGCGCTGCGGAGTCCCGGTCCAGCTTGTTCACATCCATGTCCGACAGTTGCGGATCTTCTCGCGGTGTTCCATAGCTTCGCTTTCCCCAATAGGCGCGTGCAGGTTATAGAGTTTCTTATAGTAGAGCCTGAATTCTTCTGCGATCTTCTCCGGGAAGGAAGACACTTCTCCAGAGGTCAGTCGTAGTTGGCGAATTTGCCTATGAGGCACGGGGCCTTTTAGTAGTCGGGCAAGATATCTACCGCCTTTATTGGCGTGAGTATAATAGAAGCCCTTGGTTCGTTGCACCGACCTGAGGTGTCGTTTCAGAAGAAGTGCTTTAAGTTGTCTCCTATGCTCCATCAGTTCTCCATAAACATCATTTAGTTGGGATCGCTTATGACTGCGCTCAAGTGTTGAGATAGTGTGATGTAGTTCGGTCAGTTCGGACATGAACGCCTTTCGTTTTTGCGAGGCGATGCATATAAATATGCCGCGGATCACACTCTTATGCGCTTCCCATAGAGAAATCGGTGATATGTCCGGGGTATCGTTTTCCCGGAAATATTGCTCCAACTCCCGGTGCAGCTGATCTTTGGCATCCAAGTCCAGCAGTAAGGCTTCATTAAGTCTCCAGGTCCATCCAGTTGGCCTTTATAGAGGGGAGGCCAATTCCATCTCGACAGATCCATGATCCGACCATGTGGCCGGGAGAATGCTAGCTCCCAAAAGGCGAGAGAGTCCCTCCTGAGTGACAAAAAGATAATCTATACGTGAGTATCGGTTGTGAAGTGCTGAAAAGTAGGTGTAATCTTTCACCGTAGGATTTAGCGTCCTCCAACAGTCCACCAATCTCAGGGAATCCAGCGATTGTCGGATGGACCTAATGTGACGCTGTGGGATACAGCTATGACCCATGGAAGAGTCTAGCGTTGGGTCCAGCGGAGTATTAAAGTCGCCACCAACAATCAGGATCCCATCTGAGAAGTCCTCCAGTTGTTGAAGAGCATTGCGGAGGAAAGGGGCTTGCCTCTTATTAGGAACATAAATAGAGGCTATCGTGTAGATCTTATCAGCTATGACTCCTTTAAGGAAGAGATATCTCCCTAATGAGTCCTGCGCTCGATCTAGTTCTTCAAATCCCAAGTTAGCTGACAGTAGGATAGCCACACCGGTTTTGTGGGATGAAGGATGGTTGCAAAAGTAGTTAGTAGGGTAGTGTCGATTGCGTAATTTAGGGTGTGACTCGCCTTTAAAGTGAGTCTCTTGTAGCAGTGCGATCGCCACTTGCTTTCTTTTCAATTCCCTCAGCAGATGCGTCCTACGTTCAGGGATGTTGAGTCCCCTGCAATTCTGCGAGATAACCTTCAAGGGTGCTTTGCGGTAAGCCATGGCGCACAGAGTCGCCGAGAATAGGGGTTGCCGAAGTGCCAGACAGAACTCCCAGGCGACGTGGCAGTCAGTCCAATGCTAGGTGAGAGGGAGGGGGGGAATGAGAAAAAGTCAGAGATGAGAGTAGCGGGTGTAAAGTGGGTCGGCCACAGGCATCTGGGGACCAGGGCCAGATGTCCGTAAGGAGGTTAAAAGGAGGTATGTATCCTTGTCGTCGATACCCTCACAGATTTTGGGGGATGTCCCAAATCTACGCCCCCCACCAGAATGGGGGGGGGGGGGTATTCTCGTGCAGCGACCAACACTAGAGGTGTTCCGTTCCGGTACCAGCCCAAGAGACCAAAGCACCCTCTGTGTGGCCGCAACTATAGCACAAGTGTGGAGGCACAGCTCGAGCTCCGCTCGGAAACTATCTCACCGACAGACAATCGGCACCCGCTCCTAACCGTTCCCCCTATCTACTGTAAAAAGGCTATGTGAATTCCCCATAGAGTGACAGCAGTGTTAAGGCTTACGGACGTTAATATCAAAGTAGGAGAGGAATTAATCATAGATGACTAAGGTCACCAAGTGACTACCAAAGATTACCAGTATACCCCAGGTACTACCCCAGAGCAGAGTACCTCCATCAGGTTCCCGTACCCGCTCCTCTATTCGGAGCTCATATGATCAGCAACCCACCTTGTGGCACAACAGTGGACGATGCTCACTTATCCAACCCCCCGATACAAGAATACTTGTGAGAACCCATAAGAATCATCTCCCTTAGAGGGTCATATATAATAACGCATGTATTTCTGTATATATTCAAACAGGCAAGCAAACATTAATAAGCAGTATAATTATTTTTACCATCTAATTCTGCATTCATACTTGCATTTATAATTAGTAGGCACACCCCTCCCGGAACGGGCAAGCGTAAATGACCCCCAGCTCCTCAATGGTTGTCTTAGGGAGAAAGGGGGGGGGGAGAAATGGGGGAGGCGAGAGGGGGGGGAAGAGGGGGAGGCGAGGGGAGGGGGGGGGGGGGGACAACGTGAGGTGTGCACGTCACATGCGGGAGATGTGGATGGGGAGCGAGCGATCATGCACAACAGTGCCCGTGCCAATATTAAGCTAGTGAAGAGCATCTACATATAATCCTGTGTGTTTCCACATAGAAATTCACATATGACTGCCACTCAAGACAAGAGACCTTTACCCCTGAGTTAAATATGTTAACATAACGGATTTCTTGGTGGGGAAGAGTTAACACAGTAAAAGCATATGTTATTCCCAAATGGACTTATTTGTTCAACATGATCCCACTGAAAGTTCCGAAACCATGGTTGGACATGCTCCAACACTCTTTTTCCAATTTCATTTGGAAAGGGAAAACACCAAGAATAAAATCCCAAATTTTAACAAAAAAAATCAATCAAGGAGGAATGGCCCTCCCATTAATAAAAGACATATATGCTGCTAGTATAATCTCCCATATATACAAGTTTCAGAGCATTGATTCAAGAAAACAACCATGGTATCAGATAGAATCGACAAGGATAACTGAGAAAGATCTCTCGCTTATGATTTGGGACGATAGAACTAATTATAATATACACTTAATGCAAGTTAATTCTATGATTGTATCCCACTTGATCGGAGAATGGCATTGAATTAAAAAATTACTCAAGATATCAACTAAGATAATTGAAGGAGCAAACATAAGAGTTATTGAAAGGATTATCCCTGATATGAATCTCTCTAAATGGAGATCGGAAAGAGAGATCTATGTCAAAGATCTCCTTCAAAATAAAAAGCTGATGCCATTTAACGATCTTAAATTAAAATTAAACCTCCCTGATACAGAGATATTCTCTTATTTTAGAATCAGAGGATTTATAAATGAATCTTTATTAAAAAGAGAGAGCGATTTAAACAACTTAGTGTATAAGATCTTTGAGAAAGAAACAACAAAATTGATATGTTCCCTGGCCACAGATTTGATCAGACAAGTTTATTCAGATATCCACCCAACGGCGAAAAAACAATGGGAGAAAGATCTCAACATAGTTTTGACTGATAAGGTCTGGTGTATACCCATGAAAGTTCTAAGAAAATATATACACTGTTTAAACTTAATAGAAACTTTCTTTAAAGTTTATCATAGGTGGTACTTAGTACCAACGAGACTAGCCAAAATATCTACATTAAATTCGTCTCTATGTTGGAGATGTCAAAAATATGAAGGGGACATGTTACATATATGGTGGAGTTGCCCAAAAATTTCGAACTTATGGGACTCAATCTACTCTTTTTTAGAGTTCTTTAATATTAAAGTTAAAAAGTACCCATATACGGGGTTACTCCACCTGAGATGGAATAGATTCCCAAAAGACCAACTAATATTAATTATACATTCTTTTATAGCGGCGAAGATATTAATAGCAAGATCTTGGAAACAAACTTATACACCCGATAATAGACAGTTTATAACCCAATTATTATATCAGCTTGAAATGGAAAGAGGGGTTGCTTTCTCTAATAATAACAGCAAACATATACACCATCTAGAAAAGTGGTTATCGAAAATTAAAGACTGTTTCACCTGATCTGATTCCCTCTTCCTCTCTTGTCTTATCTAAATATTGTTTAACGCTATCTACTGGGACATAGGATATAGCTCTCGTATGATAACCAGAAGTTGAACTGTAAAGTTGAGCTGAGTTTTATATTAATCATAGAAAAAACATTCAGCATTTTTGATAATATGATATCTAAAGTTTAAGATCGGCCTAGACAACTAGCTAATTTCTACTACTTCCTGCTCCCAAGTATTGTAATGTTTGTTATGTTATGTTAAATTTGGATGCCATCAGGGTAAGGGATATGATGTAGGCTACCTACATCATATCATAATCTTTTGTAGAAGTATGTATACATTTATATGAAATATCTGATGGTACTGTCTATGTATGTAAAAAAAAAATAAGTGTAATTGAAAAGGAATTTTTTCCAACAATAAAGAAATATTAAACATAAAAGTGGGTCGGCCACAGGCATCTGGGGACCAGGGCCAGATGTCCGTAAGGAGGTTAAAAGGAGGTATGTATCCTTGTCGTCGATACCCTCACAGATTTTGGGGGATGTCCCAAATCTACGCCCCCCACCAGAATGGGGGGGGGGGGTATTCTCGTGCAGCGACCAACACTAGAGGTGTTCCGTTCCGGTACCAGCCCAAGAGACAACGTGAGGTGTGCACGTCACATGCGGGAGATGTGGATGGGGAGCGAGCGATCATGCACAACAGTGCCCGTGCCAATATTAAGCTAGTGAAGAGCATCTACATATAATCGTGTGTGTTTCCACATAGAAATTCACATATGACTGCCACTCAAGACAAGAGACCTTTACCCCTGAGTTAAATATGTTAACATAACGGATTGGGTGTTGGCTTACATCAGCAAGAAAGGGCTCGATTGAGTTTAACCTAGCATACAGTTGCTTGTTATGAGTGATTGCACAGCCCGGTGGGGAGGTTCACTTAGCGCAATGTGCAACAAGTATAGATAGCAGATTAAGGCCTTCAGAGAGTGGCAGTGAGACATACAATAAACATAATGCATAGCAAACAAGGCAACTGACATCCGTAAATAGCAATAATGATTTTCAAACGCACTCCCCTATCCATCCCCCCCACCCCAACCCAGGCCCCCCCCACCCAAGGCCCCAACGTAAGGTCCAGTGCCCTACCGAATATCCCAAGGCATAACAAGTTCCGTTGCTAGAGAATGACCCAGCTGAAATGTAGACACTTACCCCCCCAGCCCCCCCACCCAAAGCCCAGAGACGTGCGTATACAGCATGTCCTTAGCTGAAATATCGAGAGAGTTATAATATACAAAGCAGACATGGAGATCAGAAGCGTAGGAGTCCCCAAGGAGATTCCACTGGGCCCAATACCCCCCTCCCAAATGCTAAAAACAGGCCCCACAGTACCTTAGGGCTTGCTGTATGGAGCATGTGCCTCACAGGGTGGTCAGGATGTGCATGAATCAGCGATTCTAAGCATAGTTCCAATACCCAGATCCGGGGGAGGTGCGGCACAAGGTATGTAAGGTGGCGCGGTTATTCCTCCGGTGATGTCGGCTCCCGGTATCTTCCCGCACGAGGGGCAGAGGAAGCTCTGGCAGGTCGTTGTCTGGTATCCCTCTGAGGTCGCGGCGGTGGGCCCAGCGGGCCTAGGATCCAGTTGGTGACAGGTTGCGGCGGGAGGCCTAGTTCTCCCAGGAATCGTGGGACTTCCTCCGGCCAGCGCATAGTGATCCAACGATTTTGATGCCTCGCCATTAGGGCAAAAGGGAAACCCCACTTATAGACCACATTATGGTCCCGTAGCATTGCTGTGACAGGGCGGAGAGCCCGTCTGGCTTCTAGAGTGATGGGGGACAAATCATTGAAGAGCGCAACTTGGGCCCCTCTAAAGGGCCAGGATGGCCTCTCCCGGGCTTTCATCATGATGGCATTCTTCACCGGGAATGAGCTTAGGCAGCAAACCAGATCCCTGGGGCCGTCCTCCGCGTTCCTGGGCCGCAAAGCCCTGTGTGCCCTCTCAAAGTGGATCTGTGGAGGCGGGGATGGCTGCGTAATAAGGTGGAAGAGCTCCATGAGGGTATCCGCCGCCGCCTCGGTCCCCTCAGCTTCTGGGACACCACGTACACGTATGTTGCATCGCCTACCTCTATTATCCACGTCCTCTAGGTGGCGGCGCATGGCCAGGATCAACTCGCCCTGCCTGGCAACCGCAGTGTCCGTGGATGTCATGCGGGTAGATAGGGCCGCGTCCGCCTCCTCCAGCGCGGTGATGCGGCCTGTGTGCGCTGTGATCTCGGCGCGAAGCCCGGCTACTTCATTCCGCATCGCGTCTTGAATATTCGCTGCCATGGCCTGTAGATCAGCTTTAGTGGCCATAGCAGCAGTCAGGTCCCTGAGGGAGTTTTCAATCCGCTCCAGAGCGGTAGCTGCTGGGCCCTGTTCCGGCATCGGCGCCATCTTGGGAAGAGCCGGGTCGCCGCTCGCACCGGGTTGTTGCTGCAGGTAGCTGTCCAGCGGGCCCTGCTGGGGATTCCCCGGGGTCTGGGGATGCTCTGGGCGTTTAGTGCGCCCCATGAAAGCCGCTTAGTCGCTCTTAAACGCTATAGTTGGGGAGCGCTGTCTTCAAGCGGCCATCTTGGACGGAGCCGGAACCACGCCCGTGACCCAGATATTGTGATTACTACATATTGTGCACTCTCTGTAATTTTAGATTACTTTGCTCTGTATTTTTTTTTTGTGAGAATTTCTTTTGAGAAACCATAGCCTACAATAGTTGTCATTTCTTAGGCTTGATACATTATCAACTTCAGATACCATATGCACCAATAAGTAGCCAACAGGTTATATAATTTACAATGGTGGCAGATTTAGACTTTGGATCACATGCCACATACAACTATTCGTTGTATCATAGCAAGTACTGGGCTTGATCCATCTAGTAGACTCTGCCACCTTATAGTCTGTACACCCTTCGCTCTACCAGCATTAGGCTATAACAAGAATAACATGGAAAATGCATTAGAGAAGGACGATCAGAAAGAGGACACTAACAATAAAAAGTGTGGGAGTAACTCAGAGTAACCAAAAGCAGGCACCACCACCTCCCCCCTCCATCTCCACACCTGTGCCCAGAACATCCTCCATGCTCAGTATCCCAATCTTTCCCTGTACTTCTACCTTCCATGGACAGTTTTTCTTTAGGTAGAGCTTCACCTTATTAACTCTAACAAACTCATAATAAGAGCACCGTGAAGATGCAAATTTTCATCCACTCCACAGGGACACAAGCGGGTAACACAGCAGCTTCAGTACAAAAGTAAAGAAAATCTGAAGAGGATACACAGAACATAAAATGGAGTCAGAAGAGGATCTTGTTGGACATTGGACAGTATGTAACTGTCCAATGACTTATCACAGGTATCTATGGAAAGTCTCAGACTCCTAGATAGGTTTATGGCTAGTTACTGTCACCAAGCGAGCTGTTTAGTTTGTTTTGTTTTTCCCAATTTCATTCTTCTTTTTCATGCAGGCTATATTTCTGAGCCTTTAAAGTATATTCCAGGCTCCGGCAATGCATTTTATAGATTTTGGCCTCATGCTATGCTGGATTTTTTATTTTTTTTATTTCACATCTAAACTCCATTAGTTTTGCTAAAAAGAATGTATGCAGATATTCCATAATTTCCATTTCCCAATCATAGACCATGGCAGCATTACAATGGGTTATATCCTGCCCAATCACACCTACCGGGTAGATAATTAAATGTAAAATAAAAAAAATGGACAATTCTTTGGGAAGGAATAATAACCTCTCAATTTCCACGTGATTAGCAACTTTTAAATTCTGGGCCTTGCACAGGAGATGAGAAATGACTGCCAATTTCCATGGTGATTTAAGAGCAGAGGAAAAGAGATGAGCAAGCCATTAAATTATGCACTCTTTTTGAAAACACAAGATAGGATAGAAGCAAAATTACTGGCTTACCTCAAATTTATGTGCTGCTACTTATTTTTAGAAAACCTATTAGACTCCTTTTCAGCGCCAAAGAGCTAAAAATATGAAAAAACATGGCAATTTCTAGAGAAAACAAAAAGACTAAATAATACAATGAATGAATGAATAATATTTTTTGCAAATAATGTGATCAACAATGTAAGTAGGGTGCTGCACATATATACGGGAAGATTTAGAAAAGCTAAAGCACCAAATATACAAGATTCAACTTGATGGTGGCCACAGCCATAACAGAGAAATAGCTAAAGGTTGAAAAAAACAGCAGTAGCTTATAAACAAGCTGTGCCCAATATCCAGGCCGAGACGCTACCCTTAAGAACATAGGTACAAACTGGCATTGCTTCTACCATAGAGGGTCACAATATCATCTACGCACTCCCACTCAGTCGCTAAGAGGGATCTCCAGGGTGTCATCCTTCCCATGTAGGCTTCCAAGAGTGAGAGAGACCTAGGAAGCCAAAAGAAGAAATACATTTATGGCTACCTCTCTCCGTGTGGAGATGAAAAAATGAAGTGCAGGAGGAAGCAAATGGTGCTTTATCAAATTTGTTAAATTACCTGTCCAATAGGCGTAAATGAGTGGGATATAATCTATTGTAATGCTACCACGGAGATAGCAGCGTTTTTGCAGCATAATACCTTTAAAGTATGTCCGATTGTCATTGATAACATTTTTTGGATTAAGTCAATCAGATAATTTATAGAGATCTTGGAAGAATGGGACATTACAGCATATCAAATGCCTATATTCAATTATCACAGGTCAATTAGGTTCTGGAGGTTTACTTTTCATACAGATGGAACAG
This sequence comes from Pelobates fuscus, assembly GCF_036172605.1. Classification (NCBI taxonomy): domain Eukaryota; kingdom Metazoa; phylum Chordata; class Amphibia; order Anura; family Pelobatidae; genus Pelobates; species Pelobates fuscus. The sequence goes on along the minus strand of NC_086319.1, from coordinate 130,095,079 downwards.
ATCAGGCTATCATCCACCCCAAACATCTTCATAAATTTTAACTGTATTGGCAGCAACCCTGAGTAAGGTAGATATTTTAATTACCTAAACGATTGCCCGATTGACAAATTCAGCTGAACTGTTAAAGGTTAATAATAAAATAAAAATCATATATATTCTCAATCTGATGCAATCATTGTCGCAACTGTCGCTATCCATTGAATGCACTCTCAAACCCTGAAGAACCAAAACCTCTTTAGCTTGGTATGTCTTTATGATAATAAAACTATCTTAAAAAAAAAAAAAAAAAAAAAAGCTTGGAAGTTTTTTTGTTTGTTTTTTTTTAAACTGCTGGATCTTTGCAGGTAAATTCGGGATTATTCTAGCTCCTAGTGACCGAATAATCTAAATTTTATTAAAGACAGGAGGCAAATATTTGCTTATCTTTCTTTACTGAAACTCCCAGCAGCAAAGAAACAGTTAACAGCAGTGTAAAAAAGTTTAACCAATCAGAGTGCATCACAGCAATATAAACTGTCATCAGGCTCCTCCCAATTCCTCTTTCTTGATGTAGCCGATCAGTTGTAGAGTCAACCATGTAAAAGTAGTCATTAAAACGATGAACAGGTAACGGTGAAGGTATCTTTAAGGATGAAGGTAGTGATCAACCCGCAGGTAGAGTCAAGGCAGAAGGCAAGCGATCTTCACACTAGGAGGAAGGAGAAACATCGTGAAAGTATGGTCTCTTTGGCAAAAGAAAAACCAAATAAATGCAGTGAACTGACTTCCAATTTAGTGCAAGCTCTAACTATGGTAATAACAGAGTGGTATAACAGTAAATGACCATCTAGAATTTAATGAACTAAATATAATATAAAAAACGGGTTATAATAATAACGACCTAATGAGTCTAGGTTAGCGAAAGAGAGGATGTAAGTCATAGTTAGAAATTGGAGGTAGTACAGGATACTTACCTAGAAGGGTGGGAAGAGAAAACTAGGGTGGGAAAATATTCGCCTCCTGTCTTTAATAAAATTTAGATTATTCAGTCACTAGGAGCTAGAATAATCCCGAATTTTATGGCAAGACAGGAGGCTTCATATTTGCTATTTTAATGCACAGATAGCAAGGACAGAGAAACGTGAGGAGAGTGTCTAAAATAAAAGGTACGGAAGGTGGATTCTCTAGACCAATCAGCGGAGGATAGAATTTCCGCTAAGGAACCTCCAGCTAAGAGTGTTGAAGAGGCGGCTGCGCCTCTAACCGAGTGAGCCCCGAAAGATGCATCAATGCCAGCCAGGGCTAGGAGCCATTTAATCCAGCGTGCAATGGTAGGGCACGAAACTGGTTTGTGAGGCCGTACATAGGATACCAGGAGGGGCCCGGTAGGTGCTCTGAGAAGGGTAGTGCGAGCGATATAGTGTCTTATGCACCGGGCTACGCATAGGAGTGGTCTCTCCGAGAAGTAAGGGTAGCTCACGGTAGATGAGTTGGTCTTAGTGCGTCTAGTGATGTGAAAGTGTACCCCCTCTGGTGTGAAATCGAGGGCGTGAAAGTCGAAAGCCCTGATGTCGGAAACTCTTCGGAAGGAGACCAAGCAGAGGAGGAGAGCTAATTTGGCTGATAATTGGCATAGGGAAAGCGCTTCGTTGTCCGGCCAAGCTTCTAAGAACGTGAGCATGACGGCAACGTCCCAGAATTGATTATATTTGGGATTCGGGGGTCTAGCGATGCGGATGCCCCGCAAGAGTCTGCAGACAGACGGGTGTTTGCCCACCGAAGAGCCTTCTATAGGAACGTGCGCTGCAGAAATAGCAGACCGAAACACGTTAATGGTCCGGTAGGATTTACCCTGGTCGAATAGAGACGACAGGAAGTTAATAATATTAATTATAGGTGTTGAAAAGGGATCAAGGTTCCTTTCCAAGCACCAGCAACTCCATAGGCGCCATGCAGAGATGTAAGAGCGTCTGGTTCCTGGGGCCCATGAGTCCCAAAGGAGTCCCTGAGCAGTTGTCGAAAGGCCTGAGACATTCCACGATCCCCTGAAATGGTCCAAGCCACTAGTTGGAGATGGTCTTGGATCGCCAATGGGTGAAAGTTGCCTATCGAGTCTCTGAGGAGGTCGTGGGTGCAGGGTAGCAGCAGGGGAAAGTCCACTGACATTTCCAGTAGGTAAGGGTACCATGGTTGGGCCCGCCATAGCGGGGTCACTAGAGTTATCTTGACACCTTGAGTTCTGAGAAGTTGTAGCGTGCGTGGAATCATGGAGAATGGAGGGAACGCATATGCCCCTGACATCGGCCACTTCTGTAGGAAGGCATCGACTGCAAGGCACGCTGGGTCCGGTAACCAGCTGTAAAAAGCGTCCGTCTGCCTGTTGAGGCGAGATGCAAAGAGGTCCAGGTTGAATGGTCCCCGGCAAATCTGGAGATGCTGAAATATTTGTGGATTCAGTTGCCAATCGCTGGAGTCCCTCCAGTGGCGGGAGAACCAGTCTGCGACGAGGTTGTCTGTTCCCGGCAGATATTCCGCTCGCAGGGAGATATTCCTGTCTAGGCAGAACTGATATAATTCCTTGGTCAGGTCTGAGAGCATCTTTGATTTGGAACCTCCTAGATGATTCACGTAGCGGACTGCGGACACGTTGTCCATCTTCAGCACAACTGAACAGTTGTAGACATCTTTGGCGAAGCTGCGGATTGCAAATGAGCCTGCAATCAGTTCGAGGCAGTTGATGTGAAGTGCGCGTTCTGAGTGGGACCAGAGTCCTCCTGTAGAGGTTTCCGAGCAGGTTGCGCCCCATCCGAGCAAACTTGCATCTGATTCCAGGATGAAGTCTGGTTGGGATCCGAAAATGGCTCTTCCATTCCAGGCATCCATATGTTGTAGCCACCAATGGAGCTCGAGCCGGACCTCGTCTGTGAGTGTGATCTGTTGGTCGTAAGACGTCGACTGGTGTAGGTATTGGGTCTTTAATCATTGCAGTGCCCGGTAGTGCAGTGGGGCAGGGAATATAGCCTGTATTGAGGCGGAGAGCAAGCCGATGGTGCGGGCTAGATCCCGTAGGCGAAGGTGTGGTGATATCAGTAACTTCCGAATGTCTCTTTTTATGGATTTTATTCTGGGTGCCGGAAGTTGAAGGACTGCTTGAACGGAGTCTATCTGGAATCCCAGGAATTGTACCGTCTGGGACGGTGTTAGAGATGATTTCTGGTGATTGATCACGAAGCCAAGATTCTGCAATAGGGCGGAGGTCATGTTTGTATGATGGAGGAGGGTTTCCTGGTCCTGTGCCATGAGAAGGATATCGTCCAGATAGATTATGGAGCGGATTCCTTGGGACCGCAGTAAGGCCATCACTGGTTTCATTAGTTTGGTAAAGCACCAGGGTGCGGAAGATAGGCCGAAGGGGAGGCAGGTGAACTGCCATAGTGTCTGTTCCCAACGAAACTGAAGGAGGCAGCGGTGTGCTGGTGTTACCGGCACCGTGAGGTATGCATCCTTTAGGTCGAAGCGAGAGAACCAATCTCCCTCGGAGAGTAGGTCTCTCAATAAATGGATCCCTTCCATTTTGAAGTGACGGTATACGATGAAATTGTTCAGATCTTTCAGGTTGATGACTGGTCGTAGACCCCCTGATTTTTTCTTTACCAGAAACATGTTGCTTACGAAGACCTGTGGGCCCACAACTCGTTCGATCGCACCTTTGGTGCATAGATCGTTGAGTTCGCTCCGTAGAGTCGACTCGTCTAGCAAAGACATTTTTATTGGGGTAGGAAGGGAATTTTGAATTGGTTCGACTGAAAAATCCAGGTGGAACCCGGACACCGTTTGAAGGATCCAAGGATCCTGAGTTAGTTGAGACCACTGTTGGGAAAAAAGGGTTAACCGGCCTGCAATAGGAATAAGAGAATAAGGAAGGTCCATTACCTGTAGCAGAGCGACCGCGTAGGGAAGCGGATCCACGTCCTCGGATTGCTCCGCGAGAGGGAAAAAATTGTCTGTGCTGGAATCGGGTATTGCCCGAATTCCAGGTGTCTGAAGGTCGAGGCCTGTAGCCTGTGAAGGCGGCTCTGCCAGTCGCTCGGCCTCTATAGCGACCAGCTCTTCCAGAAAAACGCTGAGAGCGAAATACCTTGCGAATAGAGGATTGTGCCTTTGTCAGTGTTGTAAAAACAGAGACGTGTTTACTTAGTTCTTTTATGAACTTGTCTCCAAATAACATGCCTTGAGCCTCTGGACCAAGTTCTTTGGTGCCTAGTTCGGCAAGTTTAGCATCAATTTTATAAAGGACGGCTTTCCGCCGCTCTGTTGATATTGCCACATTGGCATTGCCTAAAAGGCATAAGGCCCTTTGTGCCCACTCTCGCACCATATGTGCGTCAAATGTGCCACCTGATAAAGCCTCGTCTGCAATAATGAAGATTTGTGTGAGCGGGCCCGCCACATCCATCAACTTGTCTTGAGCAGTTTTAAGACCCTGTTCTAGACCTTTACGGGGGTCTTTCCCTGACTTGGTTAGAAAGGTCACAAGGAAGGGGTCGAATTCTGGTGTATTGGCCACCTTGTCTGGGATGGTGGGGCGTGGGCATTCAGCCCTTAATTTGGCTCTCACCTCTTTTTCTAAAGGCCGACGGAGCCACATTCTACAATATTTGGCAATGTGGTCTGGGGGTGTCCATTCGGCCGATCTAGGGTGCTTAATGCACCTGGGGTCAAATAGAGGGCGTCCAGAGGTGTCAAATAAGGTATCTATGGGGTCAGACTCCGATTGGAGTTCCTCTAGAGGTATGAGGGGTTCATTAGTTGCAGAATCGGATGGATAAAGGTCTCGGAATGTCTTATGAGGCGGAGCCTCAGTATCAGAGTGTTCTGCGTAGTATTCGTCTAATACTTGGAGGTTAAAATCAGAGGTAGAACCCTCAAATGCGTCAAAATCATGTTTGGGTTTTGAATAGGGCACTTTAGGGTGTTTAGCGGGCGCTTTGCCTTTACCGGCGGTGGCGCTATCGCCCTTCCAAGGGCGTTTGCGAGGGGCTCCTTCATGTTCCGAAGTGTGAGAATCTTCGGAATCTGAGAGTTGGGTAATGGTCGCCGTAGGGGCTGGTATTGTCTGCTCGCTGAAAGCCGCTAAAGCTTTAGGAATAGATTCAGTGATGGCATTGAATAGCCAAGCCTTAAGTTCGGCAGAAACTGCTGGTTCTGGCACATCAGACATAATGTCAATAACAGTGGGGTCACCACAAAGAAAATAATATAATATACAATATATATATATAGTTTAAAAATTTTTTTTTTTTTTTTAAATTTTTATTATTTTTAATTATTTTTAATTTTGGTATGCAGACAAACTAATTACAATGAAGCGGTGGACTTATACAGAAAGTAATTTTGTAACAGTGGGGTTCATCCACAATATATCAATGGGGTTCACCCAGAGAGGAAGGACAATGAAATGTCCAAAATCAAATAACAGGTATGTGCCTGTGTTATCAAATAGGGATTACCCTGTATAGAGGCAGAAAAAAAGGGGGGTCACCCTTGAAGGAAGGCTAGAGGGGGTCACCCTCTGAATAAAGGCTTGAGGGGTTCACCCTCAGTATCAAGCAAGGATTTTTTAAGTTGAAAAAACCTGTCAAGAAAAAGGGAAATTTTGAGTATGTATCTTTAATGATTTAAAATAAAAAGGTCTGGGGCTTTAAGGGATAAAAGTACTTACCGAACAGCTGGGTCGTGTTCTGAGTGGGAGCTGAAATGCGAGTGAACCGCCGCGCATAAAATTTCCGCAAGATGGCGCTGAGAGGAAGCCCGGGAAAAGGTAAATAGAAATGGCCGCGGAAAGAAAAGGGCGGGAAACGTCTCTATGGAGACGCAATGCAACACATGAAGTGTGTGAGGGAAAAAACAGAGCGGAGCGGACCGGCAAAATGCCGGGCGCTGCGGGGAAAAGTGTGTCAGTTAAACAGACAGTATAAGAATACAAGTATGGTAGAAAAAATAAGAGAGGCAATTGTGTTTATAGGCTGACTGGGGAGTCAGCCCATGTCACCTAAGCAGTGTGTAAAAGCACAGAAAGGCTGAGAAAAAATACTAGAATAAGTAAATGAATAAATATATATAATATTAAAGCAATATACTCATATATATATTGTAACGGATCGCCTGGCACCCCGACTTGGTACCTCCGTTAAAGGATGCTCCTACTGCTTCCTGAGGACTCCAAGCACTCTGGCAGACACCACAATCACCGAATCCGAGAAACCTTTTAAATTCTCCCAAGCATATGAATGCTGTAGACCATTGAATAGGAACCATACGAATAGGCTTGTACTCCTAGCAGTCAACTGGAACAGCAATAAATCCTTCCCCCAATAATGAGACGACACATCACTTTGAGGGTAAAACAGGAACTCTGGACTGGCTCATCCAGCCTGGCTTTTATTTCCAACTCACACATACAGGCCACACCCAGGGGGAGGCATAAAAGAACCAATGACATAGATGTTACCTCCCACACATCCCCTCCCCTTAGTGTGACACATAATCCCATTATGCATACAGTGTAAAATATATTTTTACACAACTTTCATAACTTTAAAACCATACATCATATTCACATAAAAATACATATCCACAATCAATCCATTCAGGGGAACAACATATTAAAAAATGGCATGAATCCGACCAGGGGTTCAAAAGTTACTAAAAGTATATTTTGTTCCTTTCTGGCTGGCAGAAAAACATCCCCACAATGCACCCTGGTTTACTCCCTTCTGCCCTGGAGTTAATTGGAGAAGTAATCCAATTACCCAGGACTAAAGGCAGACTCCATTAACCACATGGTTGCAAAATGACATAAAACACTTTAAAATACATAAAGTCACATTTACACATAACACACAGACATTTCACCTATCCCCAGATAGCTGGGATCTGCACGCACAAAACTACCGAATAGCGCGCAGATCCTACTCACACAGTACAATTGCCATGGAGCTAAAGTCTTTCCCATAGTCTTTCATTATATGAATAGGCTCCATGGTATGGCTATCTGGGGTATCACATTCCCATAAAGTCTGGTCCATAGTCCAAAGGCAAGAGGCGGGCAAGCAGCCCCCTCCAAGGACACGTGGCGAGTTCGGTTTCGCCACACTTCTCCCCTTTACCCCCCAGACTAACAGGGTATCTGACCTCCTGCCGGTCAGTGCCCTGGTTAGTCCAGCAACCCACCCATGAAGCACAAACAGCAGTACCTCCCACCCACAATAACTGGTTACTACACCTGGGTAGAGGAGAACTTTGTCCAGGTCCAGGTGCCTCACCACGGCTGTGTGGGGGACTGGTAGTCTGCCTTGGTGGGTTGCTGAGTGGGCAGAGACCAGCGGTACTCTGCCCTGGTGCCAGCGCTACCACTGAAGTAGCCTGATTGGAGCCTGGTTGTGGGAGGGGGAGACCGACCGTCTCCCCTCTGGGTACACAGCTCTGCTGCTGGAGACAGACTGTCTCCCCTTTGGCTAAACAGCCCTGTCGTGGGGGGGCAGGACCGACCGTCCCTACCCCCTGTGCTGGAAGTGCAGAGACCACTGTCCCATCTGCACAGGTGTGGGGCTTACAGTCTCCCCCTGGTACATTAAGCTGCCGCTGGGGAGAGGGAATAACAAACTCCTCTCCCTTACACACCTTCAACCGCTGGGGAGAGGGGATAACAGGCTCCTCTCCCTGTACCGTAGACTGCCGCTGGGGAGCAAGAACGGCACCTTCAGCTCCCTGTAACGCACACTGCCGCTGGGGATCTGGGCCGACTGCCCAGCATCCCTGTAGGGCCGGTAGAGAGACCGCAGTCCCATCTCCACCTGCCATCTGTGGGTCTTCCCAGGACCAATCCGTGAGGCCCCTCGACATTTGTGAGTAAGGGCCACCTGCTTCCCCACCTGGCAACTCTGGCTGCTGCTGGGGATCTGGGCCGGCTGCCCAGCATCCCGGTGGAGAGACCTTGGTCCCATCTCTACCTGCCTGTTGTGGTTCCTCACAGGACCAGTCTATGAGGACCCCTACCTCGGGTACCTCTGGTTGCTGTTGGGGAGGGAGACCGGTTGTCTCTTCCTCCAATAACACATTCTGCCGCTGGGGAGTGAGACCGACTGTCTCCCCTCCCTGTAAAACATACTGCCGCTGGGGATCTGGGCCGGGTGCCCAGCATCCCTGTAGGGCCGGTAGAGAGACCTCGGTCCCATCTCCACCGGCCACCTCGGTTTCTTCCTCGTCCCACTCTACCTGTGGCTGGAGTTTCTCCCAACGTGCCCACTGGCCTTCCCTCAACGCCCTGTGTTGTAGGTTCCGGGTCACCATGTCCCACACGAACCGCACGTATTTCTCCTCTGGATTGGGTCCGTAAAACTTCAGGCGCAACCCTACCATCGTGCCAAACTCTAGTACGGAGTAGCTATACGCCATGCTTGCTGTAGCCACTGCTGGTTCCATTATGTTGCTGAAGATAGGGACGCTGCACAACTCCACACGTTACCGGTGTCTCTGAGCTGCTTCTCCTCGCACTAGGACGCCATCCCACCGCTTGCCACCAATGTAACGGATCGCCTGGCACCCCGACTTGGTACCTCCGTTAAAGGATGCTCCTACTGCTTCCTGAGGACTCCAAGCACTCTGGCAGACACCACAATCACCGAATCCGAGAAACCTTTTAAATTCTCCCAAGCATATGAATGCTGTAGACCATTGAATAGGAACCATACGAATAGGCTTGTACTCCTAGCAGTCAACTGGAACAGCAATAAATCCTTCCCCCAATAATGAGACGACACATCACTTTGAGGGTAAAACAGGAACTCTGGACTGGCTCATCCAGCCTGGCTTTTATTTCCAACTCACACATACAGGCCACACCCAGGGGGAGGCATAAAAGAACCAATGACATAGATGTTACCTCCCACACATCCCCTCCCCTTAGTGTGACACATAATCCCATTATGCATACAGTGTAAAATATATTTTTACACAACTTTCATAACTTTAAAACCATACATCACATTCACATAAAAATACATATCCACAATCAATCCATTCAGGGGAACAACATATTAAAAAATGGCATGAATCCGACCAGGGGTTCAAAAGTTACTAAAAGTATATTTTGTTCCTTTCTGGCTGGCAGAAAAACATCCCCACAATGCACCCTGGTTTACTCCCTTCTGCCCTGGAGTTAATTGGAGAAGTAATCCAATTACCCAGGACTAAAGGCAGACTCCATTAACCACATGGTTGCAAAATGACATAAAACACTTTAAAATACATAAAGTCACATTTACACATAACACACAGACATTTCACCTATCCCCAGATAGCTGGGATCTGCACGCACAAAACTACCGAATAGCGCGCAGATCCTACTCACACAGTACAATTGCCATGGAGCTAAAGTCTTTCCCATAGTCTTTCATTATATGAATAGGCTCCATGGTATGGCTATCTGGGGTATCACATTCCCATAAAGTCTGGTCCATAGTCCAAAGGCAAGAGGCGGGCAAGCAGCCCCCTCCAAGGACACGTGGCGAGTTCGGTTTCGCCACATATATATATAAAAATCGAGCATAAATAGGAGTATAATTAGAATAGACTCACCTGGGAGGCTAAGCAGCAAAGAAAGAGGGATTGGGAGGAGCCTGATGACAGTTTATATTGCTGTGATGCACTCTGATTGGTTAAACTTTTTTACACTGCTGTTAACTGTTTCTTTGCTGCTGGGAGTTTCAGTAAAGAAAGATAAGCAAATATGAAGCCTCCTGTCTTGCCATAAAATTAATAGACAGCTGAAGACTTTCTTCTATAGAAGATACATAAAGAATTCTGGTAAACTTATTTCTTAGTTTAAGTGGAAACCACTTTGGACCTGAAATCTAGAGCAGTCCTTAAAAAAACAAAAACCTTTGTTTTAGTGCAAAATTAAGATTAGTTCAGGAGACAAAAATAGTTTTTTAATTCTCCTGCATGAAGAAAGTCTTTAAACTTAAGAACATAACAGGAATCTGTCACCAGAGGTTCTAATGAATACCTATGTAAAGCAGATAGTTGTGAGGTTTAAAAAGTGGACAGAATTGTAAAACAGATTTTTAGAAATCTGGCCACATTGGCATCCAATACCCAATGAAAACACACACACAACAGAGACTTGCATCTTAAAGGTATTCGGACGCAATCCATTGTTGAACCCACCTTGGTGAAAACTGGGGAGGTCTTTAGATGAAAACAAAACTGAAGAAATGTGTTTTCTAGCCCAGTCATAGAAAAATATCACAGATTTTGTAATATGCTGAGGAAGAGGATGTTTTAATGGCTTCAAGCATTGGGGAGATGACAGATTTTGAGAACTCTTTCTCTTTCAAACACCTTTTTTCAGTTACATCAGATCAGAGGACAGGCAGAGTAATGGACCTTGAAGCCATGTTTTGGATTTGGCTGGAAATCTCAGTGGACATTCCTTGATCAATATGACATTCTGTTCTCACTAGATCTTTCAAAGGAGATTGAAATTAACGGGAAAAGGGAAAACATAACCCCTCTGGAACCTCCACAGGACACCACATCTACTATCACTACTATAATTTGGAATGCCCATTCTATCCCCTTCCAGATGCCACTGATGTCGACTCTGCATTGCTCTACCCTGGAGATTACCCCACTGCTAGGTTCTGTAGTTTGTCCTGACCAGATGTAATTGGAGATTCCAAAGTTCTTATCTTGCAGCTGAGGGCGCTCTCTTGATGATTGAGGTGTACAACAAATCATGTCTAGTCAAACTGAATTTTCATGCATTGGTGAATTACCTTGTATTCCAGATGAAGTATACATTGTCTGTAATTCTATTATGTTGGATAATGCTTCCCTTGTATGACAGGGCCATGGCTTGTATAAAACATGTCCCCATTAGAGTTCTCTAACCTGACTAATCAGTATCAATTGTCAGGTTTACCCATATAATTTTTCCTAATCGGTAACCTTGGAAAATGTTCACATCTTTCAACTACTACTTCAGTTATTCTTCGACTCTGGATGAAATAAAGATAGGTTGTTTCAGATTACAATGTTGATATTGTGTCTGGAAACTACTTAACCCCTTAAGGACCAAACTTCTGGAATAAAATGGAATCATGACATGTCACAGATGTCATGTGTCCTTAAGGGGTTAAAGAGATCTTCAGATGCCCCATTTGGTGAGTTCTGTTACGGAAGACAGGATTCCCATAAGGCTCATGAACTATCATGCTTTCTATAGAATTCCTAAAATCCTCTCCTTCAAATGAAACCCTCTGTCTCTGGACAATTCAAGTATTGAACAAAGCACAAAGATAAACCATGGTCTGTGAAGTTGTCAGCTGACCCTTCTGCTAATTTATGAACCCTCAATGTTCTAGAAGGATAGACAACACAATGTATCAAAAGACTTGACTGACACTTTGCGAAAATCAGGATGTTGTCCAGGCAGAGGAAGAACAAAATTCGCTTGTGCCTAATTAAGGGTAACCAACAATTTTGTGAAAACAATGGATGCTGAACTGAGCTGAATGGTAGAGCCTAGGATTGAATATACTTCCATTTAAAACAGAACCTGGGGAATGTTTAAAGATTCTTCACAATTGGAAATAGATGTCTTTCAAGTCAGGTGACACCATGAATTTCATTGGTGAATCAACTCGATAATTAAGGCTATCAATAATTTTGTAAATCGTTTTCCATGCAAGACAGATATCAGCCTCCAACAGTCTTCTACTTTTGAGACAAAGAACAGTATATAGTACAACCCTTGATCTCTCTCTTGAAAAAGGACCATGCAGATTATATTATCAACACTTTTCTTTACAGGATCTTCTGGAAAGGTGAGTAGGAAGCATTTTGATAGAGGAGGCAATTTCCTTCTTTTGGTGAACTGCTGACCGGAAGGGCCTAATTGGACTGAGGTTAAACTCTGGGTGCACAGTGATTCATTGTGAAATGCTGCATATGCAGTCTCCAGGCACCATGACCACTTAAAATCAGAAAAGTGGGTATGATGCTTGGAGTAACCATTGAACAGGTATAAGCAGTAGTTGGAAGTTGCAAATGTAATCCTTAATGTAACACAAAAACTGCACTCAATCTTCCAACCTTAGAACCAGGGTGCAACCAGATCCGGGTTCAGCACCAAATCCCAAATGTAATACTTCAAAAGAAAGGATAAGGGCACTCCAAAGGTTAAATTTCAGTCAATTTATTGTCACCAGAATGTGCAAAACAAGCTTGATAAAGACCACACTGGTCGAAACATTGTTTTGCACATTCTGATGACAATAAATTGACTGAAATTGAACCTTTGGAGTGCCCTTATCCTTTCTTTTGAAGCAAATGTAATCCTTGACAGTCCAGTATTAAAATCTTTCCCTGTAGGATGCTCATCTGAAGAAGATCTCTGTGAGCTGTTTAGTACTATATTGCTAGAATCTCAAGCATAGTGACTTGGCAGACATGAACCACCACAAACAGAGACGCCATGATCAGAAAACAAACTTAGCATTTTCTTACAGCATATCTTTAAACTAAACCAAATTTAAGTGGACACATCAAACTATAGCCCCCTTCCCCTACACACACACAACACTAAATATATATACATACAATACGTTACAGTATTACTTTCAAAGCACTGTGTATACAAAAATACATTTTGTATACTTTACATTTATTGCAGTTGACGTTTGCATTATATCCATGCTTGGTTAATGCTGAAAAATTGAGCAAACTATCAGTAAGTTTAGTTAAGTAAACAACATTTTACACTTTGTTGTTTAACGTCTCTGCTTTTGCAACACATTTTAAGAAACTGTCTCCCCCTCCTTGTATAGACAATTTGTTGCCATTAGCAATGCTCATTATTTCTACAAAATGATTGTCTGCGTTTTTGAAGAAATTATAATCTTTGCACAAGTATGATGTTGCACCTCAATGACCTAAAGAGTTTTGATAGCTGTATATGTGTTTTGTTAAACAATAATAAGGAAAAATAAATTACATGCTTACCTAGTAATTTATTTTCCTGGCTATTTATCATGGCAGCATCCCTTACGGGTAGCTCCGCCCCTAAACAGTTCAGGATAGGATCAACCAATAAAAAAAAAAAGAGAGAAAGAGATTGAAGGCATAAAAGGTCCCCCTTCTTTCCATACCTCAGTCTAGTTAGAAAGAAAGAAGATTGGGTGACTAATGCTGCCATGATAAATAGCCAGGAAAAGAAAATTACTAGGTAAGTATGTAATTTAATTTTCCTTATTCCTGGCTAATCATGGCAGCATCACTTATGGGTAGGAAGGTAGATTTATTTTATCCTCTTTATATTAAATTGAGCCCAGGACATAAGAGGAGTTATTTCAAGTAAGAGTAGATTGCTCCTTGTGCCTCCTTGGTAACTTATATAAGCAGCCACCACTCTGTTTTCTGTCCATATAGATATCCAAGGACTTTTGAGTGTACGTGGAGTTTCCTTATGGCAATATAAATGGTCCTTAACTCCCGTAGGTTTGAGTGAAGGCTCCTTTCTTTGTCAATCTTTCTTTTATTAAGGCACATATGAAGGGTACAGAATAGAGAAAGGGAAATGCATGAGTAAAAATGCAACAAAAAAGGGTTGATATAGCGAAAACATTGTTAGTTACATTTCCAGATTGTTAATGCCTCATTTTCTATATTTTGTACATCGCTTAACTTAAACTTATTTGAAACAGGCTGAATTATAATGCTATGTAACAAGTGCTACCTTTCCAATATAAATAATCATATGAAAGCACACTGGTCGAGTATTACAGATTAAGGCTGGCCTGTGAAAACCACATAGACTCAAATTAAACAAGTCCCACAGAATTATGCTTAGCACTGGTGTTGATTGCTGTGCAAAAATGCAGTAAATTCTTTGCAGTAGGGACAGTCTGGTGTGAGGCTCACTAGGTCGTGATATTACGGTTTTAGTAATTTGCTTTACTGTGTCTGCAACAGGTTATGCTACGGTAGTAGGCCGCTCATATACACGCTGGGGCATGTGGGTACACTGTGCCTCTAGGATACAAGATAGGCTTGAGCAAACCTCTAGCTAAACTAAATAAATGATTAATCCAAATTAAATTAATGGAGCCGTTTGTGTCTCAAGGCGTGAAGGCTCCTTTCTGATGGATCCCAAGTACCTTGAATCCATGTTGATTCCGTGTGAGCTCCCCACAGTGGCGTACACACAACCCATGGGGCCCCGGTGCGAAAACTGATCCGGGGCCCCCCCTCCCCCCGCGCGAGCGCTTACTCTGCGCAGGCTGGGGCCGCAACACATGGCGGCGGGCACCTGGTCGCAGGGCTGCGACCCGTGCGACCGCGGTATGTATGCCAGTGCATGCATAAACACATACACTTAAAGGACCACTACAGACACCCAGATCACATCAGCTCAATGAAGTGGTCTGGGTGCCAGGTCTCTCTAGTTTTAACCCTGCAGCTGAAAACATAGCAGTTTCAGAGAAACTGCTATGTTTCACTGAGGGTTAATCCAGCCTCTAGTGGCTGTCTCATTGACAGCCGCTAGAGGATTTTCTGCGATTCTCACTGTGAAAATCACAGTGAGAAGACGCTGAACGTCCATAGAAAGCATTGAATGCGCGCGTGGCTCTTGCCACGCATGTGCATTCGGAGCTGAGATGCGGATGGGGACGGAGAGATCCCCAGCGTTAAGGGAGTCCGGCGCTGGAGAAAGGTAAGTGCTTAAGACACACACACACACACAAACACTCTCATGAACAGACGCACACATTTACTGACAGACACACACTCAGTGACAGACGCACACAAACATACTCAGTAACAGACACACACACTAACACACACACACTCTAACACTAACACACTCACTCACTAACACTAACACACACACACAAACTCACTAACACACACACACTCACTAACACTAACACACTCTAACTAACACACACTCTAACACTAACACACACACTCACTAACACACACACTCTAACACTAACACACACACTCACTAACACTAACACACTCACTAACACTAACACACTCACTAACACACACACTCACTAACACTAACACACACACTCACCAACACACACACTCACTAACACACACACTCACTAACACACACACTCACTAACACACACACTCACTAACACACACACACTCACTAACACTAACACACTCACTAACACACACACACTCACTAACACACACACACTCACTAACACTAACACACTCACTAACACACACACACTCACTAACACACACACTCACTAACACACACACACTCACTAACACACAATCACTAACACACTCACTAACACTAACACACTCAAACGTTTTTTTTTTTTTTTTAATCCCCCCAGCCTCCTTACCTGTGGGAGAGCTGAGGGGATTCCCTGGGGTCCAGTGGTGCTGCTGGCCCTGCTGTCACCCGGCTGGCTGGCGGGCGAGCGAGGGAGCACTGTCCCCTGGGTGCTCCCTCTTCAGCTCCCTCGCGCGCCGCGTACGGATGCTGGAGCCGGAAGATGACGTCATCTTCCGGCTCCGGTTTCAGTGCGGTGCGCGAGGGAGCTGAAGAGGGAGCACCCAGGGGACAGTGCTCCCTCGCGCTCCCGCCAGCCAGCCGGGTGACAGCAGGGCCAGCCTCGGGGGGGCCCGGAGGTGGCCGGCTCCTGGGCCCCCCAGCAGAAGAGGCTGGCCCAGTGACCTACATACCTGGGTCGCAGGGCGGCCGGGCCCCCTGGTGGGCCGGGCCCGGTCGCAGCCGCGACCCCTGCGACCCCGGTATGTACGCCACTGGCTCCCCATCCTGTCAAGCTGGCATCTGTTGTGATAATTTGCCATTTGGGTTCTTCTATGGGAAATCCCTCTGTAGATTGTCCTTCTGTAGCCACCATACCAATTGACCTTTCACTCTGAGAGGAATTTTAATCATTTATTTCCAGTTGTTGAGTTTGTGGTCAAACTGATTCAGGAAATTCCATTGGATTATTCTTGAATTCCATTAAGCCCAGAATGGTCATGTATTCTTTGACTGTGATGGAAGGCTTGGAAAGAACCACAAGAATCTTGTTTTCCAGTCTCTTTATTCTTTCTTGTGATAGGTAGACCTTTGCTTCTATGGTGTTGATATATGCACCCAGGAATATTGGTTGTTGAGATGGAATTAGAGAACGCTTCTCCTTGTTGAAAATCCATCTGTGTTCTTGTAGACAGATCAGGGCCCGTATGGTGTGATGAGAGGCTTCGTGAAGAGATGGAGCAACTATTAAGATGTCGTATAGGTAATGAAAGATAATTAGACCCTGTTTTCTTAGATGTGCTATAAGGACTACCAAGATTTTTGAGATGGTCCTTGGAGCAAGGCTTAAGCCGAAAGGAAGGCCTTTGAATTGAAAATGTTTTCCTGTAATATGAAATCTGAGAAAGTTGCAATGAAGAGGGTAGATGGGAATGTGGTAATATGCATCCCTCAGATCTATTGACGTTAGCAATTCCCCTCTGTTGATGTTGGGAATAATAGTGGATAAGGATTCCATCTTGAATGATAGTTGTTTTAGGAATTTGTTGGTTATTTTCAAATCTATTATTAGTCTCCACTTCCCGTTGGGTTGTTTTTGTGCCAAGAATACTGTTGAACCTTTGTATCTCTCTGAATGAGGAACCTCTTCTATGACACCTCGGTGTAGAAGCTTCTTTATGCCGGATATCGTAGCTTCCTCTTTTTTCTCTGGAGGCTTTCTTGACTTTATAAAGGAGTTGCTTGGAGGAAAGGAGTTGAATTTGATTCTGTAGCCCTGATTGAGGATAGACAAGACCCTGCAGTCTGATATATTTTTGGCCCAGACAGAGAGGAAATGATGTAGTCTTCCTCCTAAGCAGTCTGTATGGGACTGTAAACCTTCAGAAGTTTTTCGAAGGGACTTGGGATCCCCTTCCTCTATTGGCTTTTGCTGAAGATGAAGAGGGCTGATGCTTTTTTGATAGCCTCAATGAGGATTTTCCCAAAAAGGAGATCGCCCTGGAAAGGAAGAGAACAAAGGGAGGATTTGGAAGAGTAGTCAGCTCCCCAAAAATGCAACCACAGAGCCCATCTGGCTGAGACAGATAATACCATGCTTTTGGCAATCATCTTGGAGGTATGCTTTGGAGCTGAAGTCTGCTGCAAGTCTGAAATCCCTAAGGTTTTGTCAAGAAGGTGTTCCCTTCTTACTCCCCAGTGGATATCTTCTTCCGGATTGTCTATCCACACTTTCATATTTTAAGTATTTCTTAAAAAAGATGATAAGTTTCTATGGATTTTGGGCCATACTCTGTATCCTCCTCCACTTCGTCTGTGATATCTTCCAAGAATTCCAGCTCAGACTCAGATGAGGGAGAAGAGGATTCAGTTCTTTGATGTTTTGAGGAGGTGACATTTTTAGTAGAAGCCTTGAAGCCTTCAGCTATGGCTTGGGTTATCCAGGTTTTTAGTACTTCTTGAGGAGAACTTTTGCTGGGCTGGATATCTGCCACTTCTGTCATACAGGTTAGACATAGATTTTTACCCTTTGGAGCTGTCTTATTGCAGGCCAGGCAGCGATTAGACTTTTCCTGTGTTTCCTTGGAGATCTATCCTGGCTTATGCTTGGCCTGCAAAATCAAAAGGTCATGTAAGTAAGGTCATGAATACTGACAACTAAGATGTGCCAAGAGAGCCCAGACGCGCACGTTTTGCCAGAGCAGCTCATCAGAGCTCCCCTCTGATGAGATACTTTGGAGAAACGCGCGCGTCAGGGGTTCTGTACGCTTGAACACGGCATATCTTAGGTGTCAGTATTCATTGCCGTAAATCTTGCAACAGTGAACTAACACTGCGAGAAAATAGCATCCTTTGACTGGACGTTCAGTCCTTGTTATAGTAGTCCTTGTCATCTACTTATTTCTTTATATATATTTTTTTTTTTTTCAATTTGTTTTAAATATGTTTATTAATGTCGCAAACAGAAAAGCGTGAGCAGACATATTACGAATCTGAAAATAACATATGGTTGCCTGCGCAGAGGCATGTAAATCAAAATAAACAAGCAATAGGATAATTTAGTTGTACATTGACTTTTCAGCATATGGTATAGCAAAGGCATTGGACAGGTACATTAACGCATTTGTATAGGTCAATGTATGCACATATTCATATATATTGAGTATACATAGGCTTTTCAAAATTAAGCATCACATTCCAAAGCATGTCGTAGCGAGCTAATGTAGTAAAAAAGGCAATGAAAGTCTGTTAGTTTATCAACTGCAGTAACATTTATGTCTGCACCTGATTGCGTCCTATAATTGTATGTATTCTCTAATGTTACATGTGGCCTAAGTATAATCCGGTAGCCATGCATGCCACTGGACTGGCATGTAAATATTCGAATCAGTTTTTCCCGTTGCGTGGGCCTTAAAATCTTAATGTATTTACAGCCGTCAGCATCAGTCTGTCGTTTAAGAACCGTGTTGGTAATGTTGAGGATGCTAGTTATATGAGGCGAGCATGTTCATGAGATATGTAGTCATATATGTAGTGCGACGAGAGATATATTGCAATGCATAACGGCCTGATAACTTAATCTCAGATGTTAAGGCTTCCCTATCTATCGGATTTCGGAGGCCTGATGCAAACAGATCATGCAGTTTTAAATAAGTCATTGCATGGTCAGGTAGTATATAAGCAGTACAGTTAAAGCTACAGGCATGTAGAACGCATTGTTATAGCCTGGCTTAATATATGATAAAGCTATCTGGTTGTCGGGAATATAGAAAGTAGCTACTCCACGGCTTGTCACGTGGCTGGCGGCTATTATATACGCAGCTATAACCAACATCAATCATTGACCCCTATGGGTATTATAGCATAAACTATGAATTCCTTTAGCATTTTAAGCTAACTTAATAAGGACCAACGAGTGTCAAATAATCAAAGCAAGGAAAAACTAAAGTTGCATAGAGCGTTGTTTCTCAAACAAATTATCATAATAACATTGTAATTCCCATCGTGTTGAAATAATCAAAACATGGAAAAAAAACAAAAAACTAAATTACATAAAGAACGGTTTCTCAATCGAATTATCGAAATACTGTCCCTTTATCCTTATCTGTCATTCGTTGTGTTATTGGAAAAAAAAAAAAAAAAAAAAGGGGGGAAAAAGTCTCTCCGCTGGAGGTAGCGTAGCCAGGGCTGGAAGGTACGGTGCAGCTGTGCAGGCCGCTCCTCACTTTGGCCTCTGGCATGCTCATGCCAAGGGTGCTCCCATGTGTCCAGTCGGTCGGTTGTTGCAGTGTCTCCTTAGCACCTCCGGTGCATCCGTCCCCCCCATTTCTCCATCCAGGCCTGCTCTGGCCGTGCATCCGGGTACACCGCAGTGTTGTGGGCACTCAGGGATGTCGGTAGCCCGGCAGACTCCCACCCCTGAAAAGTCCTCGGCCCCTTATCCCCTGCACCTCCCCAACTCCTGCAGTACCCCGTCGGAGCTCCAGCCCCTTGGTGCCTCACCCTTCTCCGGTCTCATGCATGTCACTGGTGCTCGCCTCCCCAGCCACCGGTCCGCCGGGGGTTCAGCTCGCCCCAACGACACAGGGCTCACAAAGTTGGGGGCATCCCTCCCTGGACCACCACCAAATCCTGGGGTATGGGCCGGCTCCGCGCCGTCCATTCTGCCGCCTGGAGGGGTCTATCTGTGGGATCCGCCACCCCGGAGGCCCAGGTGACCCCGCGTACCTCCCTGCAGCTAGCACGTTCTGCGGCCATCTTGGCACTTCGTAAGGGAGGATTCCCCATGTTGTGGGCCCCTCTCCTCCAGGCTCCGGAGATGTGACTTATGGGCCGGGATCACCCCCGCCGGCTCGAGGGGGGGGAGCGGGGCCGGGTCCCCCTCTCTCCCTCTGCCGTGTTGTCTCTCATCGCCACATGTGCGTAGGCCCCGTGGGCTCATCCTGCTCGTCGGGCGGATAATTCATCCATGTTCCAGCTGAGGCTCATGTGATGTGTTCCCGGTCCACCTCTCATTCGATGCCCGTATTTGTCTCGGGTCCAGGTGGGCTTTTTAAGCAGTTTTTCTTCTTATTTAGGCTGCTCATTGCCGGAGCTAGCGCGGATGGCTGCCGCTCAGCTCGGCGGCCCGGCCCCGCCCCCCTTATTTCTTTATATTTTTCATTCATAGCAGTAGTGGGTGGCTTAGTGTAAGAGCAGGCTTTTTTTAAGGGGTGCCCACCAAGTCACATTAGACTCTCTCACTGAAATAGGAGTTAAGTCTAGTACAGTGATGGCTAACCTTGACACCATAAATAGTTTCTGGACTACATTTCCCTATGATGCTCAATTAGCTTTTAGAGTCTAGCTGAGCATCATGGGAAATGTATTTCCAAAACTATTTATGGTGTCAAGGTTAGCCATCACTGGTCTAGTAGCACCTTTTCCCCTCTTTCTATATGTAGGAAGCCTTTTGTCTTTAACACTAGTCAAAAAGTGTATCATTATTATATTTGATTTAAACATTAATTTGTTAACACACATGGTTACTTTCTTGCTATATGACTCAGCACTGCATACACAGGGAGTACTGAATGTTATATACTTGATTTTATCCATTTTTCTTCATCAAACTTATTTCCAATAGAATCTAACTGATCAATTAACTGACACTTGATTCAGATGTTTCTATATGTCTCCTCCCTCTGCTTATTTTTTCGCCACTGGTTTCTTTCTGCTAGTGGACTCTTCCATGGGTTCCAGAGATACTTTTTCACAAGGTCATTCTACATTCTGAACTTCCACAACAGGTAATTTGTAGATATGAGTACAGGCACAGCAACTCCCATAACATTCACAGCTCCAGTGTATGTGGTCATCCCTGTAGCTTCTACTTTGGGCCAATAACCCAAATGTTGAAATTTAGCATAGTTATAATAGCACAGCACCATGCAGATGTCAGATCAGGGCTGGTGAGGGTTATCCTGGAATTTACAGCTACTAAATCTTGGCTCCTCATACTTTCCCAAGATGGTGGCATGCACCCGCATTCTTCACCGCTCATGGGAGGCCTGACCAGCTTCAAAGGGGATAACTTGCTACATTTGATCGACTATGTCTGGAAATGACTATATTTAAGTTATACAGTACAATGGAGAATGATTAGGCCATCCTGTAAACTGTCCTACTGCATCTACCATTTGATCCATATGTTTATGTAGTGTTTAAAATGTTTATGTTGAGTGCTACTTTTACTATGGCCTATATGACAATTGCACAGACAATATTGCTCTAATTTTTTTTAACTTTCTGTGTTTCTTTTCATACCTATATCTGTGTACTATTGCCTTTACTTAAAAATGTGCAGTTGCCTTGTTTTAGGTATATTGTATTGATGTATACTAGTTTGTCTGTCATATATACGCCAGGTAACGTATGGTTTGTATCAAAATGCTTGACATGGGTTTGACAAAAACTCAGGCGACGTAGCCATAGCATAATGGTTCCATACCCACTACAGTTGTAGTGCTTCTGGTGCTCAGAGTTCTCCTTTAAGGTAATTTTCTTAAGTTACAGTGTTCAAGTGACATATTGGTGTGTTTTGATAGGCACTACAAGTGTAAAACAGCTTTAGTTATACTAAGATAAGTGGAAATCTTTTTGGCTCTAACTTCTAGCTTCTATTGGAAGACAGGCTAGGCTCGAGCCTTAATTTCAATAAACGCGAGTAGTTAGAACTAGAGTATCAATCAACTTGATAATGTATACATCAATCATATTGGAACACTCTGAAATTATAAAATATTTGGGACTGAAATTCCAACACACTTATTTTGATCTCTTACATTCCATATCTAAAGAATGTCTAACGTTTTGTTTATTTATCCTGAACAAATACCATAATCAGACAATTTTATTTTGGAACACTTCTATATGGATGCTATTCCTATATAACAAGAATATTTTTTTCTGTACTTCAATACACAACATTGCCTGTAAAATTGCTTTTGACACCAGTGTGTATATATATTTACTTCTGCCTTCAGCCACAAGGACTGAACACATATGTGAAGAACACACGTGTGTTATTGATAGCTAGTTTACACACACTCTAGAATAGAAGCATCCTGTTCTATAATGCAGCTCATGTTCCATCTTCAGAACATGGATACGGCTCCGCCCACTGTTACTTCCGGATTCTCAGCGATCACAAAATGGCCGCCGCGCCGAATCTCTGAACCTACAGGTTTTTGACATCTCTGCCGCCTCCTACTCCTCCTTTCCTACATCCTCCCTTCTTCCTCCTACCCCGGCCTGGAAGCCGAAGGTCCGGTCCTCATCACATTTCCAGTTATTAGTGCTCTCTCAATAGCTAATACCCAAGGGGGGTATCGGGAGGCTCTGCTGCTGCACGTATAAAAAAGGTGAAGCCTATATTATAATTCTTCTTCCTGGCAAAAAAAAAAAAAAAACCTGCAGTGCTATTGTCCACAAACAATGGGAAATGCTGGTCTAATGTAAATCTAAAGGTTTATATGGCTTAATACATTACAAGACTGGCCTGCATCTGCATGAATTTAATGATGTATATATGTTTAAAATACTTATATGCATTTGTTAGAGTGTTTTAGGCTCAGAAGGTAAACATGTATTTCCCATCATATAGAAATCGTATAATCTATATAGATATCGTATAATATAGATAATGTATTGCTTACTTGTATCATTTTATATTTAGTATAATTACTTGTATGTATTTCTATATACTACTATATTACTTGTATCATTAATATATATATATATATATATATATATATATTTTGCTTTTAAACTGGTTATTAAACGATTTTTTTTAATATTTTAATATTGCCAATTTGTTGTTACATTAGAAGTATATATCTAGTTGTCTATTTTAAATTAAGTTTTGCAAGGTTTTGTGCTAGCCAATTATACTAATATTTAAATATTGTATGTATTTCAGCATTGTTTACAAATGTTATGTACCATTTAAAAAAGAAAGCAAAAAACATTTATTAGTAATCACTTCCCAAATGTTGGAAATCGTAATTTATAACTAAAGACCTAAATGTATTGGTTTTTACATGAGAACAGTTCCTTTTTGCTTATTCTAACCGTTACTTATTAGTGTATTACGAATACTTTCTTTTAGAATATTGTAAATCTATTAGATTGTAATTGGTTCATGTGGTTTTATATATATATATATATATATTTATTGTAAATACTATTAAATTACTGACATTTTTTGACCCCCTGAATGGATTACAATAATTCTCCACATGGCGCAAGTTGTGACCTGTTGCATCATGTAATTTACACTTCTGAGATTGTCTATGATTGCCTATTGGCAGCATTTATGTGTCTATTTAGAAGATGTTTTACTAAGAAGAATACATAAAGCTTTCTCATTTTTTGAAATGGTCTTCTGACGTATACAAACAATACAATCAAATTAAATAGTATCACATTTAAGATTTAATGTATAAGAATGGTTTCATAATTTGAATTCAATTTTGCTTGATATAACATTATAGTCCCTATTTTAATTCTTGCCAGTTAACCAACAGAAGAAGGCAATGGTATGAGTATATCCATCATTTAAATAATCCCTTGGCCAATGGTTTTTCCAATTGCTACAAAACCAGGTCATTGCTGGACTCAAAACTCAACGGTCATTAACAGCAATCCTAATGGATACTTCAGGCATCCAATCTTAGTGGCCCCAAGCTACATACACCCAATGCCATTTGTTATAAGGCAAGCATAGCTGGCTTGTAGGTTCTCTTTGTACATGCCAATTATGGCTTGTAGCAGGATATTGCTGGCTGCCCATGTCTTCTAGTTTGCTGTGATCTGATGATGCAGCTCAAGCTGAAGGGCTGGATGTAGCCTCTGTACCCGGAACAGACCAGGATTGCCGTGTACCTGTACTATGGTTGACAATCAAGAGATCATGAGCTTTAGTTGTCATTGTTACTGGCTCTCACTGCGATCACTTGGTACTGGATTAGAGTTGTTGGATTAGTCTTAGAATGGACATTTATGTTTAGCATGTAATTAATATTTGCTTGGTTTATTCAGGATGTTATTTAGGCATAATTGACATGTTTGATGGAATATTTCACTGCTTATAACAAAAGCAAGGGCCCGCCTTACGCCGTTTTGTGATTCCAGCGGGAACACATTTTAGAATGCAAATTCCTCCACACACTAGGTCTGCCTGTTACAACCTATGAACACCATTGAGTCTTAATTCTGGCAACCTCTAAAAATCTCCCATCCCTCTAAAACTCTACCAAGTAAGAACCTCTTTAAGGACATTTACTGAGCAATCGGATGTACAATTACACTTATTTACTGTAGTTTTGACAGTTGTTTGTAACTCTGTTTCTTGACGTATGAGATAATTTAAGATATGACTTCTCGTCTTGAGACCTTGTTTCTTAATTATTATGAAAATTCAAGTAACATATTCAAAGTAAAAATTAGAATCGTGAGTCAGTGTTAATTCCCTAGAAAAAAATTATTTTAAAAATCTGGTAAACTACAAAAGGGGTATTGCATTGCTCAACAAAAGAAGCTAAGCCCAAAGTGCTATTTTAAACTTGACGTCCTAGACATATGAGGCATTTCTAAAATGAAATAGTGTAAATTTATATACCGAGTCACTTTAAGCACCATAAATATTATAGTGCACTGCAGAGGGTTATGGTGCCAAAAGTTCAAAGACACTGCCCCATGGTAAGGAGTTAAAAATCTTCTAACAAATTGATTTACCTTGGTACTCCAGGCACCCATGGTCAATCTCTCTTCTATGGTATAGCTACACTGGAAGGTTCCTTTCAAAATAAATAGATACTATTGGACTTATTTATCGAACAATTAAATCATCCAAACATGGCCAGAATTGCTATCTCTAGTGCAGAAAGGAAACATCGGCATTAGCAATACCAAAGAAGAAGCATTGACACATGAGGATTACAGTTTAAAAAAAAAACAAAAAAAAGAAACCTCTTTGACGTTTTGCCTCATGACATAGTCAGAGAACTCTCGGCACCATAACCATTACAGAAACGGAAGCTGTGGCCATCACCATTCATTGGCTTACAGCATCAGCATTCACTTTAAAGCAGATCTTGGATAGTTACAGCAAGGAAGGAGACAACCAGCTTCTTTCTTGGAACCAAGCCAGTTCAAGCTAACTCTTGGTAGGTGGGGCGCTGTTACAGGTATTGCGGCTTTGCTGTATGGTAGTGATGAGATGTGAAGATTTACAGTATACGCATACATATATTTACAGTAGTACAGGAAAATATTATACAGAAATTAGTAATGCATAAAGTAGATCTAATATAATTCTCAAAATTTGTGACATAGCTGTGTAGTTGATATATCATTAATGTTAAGCCCTGAATTTGTAGACATCAACGCTTTAGTAAGTCTCTTTTTACATGTAGATAGTTATATTCATATTAATGTAAAAAGCAAACCTGTCCTTTGCAGCTTTCACTTTTTCTTGGGACTAAATAAGCAGCTGTGGCATCTGTTTTACTGTGTAATCACATGAGGACCTGAGAATTTTATGTTGTTTTTGATCTGTACCAAATATGGAATGTGCTGCAGGTTTTTTTCTGAGCTTTTTTTTTTTTCACCTTATAGTCTCATAAATTTTTGGTGGAAAGAGAAACATGCACAGTGCTGTGACAGCTATTAAATAATTTTTTTTTCCATTTCCCTTTTTTAACACTAGCAGAAGGAAATACACATATAAAAAGTCTCTAAGCTAAATGTGTAATACCAAATATAACTTCTGAGAAATTCACAGGAAATAGGAACACTAGTAAAAATATAAAGAGATCTCTAAAATAAAATACTTTTAATTAACTATAATTATAGTAAAAGTGCAGGCATATTGCTATAGTTAGCTCATTGGAGAGCTGCATATATGCAGCATATTCATCTTTTATGTGATGTACTGTTTATTATTTAGTATAGAAACTTAGAATACATGCTTTTTGTACCTTATACTTGGGTAAACTCCAGTGTTATTAATAAATACATATATTTTTTAATGGTGATGTGTTGTGGAGTTTATTGGCCTCCTGTGTTAAGGAAAAAAAGGTTTTCTTCTGCACTAGCCAGAGCAGCGATGGGTGGTAGTGATTAGCTGAGACCATCTGCTGAATGATCATCATATATATATGTTGGTATCTTCAGTGGCATATATAGGTGATGGAAGTGCACTCAATCCTTTGTCTGGAATTCAGGGTGCTCAAGTGGATAAGTCCCAGTACCAAAAAAGGACCAATTCTAGCTTTTTAAAATAGAAAACAATCCAGGCACTCCAACAAATTCCAAAGCATAGGCAATCTTTATTGGAACAAGGAACCAAACAGCAACGTTTCGACCCTTAGGCCCTTTGTCAAGCTGACAAAGGCCCTAAGGGGTCTAAACGTTGCTGTTTGGTTCCTTGTTCCAAAAAGATTGCCTATGCTTTGGAATTTGTTGGAGTGCCGGTATCTTCAGTGGGACATGGCTGTGAACACCTAGGGACCATGCCTCAGTGTTAAACAGTTTGAAAATAGCTTAACACTGAGTTGAGATATGGCACCAGGAAAGTCAGGTGCTGTAACAATCGCAATGATCTGAAGTAGTTATAATGCATAGAGCATCACTTTTAGTTTTGTTGATCTCCAAACCAATCAAATGCTTCTCACAGTGAAGCATTGGCCAGCACAGTGCATTTATTGCAATTGAAGTGGACACTCTGATAACCACTGAAGCACTTCGGCAAGCTTTAGGTTTTGGAGTGTTCATTTTAGAGGACATTCTAGTCTTTCTTATGTAAAAATTATTTCAATAGTTTAATTTGTCAAACCATGTATTTATACACCTTGCTTTGTGCACAGGGGCACTGTCATGCTAGAAATTATAAAGATCTTTCCCAAGCTGTTGCCATAAAGTTGGAAGCATCCAATCGCCTAAAATGTTGTTGTATCCTGTAGTATTAAGACTACCCTTCACTGGAACTGAGGAATATTGCCCAAACCTGGAAAAACAGCCAGACCATTATGTCTCCTCCTCCTGTCTCCAGTAGGCACTATGGTGTTGATAATACGCACTACCTACTACAATATCGGTTGGGCCCTCACAAAGTTTTTATTGCTATGCAAGATAGCTGGCATTATTGTCTGCATTTTGTGCCTCTAGACTCTCCAGAAGCTTATTTTTAGGGCTGAGCCATTGAGAGAATTTTGCAAATCTTTCATTATTCAAAAGTCACAGAATGAATACATTAGAAAACATTAGATATTAACCCCTTAAGAACGGCGGGCGTGCTATGCCCTCCTTGGGGACCCAGCTCTAAACGCCGGCGGCCAGCATAGCACGTCCATGCCATCCAGGGGACTTACCTGCTCGCCGGCGATTGCGATGGGGGGACTTACCTGGCAACCCAGGGAGTCTCGCCGCTGCTGATCCGGCCCTCCTGGACCATGTGATCGCGTGGTCCTTGTGAGGACATCACGATCACATGGACGGAATAGCCATCCATAGCAGTACCAGCAAGGGGAGTGCCTGGAATGACAGGTAGTCCCCTTGCTGCCTGTAAATAAAGGTTAAAACCTGTTTAAGATAAAAAAAAAATAACTATATGCACATACACTAAGTGTAGTTTAATATTAATATATATATATATATATATATATATATATATATATATATAAAATACGTTAAAAATTAAAAGTAATGAAAAAATATGTGTAATTCCGTTTTAACTGTATTTTGATACAGACTGAAACGTTTATTTTTATTTTGAGCTAATAAAAGCTAAGTTTTATTCATTCGACTTGGAAGTCCCTGGAGTGCTATCTTGTACTTTTGGCTGTATCTGTTTGCTGATAAGCACCGGGCAAGTACATCAAGGAAGGTGGAGTGCATTACTATTTTTGTTTTATATATATATATATATATCTATCTCAAAATACACTTAGAATGAAATTATATATATATATATATTTCCACGATCCCATCACTCTAGTTCCCGGTCTTTAATGATGCTCAGGTGCCAACTCCAGCCATAGTATAGGAAGGATGATGAGTGTACTCTGGAGACTGTAGTAGTAAAGTAGAAATGCCTTTATTTAGCACAAATAAACATCAACGTTTCAGTCCTCCTGGACTTTTCTCAAGACAAGTGCTAAGTGCCAGATAACTGTTATATATACACAAGCTGTGAGATAATTGGAGGGTAAACCAGGGAGAGCAAGACTGGTGATGTTAGAGAGTACATAATCATACCAAATTTAACCATGTGATAGAAGGTTAGAAATAATATATACAAAGAAACAATTGGCTCTATAACGTTTGATAACTTGAGACCAGATAAAAAGAAAACTGGATCGACAGAGAGAAGTGGGGTGATAGTTATGTGAGAACAGAAATGATCAAATAACCTAATTCAGTGATTGTTCCAGTCATGAAAAGGAGGAGCAGAAATCTCACATTAACAGGCATAATTAATTGCAATGTAAATTATACAAGTAGTGCATAAAAATGTTATGTAGCAAACAATATAGCAATAAAAATGAAACACATACAGATAAATTGCTACAAGAGATACATAAGATACAGTGGGCAAGCTGAGGTTCACAGGGAAATTAGTTCTAATCAATTAGCGTCTGGGAAGGAAACAATATAAATGTGACAGAGATGCACAACTTTTAAGAAGGGAGGCATACTGGATTTATACTGGATTGGGGACACTAGCCCCACACGGACTGAATAAGAATAACCCTTCATATTGTTTCCTTCCCAGACGCTAAGTGATTACAACTAATTGCCCCGTGAACCTCAGCTTACCCACTGTATCTTATGTATCTCTTGTAGCATAAAAAAAGAAAAATTTAACATGCTACATTTGACCCTGTAACTTCCCAAAACACAATAAAACCTGTACATGGGGGTAATGTTTTACACGTGAGACATTGCTGAATACAAATATGTGTATTTGTTTGCAGTAAAAGCAAACAGCATTATGACATTCACAGTTAAAATATCATACAGAACTAAAACATTTTTTTTAAATTCTTAATTTCTCTAATTTTTAAAATATTTTATTCATATTAAACTATGTTTCATAGCTCAATAATTGATGTTAAATGAAAGCCATATTTCTCCTGAATAAAATGATATATAATAAGTGGGGGTGCACTAATATAAAAGAGGTGAATTACGGTTGAACAGACATATAGTCAAATTCCAAGTTTTGTTTACGTTTTATTTTGATCAAAACGTGTACATTAGGCTAAGTCCTTAAAGGGACACTATAGTCACCTGAACAACTTCAGCTTAATGAGGTTGTTCAGGTGAGTGCTACAGCTCCCTGCAGCCTTTTCTTGTAAGCACTGTATTTTCTGAGAAAATGCAGTGTTTACATTGGAAGCTTGGAACACCTCTTGTTGCAGTCAATCAGGCGGCCACCAGAGGGACTTCCGAGTTCAGAGGCCCTAAAAAGGCCTCACGTCTGACGTATTCACGCATGGGTGAATACATCAGACGGGCTATCAGCACACAAAGCACTGTGAACGCGCTTTGTGTGCTGAGGCTGTCAGCACTGCTGTGGGAGTGGCTTCAGCTGACAGCTGAAGCCTGAACCCACAGGGACGCTTTCTGGCCACAATAGTGGTTGAAGGGGGGGGGGAGACCTACTCTCCCCCCCCCCCCCGGCCCCCACCCCTGGGCGGTGGGTGGGGGCCCTAAAATTAAAAATAAGGGGGGACCTACTGTCCCCCCCGGCCCCCACCCCTGTGCGGCGGGAGGGGGCCCTAAAGTTAAAAATAAGGGGGGGACCTACTGCCCCCCCCCGGCTCCCACCCCTGTGCGGCCGGTGGGGGCCCTAAAATTAAAAATAAGGGGGGGACCTACTGTCCCCCCCCCCCCAGCCCCCACCCAGCCCCCACCCCAGTGCGGCGGGTGGGGGCCCTAAAATTAAAAATAAGGGGGGGACCTACTGCCCCCCCGGCCCCCACCCCTGTGCGGCGGGTGGGGGCCCTAAAATTAAAAATAAGGGGGGGACCTACTGTCCCCCCCCGGCCCCCACCCCTGAGCGGTGGGTGGGGGCCCTAAAATTATCAATAAGGGGGGTGACCTACTGTCCCCCCCTGGCCCCCACCCCTGAGCGTCGGGTGGGGGCCTTAAAATTATCAATAAGGGGGGGACCTATTGTGCCCCCGGCCCCCACCCCTGAGCGGTGGGTGGGGGCCCTAAATACAAAGGGGGGGACCCTAGTTAACCCTCCCCCTCCCAAAAAAAAAAATGATCTCCCTACCTACCCCCCTCACCCTAAAAATAAGCCTTCCACCACCCTGCAAAGCTCAGTCTGCGCGGAGCCCTCCTTGGGTGAACATGGATTGTTTTTTTTGCGCTCGTTTTTTTTTTTTTTATTGCGTCGGTTATTATGGCTTTTTATTTGGCCTTTTTTGGGGTTGAAGAAAGAAGATTTTAGAAGAAAGAAAACATCGAATGGTAAGTTGTTTTTATCTAATTTTTTTTTTTTTTACAGGTTTTTAGTTAAAGGTCCCCCCTCATTATTTTTAGGGTGAGGGGGGTAGGTAGGGAGATAATTTTTTTTTTGGGGGGGGGAGGGTTAACTAGCGTCCCCCCCCCTTTGTATTTAGGGCCCCCACCCACCGCTCAGGGGTGGGGGCCAGGGGGGACAATAGGTCCCCCCTTATTTTTAGTTTTAGGGCCCCCACCCAGCGCTCAGGGGTGCTCAGACAGCTCAGCTCGCGAACGCGTATTCCGCGCACATGCGCGGTAAAGCGCTGAATTTCTTCATAGGGCGGCTGTCAATGCCGCTCTATGAAGAACGCGATTGGTGTAGCGCGAAGCCGCGCATGCGCACCACATCGCGATGACGCTTCTCTCAGAGAAGCGTCCTATTGGGCCCCACGATTTCGTCATTTTGACGAAAAAGGGGGCGCGGCATGGCTGGGAGCTCGGCGCTGGAACGGAGGTAAGTTTTTAATATAAAAACTCTCCGAAAATTATTTGTAATCAATGAAAGTTCATATAAAAGCAAGAAGGAAGGCTGGGGGACCTGTCTTTCTTGCTTTTATATGTTGACTATAGAGTCCCTTTAACCCCTTAAGGACACGTGACATGTCATGATTCCCTTTTATTCCAGAAGTTTGGTCCTTAAGGGGTTAAGGGGTTAAAAGGAACAGAAACACTTATCTAGAACAACGTAAACAAAATAACAAGTCATGAAGCTGCCAAATGTGGCACGGGAGAGTTATTACACTTGGGTTGAGGATGCATCTCTCCGGCGGGCTGCAGGTACAAACGGTCTGACCCTTTCAGGGTCCCATGCCGCAGCATTATCCTTTTGTTACTAAACACTTTTGGGATCTTAAATGAAGGCAAGATTATTAACTTGCCTGTTCATACCACAGTCGGTCATAGTCACTGTAGCATACCTCCCAACACTTCAAGTGGACAGTGAGGATACTTTAGGGGTGTGGCCTGGGACGCACTCTCCTGAGAAATTTTTGGTGACTTAATAATAATTCATGCAATTATGCAATTAAAGGTAATTTAGAACAAGAACAATGTCTATCATATTACAATAAAAATTTAAGTTACAAAAGCCAAACAGAAATATAGTTTCTCAGACTACACATTTTTCACATTGGATAGGCATTGTGCCAATTTATTTGAATTTTTTTTTTTTTTTTTTTTAACTGTGTTCTAGAAGAAAAGCAGTTCTAAAGTTACATACTTACAACTAGGGTCTTGCTGCCATATTAATGATTCAAAAGACTGACTGGCACTTTAGGACAGACTAAAATATAAAATAGTTGCCTTGTAGAATTTAAAATAAACTATTAAAAGAAAAAGATTAAAAACTGCTTGCAAATGTATAAATTACAACTGGACGCGCCTCTACTTTACATCCCATCCCTAGCATAGTTGTATACCTGTTTACACTCCCATTTGTCATTGATACCCACAAGTATCAAATTAGAAGCCTTATAAAACATAAAAAAAAATTGAGATTTATATGACATTCAATATATTGGTGTTAAAGGGATGTATGGTATTGGATGTGCCGGTACACAAAGTGTTATTTCATCCTTTAACACTCAGGAATAATACATTCTCTAAAAAATATTTAGTTTTAGCCTGTGGCAGCCAAGGGGTTCATACATTATTAAACATACAGCATGTGAACAGATAAAAAAACCTTCCTGGTTTTTAATCTGGTACAATAATGCAATAGATTTCTACATTTCGAGGGAGAGGGAGAAATGGTGTTTTGATATTAACACCCTTGTAATATTTATCTTTACACGTCTGCTTTTCACGTCACACTTTTTGTTTTCCTTTCCAACAGCTCTAATGTCAAATGAAAGCATACAGGGAGGACTATCATTGACAGCAGTTTATTACTGCATTGCAAGATGCTCACTTTCACTAATACCATTATGTCTCTCCATAATTTTCTTTATTCCTCCATTCATTGGAAAAGAGATTAGGGACCTGTGGGGATCTATAGCCCCTTTGTCAAGAACATACACTCTGTACCGTTTGATATTTACTGGTATTTTCATATATATCTGCACAATCACAAGTAGTCCACCCTCATAACATAATTTGTAACTGATTAGTATATTTCTATCTATTCTAACAACCTGTAAATGATCAATAAGCTAAAAGGTTAAAGTGGATACTTCGCCCGAGAATCACATACATCATTGCTTACTGGGAACTACCATGCAGGGTTAAACTTGCAAGATCTAGATGATGATGTAATTTTGGGGGATGGAACATGAGATGCGATAGGTGGAAGCATGATGAAGGTGGGATCGATCACCATTTAAAACTCAAGGATTTCAGTTTGAAAGCTGCACCCCTGACGAAGGTGCCATTAGAGCACCGAAACGCGTGTCGGGACTTTATTTTTATTTACTTTTCACTTAGCACTTTACTCACTATGCACAAAGCTTGATCACCACTTTTGTTTTTATTGTGAGGATGCTCCAGGGGGTTAACTTAGGGTTTACCTATGTATACTAGGAGATAGGAGACTCCATTGCAGCTGTTTATACAGGGACTTATACCATTAGCATCCATGAAGGTGCTATAGGATATCAGTATCAGGCACTAATAGAACCGTGTAGGTGCAGGAGATTATACTTATTTCTGTGTTTTTGCACCTTTGAAGGTGCAGTATTTGAGGGATTTTGGCGATTGTATTTAATAGTCCAGACTATAGATAAGTGGACATTTTGCAGGATAAGGAGCAGCATAGAAATTGGCACATTTTTTTTTTTTTTTAATTCTTTATTTTATTTGTGCATGGTTTGACAGTGAGCATGCAGAGCCACGATAGCTGCTGCAAGCAGTTTCATATTATCACATAACGTGGCAGATTAAACAGCACAGTTGTTTTTTTTTTCAACATAAAGTTAACAAGCTATAAGACTATTATGATTTATGATAAACAAGCTAAGCAAAATGTGGACATAGTAAAGTCGTTCTCGCTTGGTGTTACATTGTGATATTATACTTTGCTTTACATGTAAAAGAAAACGTTTATGGCTGAAGCGGCATTGCAATTAGGCATTCTACCTAAGCAAAGCTTTGTGTAAACAAGCGTGTATACCGTGCTTTGAAACTTAATATTACTTACAGTGTGCCTACATCTAACATGCGGCATTACATTCTCTGCTAACAGCACTAGTGGAGCCTCTGTGAGCAAGCCAAATTTTGTATACATTAGGTATATGTGAGTGATGGTTATAAACAGTTTAACATGCGAGTTATACATATGTTATATATGAGGTGACAGATGTGGGTCAAAGAATGTATGTAAGTAAACAAAACAATGGACAATAACAATCCACCCGTCTCCAGTGCCTCAGTGGTTAAAATACAGCTTGAAGTTTACATAGCATAGTCCCCCCTGCTGATGTATATAATTATAAAATATTCTGGACGTCAGATGAAAGTCACTTATGTTAAAGTAGGTACTCGGCAGGCGTTAAAGCTGAAGGCGCCAGGCAGGCACCATGTCACAGGCGGAGTCCCATGTACCCTTTCTCTGATGCCATGCAGGGGCAGAGCAAGGTTTTCCGGTTGATAAGCTCTTTATAAAACTGGCAGGATACGTGGGTTCCGTGTGTATTGCTAATAAAAAAATAACTGACCGAAGGGCTGTGCCATCAAGGCTGGTGCTCTGCTTGCTCTGTCTGTCTGTGTTTACACCTCGGCGGTGTCACCTGAGGGACACACGGTTGGGGCTGCTCCAGGCGCCGTTCTCCGGTAGGTTGGCACTGGTGGGCATAAGCTTGTCCGCTCTTTTACCGCTTTGTCCAAAGTCATGTGCATGAATTTTCGGTCTTATGTAAGCGAGTCCGCCATATAAGTAAGCTGTATGCAGGCCTTCAGAGAAATAAGCTCAGATCTGGCGGCCATCTTGTTGTGGGCCTCAAGCTCACATGGCGGCGTGGCATCGTCTCCAAGTGCTGTGAGGAGAGGACCGGGATATCCCCCCCGGTCCAGAGGGGGGGGGGGGGGAAATCAGTACCGGGACCGCGATAAATCAGTTACACTGTTGGGATCCGTGGGGCAGGATAGTGGAGCGGCGGCCGTCCACTCCACTCACCGCCAGGAAGGTCCCGCTTGATACAGCGGAGATCTCTCACCCGAGGGACTAAAGCTCCAAGAGCTAGCCTCTCCTCGGCTCCGGTGGCCCGCAATCACTGAGGGTCGCAGTTATGGGCCATGTAAGTGGTCAAAAGTCCCGGTTTTCAGGCTTCATTTTGCATGGTTTGAAGGAGCAGATCTTTCCTGCGACCGTTGGGCTCGGCGGCCCGGCCCCGCCCCCTGAAATTGGCACTTTTAAGCCT
Organism: Pelobates fuscus; assembly: GCF_036172605.1. Lineage (NCBI taxonomy): Eukaryota > Metazoa > Chordata > Amphibia > Anura > Pelobatidae > Pelobates > Pelobates fuscus. The sequence goes on along the minus strand of NC_086319.1, from coordinate 130,060,102 downwards.
CCAGATAATTGCTACCTTTGATTACCATCTTACTTACCTAAGCTGTGTCTAAAGTTACTTACCTTCTCCCTCCTTCTATTTCTCCAGATCTTCCAATATCATCTCGCTTTGTATACTTATCTTACTATTATTACTCTACTTTTCTACTCCAATAACCCTCTGTACTACCATAACAGCAAATTGACAATTTAGGTGATCTCTCCCTATTATAATACTGTTTTTTTGGGGTGAGGCAGAGTGTGGGGGGGGGGGGGGGTTCAAATTAATCTCCCCTCTCCTTTTTCAATGATTGTTCCAGATTATTTGGACATTGTAATTATGAAATGATTCTGAAGGCATGTTTATTATACTAATAGGGAATACATAGACAAAATATATCACCTGTTGGTTTGATTTTTAGGATCACTATATCTAATTAGCATATAGATGCAACTGTCAGTTTTATGTTCATTTTTGGCAATGGATAATAAAGCCTGTTATATCATTGCATAGACGGTTAAATGGTTATATTTTGCTAGACTGCAGCAATCTCCTCACACATTGTTTACTGTTGGAGACATTTCATTTAATCAGTTACTTAGTTTTGTGAAATATAAAACCAGGGATTCTCACATAAGGTTTCCCTGATTTATAATAATAATAATAATAATAATAAGTAGCCTTTTCCAGAATCTCACAGTTCATGATATGAGTTGTAGTCCAGCAGAGCCCAGCAATATTTTGCACTCAATTTGATCAGAGTGGCTTGTGAGATTTTTTTTTTTTTTTCTTGTTTTGCTGGATTTTTTTTTTTTAGCAGTTGCACAAAACTGATATTGCCTGCCACGAGAATATTCCAGCCTAATGAGACTGCACTACATACATAATTTTTTTTATATATGTATATATCCTAACTAAAACATTAAAAAAAGGAAACAATGCCTGACGCGGTCTTTTACATTGTTTGTATTATTTTTCATTGTGTATGTCAGTATTTTGCTAACATTTGTTTTATCTTCTCTTACTTAGGTGTGAGAACTTTAAATTTGTATACAAAGGTGGCAGCACTTATGCATGGTCTGTGGCTGCTTGCAGATGGAATTTTACTAGAAGACTCAACAGTAGGAATCCACAGGATTTTTGTTTTCTACTAAATATATTGCAACCCACATTGCATCATGTTCAGACGACCGGACTTATCTGGAATGCATGTACGTTTGTTTGAATTTTTTTTTCTTACCAAAGTTTGATAGCTTCATACAGTCTAGACACATAAAGATCTAATTGCGGATGAATCACTGTCAATTAGGAATCTGTGCAGATAATTAACAATTAACTCAGTGTTTAAAAACAAACAAACATACAGTCATGGAAAAAAATAAATACAACTTCAGATGAACAATACATGACATATTACAGTGTCATGATTTATTTCACAAAAATAAAGCCAAAATGGAGAAGTCATATGTTAAAAACGAAGTACACCTTGTGATTTAATAGCTTGTAGAACCAGCTTTAGCCGCAAAAACTTAGTTATCATTTTCTGTATAATTTTTATCAATCTCTCACATCATTGTGGAGGAATAGTTTTGTTTCAATTCATTGAGGTTTGCTGGCATTTGGTTATGCACAACTCTCTTAAGGTCCTGCCACAGCATTTCAATCAGGTTGAGGTCCAGACTTTGACACGGCCATTGCAACACCTTGATTATTTTCCTATTTCAGCCATTCTGTTGTAGATTTGTTTGTGTGCTTGTGATCATTACCCTGTTTTTCACACAGGGCTTCTCCATTTTTACATCTTTTTTTTTTGTTAAACAGTGACAAGGTGTAATATGTCATGTGTTGTTGTGCACCTGAGGTTGTATTTACCTATTTTTAAGACTTGCTAAGGAACAGATGAATGATATTATGTCCTGATATGTCAAACCATAGAATCTAAGTACTTTCATATTCCCTTGACTGTGTGTATGTATATAGATCTATGTGGATGTATGGATATCGTTGAGCCATATTTCCTAAGTGCTCCTTTTTGGAAGTACAGTATATTTTTGTAAAAGTATCCAAACCCCACTGACAGGCTTCATCTCAGCAATTAATTTAGCATATTATTGATTCCCTTAGAACTTCAAAACATTTTGTCTTGTTTTCTTTAATGAAATAGCTTCTTACTGCAAGCTTTAATTATTTGATATACGTAAGGTTTCTATAACAATCTCCTCCCGATTCCTTCTCTCAAGATGCACAAATCTGCACTCATTCAACAGGTACAAGATAGTCTCCAGCTGCAAGGCAGGATGTTTAGCAGGTAAAGAATATACCAAAGCAAAAACAAAACGCCTGTATATAGTGTTGAGAGGAAAACAATGATACACTGCTGGTAATACAAGTTTTATGATCTTAAAAATGCTTAAACAATGAGGTCTATTTATTTTTAATAAGTCTTTTTTATAAGCAAGAAAAAAAGCCACACACGGCATACCAGCCATGCCTCCTTTGTCCCACTTCACCATTCAAAAATGCTTCCTTATTGCTGGTTGCTGTGGTTCCATACAAAATGTTATGTACCACCTCATTTTCTGTCACTTTCTCTCAACCTGCAGTGTCCAAAAACAGTTTTACATGTTGTGATGAAACATGTTGTGATTGCAAGGTTTGTTAGCGTTCAGCTAACTAAAAAAAAATAAAGCTGGTAATGAACTATGATTCTCAAAACTTTGCTCAGAACAAAACTATTCTGCACAGAGAGCTTTACAATCTGCTACTAACCACTTACAACCCTTACAACACACAGGTAGAGCCTGATCTGCACTGTAGCAAATTCAAGCATAACAATTCAAACCCCCGTAGCCCAGATTGAAAGGCTCCTGATTGGATTTTCAAAACGACTTCTGGGATTGGGCAGAACTAAAGACCAATTTTAGAATGGTTTGCACAAAAATATTTATTTATGTTTTTATTGTGGTTTTTTTTGCCACGCATTATTGAAAATGTTTAAGACTGTATGTGATATAGGTATTGTCTACCACTGTAAACACATAGTCTAGAAGGGATGATTCACTACTACTACTATTAAGGGTTTTGAGCCCTTCGACATACTAGAGAAAAGAATGAAATGTGGTAAAACACCAGAGGTAAATGATAAAATACAACTTTTAGTGACAAACTAATAAAAGGTTATCCAACCTATGGATGTATGGCAGTAATGTACTCTGAAATGAGACAAGAAGCAAAACAAAAAGCAGGTAAACAGTGAAATAACTTGTCAAATGACAAGAGGAACAAAAGTTGAATGAGTTCCTACGACAGAACTGTTGGCTAGTTTTTCCGATATATTGGACCCCACATTTTCAGTTAGTAAAATAGACAGCATTACAAGAAGAGCAATTGATAAAGGTACGAATTTTGACTGTTCGTTGGGTGATGAAAGATTTGACTTCTTTAGTAGGTGATTTGCTAGTACATAGCCACCTCACACAACCATCACAACAACATACATGGCTAACACCTACAAAAGGAATTTTTCGCTGTGGACATTACGAAGCCTGCCAGTACATCACCCCCACTAAAGAAGTCAAATCTTTCATCAACCAACAAACAGTCAAAATTTGTACCTTTATCAATTGCTCTTGTAATGTTGTCTATTTGGCTAACTGCAAATGTGGGGTCCAATATATCGGAAAAACTATCCAACAGTTCCGTCATAGGATCCTACAACATATCTATACTATAAATTTAGGAAGTGATGCAACTATTGCAAGACATGTATCTAATTTCCACAATGGTGAAGCATCTAGCCTTACATTTCATGCCATTGAGAAAGTAGACAGATCTCCAAGAGGGGGTGACATTAACCCCAAATTACTACAAAGTGAATCCAAATGGATTTTTACGTTGAGCCCCCTCAGTTTAAACAAGGAGTTTAATTATATAGTTTTTTATCACCTAATTTTATCTTAATGTTTGGATCATTAGAGCCCCTAGGTAGCTCTAGATATTTATTATTTTCTTTACTTTTCGTTAACATTCTTTATGATTAGTTACTATTATCATTAATTTCATTTTTGATTACTACATGAGACCACTAACTATACATGCACCATCTATGTCAGAATGTGAATCAATTCCCTATAACATACACGAATTGAGTGCCACAATTTTTTTTTTATTTTTTTTTATAAAATAGAGGTTAATTTTCTTATTTGCAATTTTCTATAGGCTTACACCTACCTGGGAGAAATAGACCATTTTTTTCAGTTTTTCTCAGATCATTCCAAAGAGTGTCAGACCCACATAACTTTGCTTTATGGGTTCTTACCTTTTTAACTACTTTTTAACAAATAATACCCTCTGTTACATAATAGTGTTTGGCTTACTTCTCATGACTTTAAACTCAGAACACGGACTAGTATTTTTTTACACATCCGTGTTCTATTGGCAATGTCTTGCTCGATGACAGCAAAAGACGGTAAATAAACCCTTTGAGAAAATATATAGAATATATATATATATTCTACGCACGTACTAGATTACATAATTTGACAGTTAAAAGTCTGACTCATTCTCTTATGTTAATTATTTATACCATGTGTGTGAGATTTCTCTAGTTATTTAAATCTACCCGTCACAGCAGTTCAAACGCTGAAGAGGTAGAAAACGTAAACAACTACTTAGCAGACGCACCCCAACAGGGATTAATTAACCAATGGAATCTTAGATGCTTGCTTTAAAAACCAATCAATTTTCTGACACTCCCTTAGCAGTCCTGATGATCTGGGTAACGTCTGCCTGGTGAAACGCGCGTTGAGTGCGGACTTTGTTGTTTTCTGGAGCTGGCAGTTCACCTTACTTATAATTCTCGTACTTTATGTTAATTTTCACTCCTCCGCTCAGGATCCCACATTTTAATTTTACTTGTAATTACATTTTTAACTTAATCTCTCTCATGTGGATACTTAGTTGAGGAACCTTGATAGAAGTTACCCTTTTCAGACAATTGTATCTATTTTGGGACACTCACGTGAGAAGGTGTGTCGGTGGCTAAATATGTAGGGACTAGCAAATCATCCTTTGGCTAAACTTTAGACCAAGTGAGGGACCAACCGACACACACCCTTCCTTGTGTTCCCTTATACCTATATGTGAACTACAGATTTACATTATATACCTGCTCTATTATATGTACATCATTTGCAGAAACATCACTGTTAGATATGTATATATTTAAAGTGGACTTTTTTTTAGCCCACTTGATGTATTAGACTATCCTCATATCATTTGAGCTACAAGGTATTTTTTTTTTTTTTGGCATCCAGTGATATCAGGTGGCAGATTACTCAATAGCCACACACTATATGTACCTTAGAATCTGGTACTGGTTGCCACCTATTTACCGATCTGCATATTTGGCTCCTCTTGTTATTTCACTGTTTACCTACTTTTTGTTTTGTTTCTCGTCTCATTTTAGAGTACATAACTGCCATACATCCATAGGTTGGATAACTTTTTATTAGTTTCTAATTAAAAGTTATATTTTAACATTTACCTCTGGTGTTTCACCACATTCCATTAAAAATGTTTACTTGCAGCTTGAAACATATTTTGCAAAATGTGATATTACATGTTGATCTACATACTTTTGTTTTTGTAGAAAATGATGCGTCCTGTCCCCAGCAGTAACGTGTCTTCCTGCCTTAACCAGGACAGCATGAGAAGTGTTGATCAGTTTGGCTTGTATGCTGCCCAGCAGAACAAATACAGCCATTCAGTCAGTCACAAGACCATTTCTTGTCAGACACAAGAAACTATAAATGAGGCACATTTACAGACAACCAGCAACAGGGATTTGGATACAAAGAATGATCTAAAGAAAAAGAAGAACCTTGGCAGGTCTGGGAAGCGAGGAAGACCATCTGGGACCACTAAATCAGCAGGCTACAGAACCAGCACTGGTAGACCCCTGGGGACCACCAAAGCTGCTGGATTTAAGACAAGTCCGGGCAGACCCTTGGGTACAACCAAAGCCGCCGGATACAAAGTCAGCCCAGGGAGACCTCCAGGTAGCATAAAAGCTCTATCACGGCTTGCAAACCTAGGTTACACAAGTAACAATGCAGAATTTCCCTACCCCACATCACTTAGCAGAGGACTACATTCTGCTGTGGATGCCAACATCAAACATCCTGTTGAGTAGGAGTCAAAAAGCTTTCTGTGCATATATGTAGGATGAAGCATATCAGGCCATTGTATTATTTCATTGTTGTCTTTTAATTTTATAAAATTTATTTTCCGCTGGTGTGATTGAATCACTTTTACATATTTACAAAATACAAAAATAGCAGCTTCGCATAAACCATGTTGGTTTATGCTCAGTACTGCACACATACTAAAAATTGTTTTTATCTTTATGCTGGCTTGTAATTATGATATATCGTGTTAATTTTAGTTAGCATGTAGTGATAGTCTGTCTGCTCTCTATGTGGAGAAATGTAATTTTTGTTGGTCTTGGCGCATTACTTTCAACTCACTTTAGCTAAAGAAACACAGCCATAAACAGTGCTAGACACATACTTGTAATTAAGTATAAATAGGAAAATTGGAAGCTGACAATTATTAAAGAAAACAAAGAATTTTGTTAATTCTAGCATTTTATATTCATGTTACCTAAAAATAGCAAGTCACCATTGTATAATCACAGATGAGGGATTTATAAAACCAAAAATGTAACATTACATAAATGGAATTTTGTTTAAAGAAAACATGCAGAGAATATAACAAACACAGTGTAAATATTTAAGTTCTGTGGGTACATTTGTGGAACTCCTATTTAAACAGGTACATTTAGTCCAAAGAATACAATTTGGGAGAATTTACCTTTTTTTTTTTCAATCCTATTTTTTAGTAATGATGATTTAAATATTAAGTCTCCTATTTATCTAATTATCTAACCGTCTACTTTATATATTTTTTTTCTCCATTCTTTATGTTCTTTAATTGGGGAATATTTGAGATTTGTTTTTAATTCCAAATTGCTTTTAATTTAGTTATTGAGATCTAAAGCAGAGACCAAAAAAAGTGTAAATTTTATACATTTTTCTTAGGGCTTTTGAAATAAGACATTTAACAAATCACAACCCCATCTAACTTGAAAAATGACAAAACATGGCAAAAATTAGAAAGATTTGAAAGGATTTGGCTGTATTGTGTTGCATGACTTTCTAGTACTCTAATGTATAAATAATGCAGAGCACTTGTGAAAGCCTAGGAATAAACAGAAATTACTTTTCAAATAGCTTGATGCCTTTAAATGTATGTGTAGCTTTCCTGCAACAATTCTTGTGCTGCACCAAACTAATGCTACTACTGAACAGCCATTTTCCTTTCATGGTAAGTCATAATAGTTCACATTTTTATGACATTGCCTATAATGTCTCGAAATCCAAACTGGAAAATGATTGAAATATTCAAACTTTCAAGCAATGTCATGAGCATAAAGTGGGAGAAGTGCCCTTAGACTACCTCAATTGTAGTTTGCTAGAAAAACAAGAGAGCTTTCCCCAGTAAACGTATTGTGCAGAATGAATCACACATGTATGAAAATCTACTTCCAATATAAAATCTCAAATTCTACAGTCTTCTCAATTTAGGTTAGAAATTTTGGATGAGGATATGCATATAAGAATGTGTTTTATTTTTATAATCCTTTCCTCGATCATATACACATCCCTTTTATAATATATACCAGCTGTTTTAAACTGCATTGTAAACAATCACAGTTTTTAAGTTTTGTTCTGGGAAAAGTGTTTTTTTTTTTTTTTTCTTAATTTTTTGTGAATTGTACAGTAATGAGCCCTGTCAGTTAATTACACCCACCATAACTTTAATAAAGTGGTAGTTTGTGTATACACACACACATGCATATTAAAACCCCTGAGCAAAACACCAGTGATGAGAGATTGCACTTTTACTAAAATTTATTTGCATGAATTTTTTTGTATTCTGGGTACAGTCAAAGTCCATTGAGTCTAATAAAAGACATTCTGGGGAAAAAAATTAAGTAGAAAATTGATGTCAACCAGAAAATAGACTAATGTAATTATAAACTACACACTGATCAGGACAACAATAAAGTGGTATTTTGTAAAAAGCTGACCCGGGGGGTTTCAGTGAGATCCAATATGAGCCCTATGTTTATGATCGAAGTGGACTCAAAGTATTAAATGCTAGTGGTTGAGTCCTTAATTCATGTTGGGGAGAAGAAATCTTATTTCTTTAATTTTCCAGACCTTTGTCAGCAATATTAGTTAGTAATTGGTTACCTGTCTTCATATAGCAAGAGATAGCAATCTGCTGCTATTTTGATTAGAAGGAAACTTTGCTGGATTAAGACCAGATGTCACATTTCATGCCTTTCTTGTCAGGAAAAAAGCAGCAAGCCTTCATGTGTTCCAGTGATGCGTAGGACAAAATGGGTTGGACTTAAATCGAATCTTTACCGTACGATATTATGATTTATATATTCTGGACCTATTTCGCACCACGTGCAATCAAGAAAATGAGCTTTTCAAGCCTTCGTACCGCTCATTGTAACAAATCCTATTGATCAATTGGATGACTACTTAATTGTTTTTATCTGGCAGCTAAGTGGATATTAAGTGTCGGTTCTACTAATTGCAATGGTTGCTTTGGTTTTATTGGTTTAGGGAAGATTAAATCTTTCCTCACCTTCTGTTTTGCTTCTTTCAGTTTGGCAGTTTGATTTATAGTATCCTGCAATTAAAAGTCAGAAAACTACTTTCAACACCTGATACACCAACAAAATTAAAATGAGGTGTTGGACGGAAACAAATGCACAGAGAAGTCTCCAGAACAGTGAACACGTGCCATCCTATTTGAGCCCTGCAAATAATTCATGTATTATTGCATATTTGGCAACTAAAAATAAAATGGCAAAAAATAAAAATGGGACTGATGCTTTAAAGAGACTTGATATTGAAATGTTGCTGTATTTCTGCCATCGTGTATTGAGTTTATGGGCGATTCATGAGTTTCTAAATGTGTATGCCCAGTCACAAACAAAGACTATTTTGGATTCAGGATACAGTTAAAATGCAACCACAGGAGTTTGGTTACACGCCATCCTTTAAAGATGTGGAATCTTCCAAAGCCATCTTCATGACCCAGTTTTCATCACATTAATCAAGTGCTGATAATCCTTATTTCACTTCTCTTCCACTGAAAGAAATGTGTTCTACACTATCCGGTTATCTCTCAACTTGTTCTTTGTTAATGTCACAGCTACAGTGAGTTATTTTTGTGTTGTACATCACCTAATGACCTGTATAACTGTATTACAAATTCTTTAGAGGCCTCGGAAAGGGGAAAAGAAGTCATCCATACTGTTTCTTGGAGACAAATGAAATGGAAGCCTATTTCTAATCTATTTAAATGTATGAAGTGTATGCAAAACATGTATCCCTTGTGGTTTTTGTTTTTCATAGATGTGACAATATCAGGATCTTCTGTACCTGGCTGCATTTGTATTTTCAGGCAGTGGGACTCAAGGCCTCAACCTCACTGAACTTACAAAAAGTAAGCTGTTCACTTCTATACTAAATAACACCATGTAACATTTCCTTTTTTTTATTTTATTTTTTTTTATTTTTTTAAATACTACGTGAATGCTCTGCTTTACTCTAGCACTCTGCATAGAGACATTATCTTAAAAAGATATATATACTAGCTTGAAAAAAAAAAAAAAAACCCACATCCACAGATAAACATATGAGCACATTACCCTTGAATGGTAAACTTCAAATTATATTAAGACTTTGAATTTTGTGTCCTCATTTCTATTGTTGTGAAGTCATGTAAGAGTAGTAAAACAGATGTGTGTATAATGAATAAGAATATTCTTTACACTATGGCATATTAAAAACTGGAAGTTTTTCATTCTTTTACTGGCCCTATGTAATAAATCTGTTGACATGTATTTCATCTTGATGTGACAGTTTAAAAAAAAAAAAAAGAATATATATAGATATATACATCCTGTTTTTAATTGTTTTAACCATACATATTCTTATTAAAACATTCCTAAATCGGGTTACTGAGTGTACATGAAAGTTGTTGTTTTACTTCCCCATTCCTAAATGTAAACTACTCTGTTTATTTGAAAACACTCATTTTGGGTTTGGTATGTTAGTATTGTTTAACCCCTTAAGGACCAATTAAATTTTTGCCAACGTCAAAATCTGGTCCCCGAGACTTCATGCTATAATGAATTATCTCTATAGAACTCAGTTGTCTCTAAATGAATGAGACATTCCATTGTGGAGTTGCATCCTTAAAAGAAAAATGTCATACTTTTTTAAAAACTTTTTATTATAGTTGGAAATAAAATATTACGTGTTACATAGCCTCTTTGTGTATTATTCTGTAAATAGATAAAAGTAAATAGCTTTTTTTTAATCAGTACATCTCTTGGCTCTGCCTTTTCACTTTGGACATTACTTGTATTATCTTTGGTCTGATGCAGGTACTTCCAACCATAACATTTAAATATTTTTGCAGCTTGCACAAGGGAGAGTAGGCCAGGTTATGCACTTAAAGAGGTATAATAAGTATGTATTATAGAATGATACATTCAGTTATCTGTAATGTATGTAATCTTTCATTTTAGTAAATTATAACAATTCTCTTTTAAGCCCTTCACTACCGAGCACTTTTTGATTAAGATATAGCATAATATTTATTTGAAGCAAGGGGTGCATATCTAGCATATAAACATTTTATAATACAGCAATTTTGTGTATGTATTGCTTTGCAGAAAAACATTAAAAAAATTGTCAATTTACACAGTTTTTATTCTGCACTTATTCGTTCAGCCTCTATAAAAATATTTGGGAAGTGAAAAGCTTTAGACAGTATACAGTATAATTTATCTGTCACAAAAATTGTTTAAATATTGTCAAATACCATGCTTGTAGGTAATTGTTTGTAAGGGCCCTGAAGGCATTGCTAGCCGGGCAGCTTACTGAAAATGACAGCAGCTTGTAAAAAGAATATCTGCATACAATAAATGCAGCTAAATCATACATGTCCGAAACAAAAGTATTTAAAACTTCAGTAGCAATCTTAATCAATCTCTGGAATGCTAATGTAATTCTAACAGTCCATTCACTCTTTCCCGACTGTAGGAATGATATGCCTCATTGAAACTCATTTTACGGTTTGGTAAGAGAGGAAAAGGAGACATGTTCAGCTAATTTGCAAGCATTATATAATTGACCAGGAGCTTTTGACATAAATATTAGTTTTTCTACAAGTAATGATTACAGAGGATAAATGAGGATGAGTAATGTTCTATGGACTAAACTTTATACATGAAATACATGAAAGTAAACATTTTTCCACACAATTCTGGTAGTGAAGTGGTTAAAGTCCCTTTAACGGTTAAAGTACAGATTGAAACAAAGTAAGGTACTTAAGAAGTATGAAAAACAGTCTGCATTTGTTAGTATTTTAAATGGTTCAACAACTTGTAACATATTTTGCTATAACATTTATTAGAATGATTCTTACTATTATACAACTGTTTTCCTGTCTACTTGCTTTGTAGGTCATCAAATAATTATTATTTTCAAACAGAAACTTGAAAAGTGTGGATTGCTAAGAGTATATTCAATCATGCCCTGTAAAAAAAGAAAAAATAATTACTAAGCTTATTTTTGCTGTAATTGACAGACCCTTATATTGTGTTTATATAAGATGTATCATGGAGGAAAATATATATACACACACTAATTGATTTTCTCAACCCTTCTGGGTGTTATATTTATTCCTTATTCTTGGGTTCTCTAGCAGAGGAGAAACATTCATGCAGATACAACTTTACCCCAAAAACTTTTTTTTTCTCAATAATGTCAACTTTAAAATGACCCAACATATATACATACATATGTTTTTATACATTGTACAAATACTGTATTAAAATATTCCAAAATATAACATTAAAAATAAATAAGTTCAATAACTGAATTTTGTTTATTGCAGCACCTATTAGTTTGCAGGCTGATCCCTCCCATACCAGGATGACATGCTTCAATCAGGGAGTATCTTATCCTGGTCTATGGGGACAGACCTTATCTCATAAAACTATGTCCAATAGGAATATATGGCAAAAGTATTCCACAGCTGCAATCATCACGTAGGTTGTTTGGAACCGTATTATAAATGGATAGCAATCCTACTGTTGCTACCATTCAATATACAGCCTGTTTAATTGTTTACTGAGCCAGTTTGTGTTTCACTATTGGCTGAGCCTTCAGTATTGTTCATGCAGCATATACTAGCCACATGCACAAAATGGACATTGTTCCATATATCTGTTCTGTGTCAATTCTGAATTTACCACGAATTACTAATGTAAATTGAGTTGAAAAAAATATATATTATAGCATTGAAAGTTTAGTTTTTTCATACACTTTTGTAGATTAACGTTTATCAACTGGTGCTTGATGTTTCCTTTTTGCATTGTCTGTTACATATTACTTCATTTGTTCTAATAAAGTAAATGCATTATATATTTCCTCTTGATTTAAAAAAGTTTTTTTTTACTGATATCTAATGATGTATCTACTATGTTTAAAGATCTTTGTTTTCATACTATATTTTGTTCCTTGTATGGCTATTTACTACTTTACAGAATTCTGAATGCAATTAGGCCATGATATTTCTTTTTTGTAAATATGTGTTTATTGAAATATTTTGTTGTTCATTTTGTTATTCAACCTTAAGTAAACTTCGTGTGGGACACGCAGGTCCCGGCAATTTATAACATTAACAATATCGTTTGGAATGGGTATGCAATCACGTAGAAGAAGGTGACACGCAGGTCACCGTACGTCGTAGATACCAGTTCTCTAGTGGTCAATATTTGAACTCCTACCTCCTTCCACCCCCCCTCCCCCCACCCATCCCCCCTATGTGTTGTTTGTCAATACCAGTTGCGTTTTGCAGGGAGTAGTAAGTAAGGTAGGTGAATGTGGTTGTCATGGCTCCAAATAAGGGGTCGTGTGGATTATTATAGGCCATGGGTAGTAATTTAGCAACCTATCCGTAATTTAGCAACCTATCCGACAGGGGTCAAATGAACTTAGGCGCGAGGTGAGGTTTGGATCTTGCAGAACGGAGTTGGTATCGCAGGTGAGGCCATGAGCATAGTCCTACTGACCGTAGGTGAGTAGGCGTCAGTTTACCATTTCAGGGGGAATGACTGCAAGAGATGCAGTTCACCACTAAGCGGGGTCAGGGGGGTAGTTGTTATAGCCGTAATACCGCACACCCTCTGGGGTGTACTTTGTATCCCCTCCCCCGTTCCCCCCCCCCCCTCCAGTGCTTACAGTCCCTCCAGTGGGTGTTGTGCGGTTACATGAAGGGTAGCTTTGCCGGGGGGTGATGTGTCGCGTTGGTGGCGTGCTCGTGTGCTTGGCTAGTGCCTTTGCTATCCGGTGCATGGGTCAATATTTGGGTGGGGCCAGTAGATCGTCTGTTCCCCTGTCTCTTCCACCTGTCTAAGTGCCTGCTGTCAGGTCATGCGTCCACTGAGGCCGGTGGCTGATGTGTTCCCTCTAGCTAGTATCCCCCTAGGGTCCCTGGTGCCCGGGTATGCCGTCTCTTGTCCACTCAAGCCTCAGGTTCGTGTATGTATGAGGAACCAGACGTTCAGGGGTATGAGTGGGTGCATGTGGTATGTGGGCTGGCATGTGCCTCGCATGGCCTGTTCTCCTTCACCATATATGCAAGCTTTCTCCCGTGTAGGCCCGTGCAGTGTTGGTCGTGTAGTGCAGTGTCGGTTACCATTTCGGATGTGTAATTTTGTAAGAAAATGATCAACTCCCCGCGGACCTTATGTGTAAGTCTGGTGTCCCTGTGTGCAGAGGGTGGTCCCCCGCTCCCGCCACTCATATATCAGTTCCTGCCAGTATTGTGGTCTCCCCTCAAGTTTCGCCAGAAGCTATGCTCGCCTGTCCCCCAGCCCCATAGTTGAGAGTAGGACGAGTTAGTGCAAAAGCGGTGATGTTGTGCCCGACGAGCCCGGGTCCCGTGATTCTCCCCACCCCCCCTAATCAACGTCTGCATTTCGCGCACGGTATAAGTACCAGGGTCCCCATTGTTCCGTGTGCTTTTCTTGTCTGCCTAGCAGGTGTGCTATTGCAGATTCAGCTTTTTGCACCGCGTCCACCTTGCGTCTCCACTGTTCGATCGTCGGCGGGTGCGTCTTTTTCCACAGCAGTGGTATCAGTGCCTTCGCCGCGTTTAAGAGGTGTCTAAGGATCGATTTTTTTATATACTGAGAGAGTTTTGTCCGTGTGGTGTAGTAAGGCAAGTTCTGCTGTCAGGCTCGTGGGTTCACCCAGTATCTTATGTATCTCCTCCCCTACGTTATTCCTGTATGGCTTAAGTTCGTCGCATTCCCACCAGATGTGTTGGAGGGTTCCAGTCCCGGTCTCGCATCTCCAACATGTGTCTGGTATTTCGGGGTTGATTCGGTGTAGTAGTGAGGGGGTGCGGTACCAGTGGGACAGCAATTTGTAATTTGTCTCCTGGTATTGTGAACTGGAGGAGCTCTTATGCTGCAGCAATAATATTTGCTCCCATTGGCTTTCCGTGTAATCTTTGTCTATTACATCTTCCCAGCGCCTCTTGAAGGTATCTTTTCTCTCTGTCTCCACCGTCGCCAACCGTTGATACATTACGGAGACTGTGCCGTCCGCCTCCGGTGTCTGGAAGCATAGCTTTTCAAACCAGGTCTCTGTGTAGTCTATTTTTACGTGGCAGGTTATGGTAAAAGTGTTTTAGTTGGGCATAATGGAACTGGTGCATCATCGTGGGTATCTCCACCTCCGACATATCTCGTAACGTCTTCATCCCCACGTCTGTTATTGCAATATGTATCGGTATATATCCGTCCTTGCTAGTTAGTGGCCATGCGAGTGGTGGTATTCCATCTCCTATGTACGTGTTATGAGCGATGGGGATCAGGGGGCTTGGTGTAGGCGAAATATAGGGTGTTTTCCTCAATCGGGTCCACGTGTTAAGAGTTTGGGTGATGGGTGAGTCCTCCCCGAGGTCCTTTTTGGCGTCTGCTTCTTTGTGCCAGAGGAAGAGGTGGAGATGATTGTCCGTAATTTCCTTGCATAAAGAGATCCACCGTTTATGAGGAGTTGCCAGGTGCAATTCCCTGATTCGTTGTAGAACCGTAGCCTGGTAGTATTTGTGGAGGTTAGGTAGGGCTAGACCTCCCCAGGGTTTGGGAAGGCAAAGTGTGTCATGGTTAATCCTGGCTCTGTCCCCCTTCCATATAAATGGGAGGAACGCCGTTCGGAGGGTTTAAAAAGAATGTTTGTGGGATCGTGCGGGGTATGGTGTGGAACTTGTATAATATCCGCGGGAGGACGTTCATTTTAATGACCGCTATGCGACCCTGCCAGGAAATGTGGTTGTAGTTCCATCTCTTGAGGTTGTCGAGGATGTCGGTCAGGAGCAGCGTGTAGTTGTGTGCGTACAGGTTTTTCGCCTCGGGTGTGACCCGGAGCCCGAGATAGGACATGTATTCCGTACACCAATGGAAAGGGAACCGGTGTTGCAAGGTAGCGCATTCCCCATCTGGTACCGTCACGTTCAGGACCTCACACTTGGGCAGATTGAGTTTGAGCCCCGATAGAGCTCCGTACGACTGGAATTCTCTCATGAGTTGTAAGAGCTACTCAAGGGGGTCAGCTAAAAAGAATAGCATGCCGTCCGCGTAGGCGGCTACTTTGTGTTCTTGTGTTTTATATGAGAGGCCTGATATCCTGGAGTTATGACGGATTTTGTCCAGGAACGACTCCAGGGTGAGCGCGAATAAGAGCGGTGAGAGTGGGCAGCCCTGCCTGGTTCCATTTCGAATCGTGAAGCTGTCCGTGAGAGCCCCATTCACCCTGGTGTTCGGTTGATGGTACAATGTCTGGATCCATGTCAGCATTCCCTCTCCGACTCCAACTCTCCTTAGCGTCTCCATCATAAAGTGCCAGTCCACCCTGTCGAATGCTTTTTCTGCATCCGTGGATAGCAGAAGTAGTTTTTTCTTCAGATGCTTTGCTAGGTGTTGTAGCACAAAGAGCCGGAGCGTACTGTCCCTGGCCTCTCTGCCCGGGATGAAGCCCGTCTGGTCAGGGTGAACTAGCCTAGGCATGTAGGCCTGCAGACGGCAGGAGAGTATCTTGGAGAAGAGTTTCACGTCTGTATTGATGAGGGAGATTGGGCGGTAATTACCCACCTGTTCCGTGTTCTTGCCCGGTTTAGGTATCACCGTGATCGTCGCCGCCAAGGATTCCCTATGGAAGGAAGCGCCGTCTCGGAGGTTGTTAAGGGCCTTCACTAGTCTTGGTACTAGGTCTTCGCTGAATTTCTTGTAATATTCCACCGGGAAGCCATCTGGGCCCGGCGTCTTACCGTTTTTCGCAGATTTTAAGGCTAGCTTGAGTTCTCCTTCGGTAACAGGTGCGTCTAGTGCTTCCGCTTCTTCCGGGGTGCAGTGGCGGATCCAGGGGGGGGGGGGCAACGGGGCAATTGCCCCCCCCGAGATTCTCCCCTGCCGGCTAATGCAGGGCTGACATTGCCCAAGTGCCAGCCCTGCATTGTGCCTGCAAACCGGGGAGGGAGATCAGTGATCTCCCTCCCCGGTCCGCAGGCACATTACTGACAGCCGACCGGAAGGGGAGGGAGAGAGGACCCGGGAGCTGTTACCAGCAGCTCCTCCGGGTCCTCCTCTCGCGAGATTTGGAGCGTTGCCGCGGTTACCACGGCAACGCTCCAAATGTCGCGAGAGTGAACTCTAGCCCTGGAGCGCGGGCTAGAGTTCACTCCTACCACTGGGACCACCAATGAACCCCACTGGACCACCAGGGAACGAAAGATGTCCCCCCTCCTCCCAGTAAAGGTAAGAAGGGAGGGGGGACATAAAGTATATATTAATTTTTAATTAAATGTAAAAAAAAAAAAAACACACACATTAAAAAAAAAGCCCCCCCCCCATCCTTCTACACACACATTGCCCCTGCCCCCCATACACACACACACACACACACCCACATTGCCCCTGCCCCCCATACACACACACACACACCCACATTGCCCCTGCCCCCCATACACACACACACATTGCCCCTGCCCCCCATACACACACACACACACATTGCCCCTGCCCCATACACACACACACCCACATTGCCCCTGCCCCCCATACACACACACACACACATTGCCCCTGCCCCCCATACACACACACACACACACATTGCCCCTGCCCCCCATACACACACACACACACACACACATTGCCCCTGCCCCCCATACACACACACACATTGCCCCTGCCCCCCATACACACACACACACACACACATTGCCCCTGTCCCCCGTACACACACACATTGCCCCTGCCCCCTATACACACACACACATTGCCCCTGCCCCCCATACACACATACACAGCCCCTGCCCCCCATACACACACACACATTGCCCCTGCCCCCCATACACACACACACATTGCCCCTGCCCCCCATACACACACACACACACACACATTGCCCCTGCCCCCCATACACACACACACATTGCCCCTGCCCCCCATACACACACACACATTGCCCCTGCCCCCCATACACACACACATTGCCCCTGCCCCCCATATACACACATTGCCCCTGCCCCCCATATACACACATTGCCCCTGCCCCCCATACACACACATTGCCCCTGCCCCCCATACACACACACATTGCCCCTGCCCCCAATACACACACACATTGCCCCTGCCCCCCATACACACACACATTGCCCCTGCCCCCCATACACACACACATTGCCCCTGCCCCCCATACACACACACATTGCCCCTGCCTCCCATACACACACACATTGCCCCTGCCCCCCATATACACACATTGCCCCTGCCTCCCATACACACACACACATTGCCCCTGCCCCCCATACACACACACACATTGCCCCTGCCCCCCATAAACACACTGCCCCCATACACACACTGCCCCCCATAAACACACTGCCCCCACACACATACATTGTCACACACACACACTGCACCCCTGACATATACTGCCGCCCTCACGTACACACTGCAACCTTCACACACACACACACACACACTGCACCACTCACACATTGCACCACTCACACATACCACTGCTCCTCTGCCCTACTACAGCCCCATTTCCCAGAGGACCTCAGGTAAGTTGTCAAACAGTTCTTAAACAGTTTGACTACTTACTCTGGGAGGGGGTCTTGGCATTATTGGCACTATAACCACTACACTGAGCTGTAGTGGTTATTGTGTCTGCATTATTTATTTAAATAATCTACAAGTGCCCCTCCCGAGATCAGGCTCTGGATCCGCCACTGCCGGGGTGAGGGCGTCCGGATTGAAGCCTTGTAGGTATCTGGTGGTTTCAGTTCTCTTCTGTGCGGCAGCGGTACCCTCATCTACTTCAGGGATATTATATAGTTTGGAGTAGTATGCCCTAAATTCGTTTGCGATGTCCCCCGGGAATTGCGTCAGTTTGCCCTGTCCGGTGCGCAGGGTGTGTACCTGTGCCTGTTTCTGTGGGCCTCTAAGCATTTGGGCAAGAAGCTTCCCTCCCTTGTTGGCATGGGCGTATAAAAAAGCCTTTGAGCGTTGCACCGGCTCGTGTGGTTTCGTTCTAGGATGTCCGTGAGTTGTTTCCTTTTCAGGGTCAGCTCACAGTATGTCGGATCTTGTTGGGTTCTTTTATGTAGTTGTTCCAGGTCCGCTATCTGTTTGGTGAGGTCCTTAATCTGTTCACCCGCCTCCTTCTTTTTTTGTGTAGCCATTCTGATGAGGTGACCCCTCAGAAAGCTCTTGTGTGCCTCCCAAATGGTCATGTCTGACACGTCATCCGTGGAGTTCTCTTCAAAGTATTGGCGGATGTGGTCCGCAATCAACGTTCTCGATGGTATGTCCAGGAGGAGAGCGTCATTGAGTCTCCACGTCGTTCTGGCTGGGCGGTACAGTGGTGACTCTAGCTCCACCCTCATCTCACTGTGGTCTGACCAGGGGGTGGATTGGATACTTGCCTTTCGAAGGTAGGTGAGTCCTTCCTGTTGTATGCATATGTAATCGATCCGAGAGTATCTGCGGTGTAGCGTTGAGTAATAGGTGTAGTCCCGGTCCGTGGGATGAAGCGCCCTCCATGTGTCTATCAGGCGAAGCGCTCTGAGGGATTTTCGGATATTTTTCAGGGCCGAATCTGGTACGCTGCTCCGTCCCATAGATGTATCAACCAGAGGGTCCAGTGGAACATTTAGGTCGCCTCCCAACACCAGCACCCCTTCTGTGAAATTAGTTAGCTTTCTCAGTGTTCTGCGGATGAAGCTGGCTTGTCCCGAGTTCGGGGTGTATATGTTTGCTATTGTGTATGTTCTCCCTGCCAGGATCCCCTTTACGAAGACGTATCTGCTGTCCACATCCGCCACATGGTCTGTGGGCACGAATTGGAGGTTAGCCGCAATTAAAATGGCTGTCCCCGTTTTTCGCAGTGTGGGGTGATTGCTGTAGAAATTCAGTGGGTAGTGACGGTTTTTGAGTAGCGAATTCGCCTCCGCTCTCAGGTGTGTCTCCTGCAGGAGAGCGATGGAGACGTGTTGCCTCTTGAGGGCTCTCAGGAGGTGAGACCTCTTTTCAGGGGCGTTAAGTCCCCTGCAGTTCTGTGTCGTGATGATCAGGGGTGCCGGAGAGTATGCCATCCCAATGTCTCACTTGTTGGGTCAGCTGTGTGTGGTCTAATAGGTAATGTCGATCAGGGGGTCTCGTTTCTCCTCCGTGAGAGTGGGCAGCCCTGCCTGGTTCCATTTCGAATCGTGAAGCTGTCCGTGAGAGCCCCATTCACCCTGGTGTTCGGTTGATGGTACAATGTCTGGATCCATGTCAGCATTCCCTCTCCGACTCCAACTCTCCTTAGCGTCTCCATCATAAAGTGCCAGTCCACCCTGTCGAATGCTTTTTCTGCATCCGTGGATAGCAGAAGTAGTTTTTTCTTCAGATGCTTTGCTAGGTGTTGTAGCACAAAGAGCCGGAGCGTACTGTCCCTGGCCTCTCTGCCCGGGATGAAGCCCGTCTGGTCAGGGTGAACTAGCCTAGGCATGTAGGCCTGCAGACGGCAGGAGAGTATCTTGGAGAAGAGTTTCACGTCTGTATTGATGAGGGAGATTGGGCGGTAATTACCCACCTGTTCCGTGTTCTTGCCCGGTTTAGGTATCACCGTGATCGTCGCCGCCAAGGATTCCCTATGGAAGGAAGCGCCGTCTCGGAGGTTGTTAAGGGCCTTCACTAGTCTTGGTACTAGGTCTTCGCTGAATTTCTTGTAATATTCCACCGGGAAGCCATCTGGGCCCGGCGTCTTACCGTTTTTCGCAGATTTTAAGGCTAGCTTGAGTTCTCCTTCGGTAACAGGTGCATCTAGTGCTTCCGCTTCTTCCGGGGTGAGGGCGTCCGGATTGAAGCCTTGTAGGTATCTGGTGGTTTCAGTTCTCTTCTGTGCGGCAGCGGTACCCTCATCTACTTCAGGGATATTATATAGTTTGGAGTAGTATGCCCTAAATTCGTTTGCGATGTCCCCCGGGAACTGCGTCAGTTTGCCCTGTCCGGTGCGCAGGGTGTGTACCTGTGCCTGTTTCTGTGGGCCTCTAAGCATTTGGGCAAGAAGCTTCCCTCCCTTGTTGGCATGGGCGTATAAAAAAGCCTTTGAGCGTTGCACCTGTCTCGTGTGGTTTCGTTCTAGGATGTCCGTGAGTTGTTTCCTTTTCAGGGTCAGCTCACAGTATGTCGGATCTTGTTGGGTTCTTTTATGTAGTTGTTCCAGGTCCGCTATCTGTTTGGTGAGGTCCTTAATCTGTTCACCCGCCTCCTTCTTTTTTTGTGTAGCCATTCTGATGAGGTGACCCCTCAGAAAGCTCTTGTGTGCCTCCCAAATGGTCATGTCTGACACGTCATCCGTGGAGTTCTCTTCAAAGTATTGGCGGATGTGGTCCGCAATCAACGTTCTCGATGGTATGTCCAGGAGGAGAGCGTCATTGAGTCTCCACGTCGTTCTGGCTGGGCGGTACAGTGGTGACTCTAGCTCCACCCTCATCTCACTGTGGTCTGACCAGGGGGTGGATTGGATACTTGCCTTTCGAAGGTAGGTGAGTCCTTCCTGTTGTATGCATATGTAATCGATCCGAGAGTATCTGCGGTGTAGCGTTGAGTAATAGGTGTAGTCCCGGTCCGTGGGATGAAGCGCCCTCCATGTGTCTATCAGGCGAAGCGCTCTGAGGGATTTTCGGATATTTTTCAGGGCCGAATCTGGTACGCTGCTCCGTCCCATAGATGTATCAACCAGAGGGTCCAGTGGAACATTTAGGTCGCCTCCCAACACCAGCACCCCTTCTGTGAAATTAGTTAGCTTTCTCAGTGTTCTGCGGATGAAGCTGGCTTGTCCCGAGTTCGGGGTGTATATGTTTGCTATTGTGTATGTTCTCCCTGCCAGGATCCCCTTTACGAAGACGTATCTGCTGTCCACATCCGCCACATGGTCTGTGGGCACGAATTGGAGGTTAGCCGCAATTAAAATGGCTGTCCCCGTTTTTCGCAGTGTGGGGTGATTGCTGTAGAAATTCAGTGGGTAGTGACGGTTTTTGAGTAGCGAATTCGCCTCCGCTCTCAGGTGTGTCTCCTGCAGGAGAGCGATGGAGACGTGTTGCCTCTTGAGGGCTCTCAGGAGGTGAGACCTCTTTTCAGGGGCGTTAAGTCCCCTGCAGTTCTGTGTCGTGATGATCAGGGGTGCCGGAGAGTAAGCCATCCCAATGTCTCACTTGTTGGGTCAGCTGTGTGTGGTCTAATAGGTAATGTCGATCAGGGGGTCTCGTTTCTCCTCCGTGGGTGAGGGGCCGGGGCTCGTCAGACCTTCCGCCGTAGAAATAGCAGAGAGAAGGGGGTCGGAGGCCGAGAAAGGGGTTCTTTTAGCTTAAATTCATGCAGGCAGCAGACAATGTCTCTGGGGGCATTATCCATGGTTCGTGGTCTTGTGGCCCTATGAGCCCTGTCAAATTGGATATGTTGCGGTGCATCCGGGCCCAGTATACCTTTGAAGAGGGCGGTAAGTGTGGCCTCCACGTCTTCCTCGCCATTTGTTTCAGGGAGGTTGCGAACCCGTATATTAGACCTGCGCCCCCTGTTATCTAGATCTTCAGCCTGACGTCTGAGGTGCAATAGGATAGTTCCCTGCCGGGTAATTGCCAGGTTATTAGCTTCTATGCAGCTAGTCATCACCTGCTCTGCGGCTTCTAGAGTCTGGATACGGTTGCCTTGCGCTGCCAAGTCGCTTCCCAAGATGGTGACCTCCGCTCTAATCGCCTCATGGAGTGTGTCTGAGGTGTTTTTAAGGTCAGCTTTTGTGACCATGGTTGCAGTGAGGGCTCTGATATCCGCCCTTATGTCTGCCAGGGATAAAGTTTGGGACTCCGTCCCCGGCGGTGAGTTCTGACTGTCGGCCATCTTGGGGCCCTGTGCGCCGCGTGGCTGGCTGCCCGGTGTTTGTAAGTAGCCGTCCAGGGAGCCGGTGTGCGGGCTAGTCAGCGGTCTCCTGGGTGTCTGGTGAGTGTCCGCTCGTTTAGTGCGCCCCATCGGGAGAGTAGTGCTGCGGGTAGTGCTGCTTGCAATGCGGCGCGGGTCAGAGCTCGGGAATCAAGCGGCCATCTCCGACGGCTTCCAGGCCATGATATTTCCATGACACCATTAGCAGCCTTTTAATTAATTTCAGTGTTTCTGTACTGCCAACGTTTAGAAGGGTTTTTGATAGCCAGTTTGACATTTATTTGTCCTGTAGTTGTTTGACCACCAGTTTCTGAAACTTCTCCAGCATCCACCAGGCAAGAAGCTACATTGCTACTGCCTCACATATTTGATTGTGGCCATGCCAGATCCAAGCAAGTATTTTTTCATTTAGTGTTCTATTTTGTTCTTGCAGCCAAGCAGATATATTTCCAGATGATTGACACATCCCTTTAAATGAAAACCTTTTTTTTACATTTTAGCTTATAATAATTTTTAAGTTCAACTAACTAGTAGACATACTCTAAAACATAAACTACTTAATTTCAAATCTGCAAAATTACAAAGAAATATACGTCACTGAACAAATACGACTGATGTTAGAGACATGAGAAAGATTCTGCATCTGTTTTGCGATAGTTATTCAAATCATAAATCTAATTATTTTCACAGAGCATCAGATCATATTTCCTAACAGATCTCCACTTCAGCTAATCCTTCCACTTTGGTACATAAACCCATGGAGAAGCCTACATGCTTACCATCCATCTCTGAGCAATGGGTATACGAGTTAGCATATTTTCTGGTAAGGGAAAGGAACAATTGTATCATGTTTAGTTACAAGGACAATGATATGGAAAATCCTGATGAAGACAAAATATGTGCTTAAAAACTGAAACTTCCTATACATGAAGACCTTGTATATGTGCTTAACGATGATTGTAAACATCCTGAAAAGAGGCAGAAGAATTTAAGAAACTATTTCCACCTGTGTTTCCCAATTATTTTTTTCTGTAGAACCCTTTGACATAGTGTACCAACATTGTGGGAACTCCCAAAAATGTTTGCGCTGTAGCACATGCCTTTGAGTGAGCCGAATGTTTTCTTTCTTTGTCAAAATTGTTCTATCTGGTTTAGTTGTTGACAATTGTATTTGCATGTCTGCAATTTCGTTTAGTCAGTTTCAACACTTAGTTTTAGTTGCAGAGTAAAGCAAGAATCCACTTTTCCACAATTGCGTGCTGGCAAATGGCAACAGAACTTTCATTGCCCAATGCGACAACTCTGTGTGTTCCTTGAGTAGATCGCTCCAAAAAACAGTAATAGAAGCTTCTTGAAATTTTGGGGTTAATTGTCAGACCTTTTATCGATAAAATTCTCAAAATCTATGTTAGAAAAACTGTTTGTTTTGTCTTGTATGAATGGACTTAAAAATGTTGTTTACTCTTTTTATTTCTGAAGCTTTCACTTAAAATAGGAAATCTCTTATTTTTGTACTCTGTGTGGTTTTGCTCAAAATGACGACGTAATTTAGCACGTGCTAACAAACTGGCAATATTTTCTTGAAAAGTAACCATGGTCCTTAAGGACAATGTTCATTTCTGGCATTTGTTAATCAAAACGACAAGTAGCTGTCATATTTTTGTTTCTTGTTTGAGGAGCATTGTAGCATTGTGTGCTTTTCTAATTTTCTTCAACTTGTCATTTGTCTCTGCTGTTTGAGGAACCAATTTTCAGACCTGTTTTCTTGATTTCTTGTTTAATCTTCTTTCTCAGTTTCTATAAATGCTGAAAAATTAGAACTAGTAATAATTTTTCTCCTCATAGTTCTTTCCTTTAACCAGCTGTCCATTCATTGTTTTAGCTTCAGTCTTGAAGTAAAAAGAACCCTTCTCTAACCTTGAACAATACAGCTT
The DNA here is from genome assembly GCF_036172605.1 of Pelobates fuscus. Lineage (NCBI taxonomy): Eukaryota > Metazoa > Chordata > Amphibia > Anura > Pelobatidae > Pelobates > Pelobates fuscus. The sequence goes on along the minus strand of NC_086319.1, from coordinate 130,035,532 downwards.
TCAGCACTTGAATACAAATATATAAATATATTTGTTCTTAGCTCTTCCTAAGCAAGTAAAGTAAGCAGAATATTTAAGTTTTAGTACTTGAGTAGAAGGGATGCTGTATTGTTCTCAGCTGTTAAAAAAGAAAATAAAGTACCCAGGATTCTGGTTCTGTATTGGATCAACCCCTTAAGACCGCAGGGCGTTCTATGCCATCCCTATTTTGATGGCTCTAAAAGCCGCAGGGCAGCATAGAACATAGAAACATAGAATGTGACGGCAGATAAGAACCAATCGGCCCATCTAGTCTGCCCAATTTTCTAAATACTTTCATTAGTCCCTGGCCTTATCTTATAGTTAGGATAGCCTTATGCCTATCCCACGCATGCTTAAACTCCTTTACTGTGTTAACCTCTACCACTTCAGCTGGAAGGCTATTCCATGCATCCATTACCCTCTCAATAAAGTAATACTTCCTGATATTATTTTTAAACCTTTGTCCCTCTAATTTAAGACTATGTCTTGTTGTGGTAGTTTTTCTTCTTTTAAATATAGTCTCCTCCTTTACTGTGTTGATTCCCTTTATGTATTTAAATGTTTCTATCATATCCCCCCTGTCTCGTCTTTCCTCCAAGCTATACATGTTAAGATCATTTAACCTTTCCTGGTAAGTTTTATCCTGCAATCCATGAACCAGTTTAGTAGCCCTTCTCCGAACTCTCTCTAAGGTATCAATATCCTTCTGAAGATACGGTCTCCAGTACTGCGTACAATACTCCAAGTGAGGTCTCACCAGTGTTCTGTACAATGGCATGAGCACTTCCCTCTTTCTACTGCTAATGCCTCTCCCTATACAACCAAGCATTCTGCTAGCATTTCCTGCCGCTCTATTACATTGTCTGCCTACCTTTAAGTCATCAGAAATAATCACCCCTAAATCCCTTTCCTCAGATGTTGAGGATAGGACTCTATCAAATATTCTGTACTCTGCCCTTGGGTTTTTACGTCCAAGATGCATTATCCTGCACTTATCCACATTAAATGTCAGTTGCCACAACTCTGACCATTTTTCCAGTTTACCTAAATCATTAGCCATTTGGCTTATCCCTCCTGGAACATCAACCCTGTTACATATCTTAGTATCATCAGCAAAAAGACATAGCTTACCATCAAGACCTTCTGCAATATCACTAATAAAAATATTAAAGAGATTGGGTCCAAGTACAGATCCCTGAGGTACCCCACTGGTGACAAGCCCAAGTTTCGAATATACTCCATTGACTACAACCCTCTGTTGCCTGTCACTCAGCCACTGCCTTACCCATTCAACAATATTGGAATCCAAACTTAAATATTGCAGTTTATTGACCCAGTTTACCCAATCAAAAAAATCAATAAGATTAGTTTGGCATGATCTCCCTAAAGTGATTCCATGTTGTCTCTGATCTTGAAATCCATGTGTTTTTAGAACGCCCTGCAATCTTATGTACTTACCCGGTCTCCGGCAATCGCGGCATGGGGACTCACCTGGGAGCCCAGGGAGTCCCCCTCCTTCCTCTTTGTCCCCCCTGGGCCATGTGATCGCGAGGTCCTTGCGAGGACCTCGCGATCACATGGACGGCATAGCCATCCAAGGCATTGCCAGCAGGGGGAAAAACAGTGTAAAATGTAGATATATATATACATATTTATTATATATATATATATGAGCTAAGTATATATACACACATAGTCTGTGTATATTAATATATACATATATATGTATATATTAATATTAAAATACATGTACAATGATATTGAATAAATATATATATAATTTTCATTTTATATATATATATATATTTATATATAATAAAAAATAAATATGTAAATACGTTAAAAAATAAAATTTAAAAAATAAATATATATACATGTGTAATTTCGTTCTAACTGTATTTTAAAATTAATATATATATTGCTATCAAAATACATGTAGAACGAAATAATATATACATAAGTACCGTATATACTCGAGTATAAGCCGAGTTTTTCAGCACATTTTTTGTGCTAAAAAACCCCACCTCGGCTTATACTCGAGTCAATAGTCTGTATTATGGCAATTTGCATTGCCATAATACAGACTGGGGGAGAGGGGGCTGGCAGAGCTGTAACTTACCTTTCCTGCAGCTCCTGTCAGCTCTCTCCTCCTCCGCGCCGTCCGTTCAGCACCTCGGTCAGCTCCCAGTGTAAGTCTCGCGAGAGCTGCGGCTCTCGCGAGACTTACACTGGGAGCTGACAGAGGGAGCTGCACGGACGGCGCGGAGGAGGAGAGAGCTGACAGGAGCTGCAGGAAAGGTAAGTTAAAGCTCTGCCAGCCCCCCTCTCCCCCCACTGAACTGCCAATGCTGGACCACCAGGGAAGGAGCCCCCCTCCCTGCTATGTATCAAGCAGGGAGGGGGGACGAAAAAAAAATAATTAATAATAATAAAAAAAATAATAATAATTAAATAATAATACTAAAATAATAATAATTAAATTAAATAAAAAATAATAATAATAATAATAAAAAAATAAAAATAATAAAAAAAAATAAAAAAACATTGCACACCCCCCACCAAGGCTCTGCAACACACACACACACACACACACACACTGCATTCATACACACACTCTGCATTCATACACACACACTGCACTCATAAGCACACTGCACTCATACACACACACACTGCACTCATACACACACACACTGCATTCATACACACACACTGCACTCATACACACACTGCACTCATACACACGCTGCACTCATACACACGCTGCATTCATTATACACACACTGTAAATAAATATCTAATTTTAATAAGGATCTCATTTTATTTAGAAATTTACCAGTAGCTGCTGCATTTCTCACCCTAGTCTTATACTCGAGTCAATAAGTTTTCCCAGTTTTTTGGGGTAAAATTAGGGGCCTCGGCTTATATTCGGGTCGGCTTATACTCGAGTATATACGGTTTATACGTATATATCACTACATATAGGATTGCCAGAAGAAAAACAAAGATAGAGCCAAAGATTAGGTACACAAAGAAACGGGGGGTAACCCCAAGTAGGAAATATCAAAAAGAAGGGTGGTGTACCTACACAATGTGAAATTGAAGTCAAAGATGCATGACTTATTATTAAATCTCAGAAATAACAGACTGATCACTACCAGACATAGTACAGGATTAATAAAATGCCTCAATCAGAAGGCAAAAAATAAAAAAATTTTATTCAACAAAAACCTTATGACAAAAATAATGTGTGGTGAATGTGCCTGTGTACAAACGATTAACATATAATGGGTATTAGAATTCTATACCCTATAAAATTACCTAGTGGTATAAAAAAAATCACAATGTAAGCTATGGTATATTCTTAACATTTAATAATTTTTATTATTTCCTTATAATTTACAAATACATATAAACATTTAATATTTATAGACCTCACAAATGAAATTTATATAAATTAGCATCAAATACGATCAGAATCATAAGAAGGTCCAAAATGACAAACAACATAAAACACATAACATGACAATGTACCAGTCACCATAGTATTTATCCATAAAAATTATTATGTCTAACATTAGGAAGGAAGATAACGAGTTTAGTAACCATATAAATTATTTAGCATAAGAAGATTTGAATATGAAATATGAAATACCCCATAATAAAGAGTTAATTTCTATAGCTTTTTTTTTTTTTTTTTTAAATCAAATAACATTCAATCAAGATCAGTCTATTATTCTACTATCCAGCTACTGTTCTGATCAGCCTTTTTATATATTCTATAATTGTATGCAACAACAGCTAACAAAAATCACAATTATAAGCTAGGAAATGGTCTCTAATAATGTGCAACAACCGCTTACAAAAATCAATGAACTGTCAAGACGATCTAGTCTAACTAACAATTTGTTGCCAGAAAAACAGGACTGATAAGGACTGCACAGGTAGATTGGCAAGTGTGGAGTCCTAACCGTAAAATCAATCGATAAGAAAATGAGCTGCTGAATGAAAAACTAGTTAAATGATCTATTCATCAGTAAGTTTATATATCTCTTAATGTTCATTAGATTCAACATACAACATGCTCCACCATTGGAAGCAATATATATTTTACTACAGCACAAATTACTAATGGGGAACCCCAGACCAGAATTATATTTGGTAAAACTGGTCGGTCTAAAGATTAATGTGGAAATGGGATAAGTATTAGTGGGTCCTATAGTAAGGATCACTAAATGAAAAGTTCTAAGAGTTTCTAATAGTGCTGCTCATACAGATGATCAAAATATGAGAGCCTTATCAGGGTAATAACAGCTGCATAGTAAAATATCAATGCTAAAAACTCCTGACACTGTAAATCCCCCTGTGCCTTCGAGGGCACCTGCCGCTAGTCCCCCTAGGCTGGTACTGCTAAGGTGGTGGCAAAAAAAGGAAATTAAATAATTAAATGATAAAAAGTAAGCTAATACATTCTGTGGCTCGGTTGCTAAATCATGAAGACAGCACGCTAAGATCCCCTGATGCGTGCGTTTCACCCGACCTGGCTCATCAGGAGGGATCCGGTCAGTACACAACATTCAGTTTAAATATGGAGAGAAATCCTCATATTGGTGCCATGTGGCAGCTTCTAATTGGTAAGTTCTGAGCAACGTAATAGATGACGTAGAGGGGGAATCCTCTCGGTAGATTCGAATTTTTGTTGAATAAAATTTATTTATTTTTTGCCTTCTGATTGAGGCATTTTATTAATCCTGTACTATGTCTGGTAGTGATCAGTCCATTATTTCTGAGATTTAATAATAAGTTATGCATCTTTGACTTCAATTTTACACAGTGTAGGTACACCACCCTTCTTTGATATCACTATATATATACCTATATATAAATAAAAATAATTTGAAAAAATTATAAATATATATATACACACACATATATATATATATATATATATATATATATATATATACACACACACATGTATATATATAATAATTCTACGTATATATTTATGTAATAATTTTACATAATTAGGTCATTTTATTAATTACAATTTGCAGGACCTGCCTGACAATCCAGGCGAAAGTTCAGAGAATTGAATTTGCTAGCACTATATTTAACCCTGTAACTTTCCAAGACACCATAAAACCTGTACATGGGGGTTACTGTTTTACTCAGAAGACTTCGCTGAACACAAATATTAGTTACAGAGTCAAATATAAGGCTTGTGTTTCAGTTTTTTCACATTAAAATTCACCAGGTTGGTTATGTTGCCCAGGAATGAAAATTACCCCCATGATGGCATGCCATTTGCAATAGTAGACAACCCAGGGTATTGCAAATGGGGTATGTTCAGTCTTTTTTAGTAGCCACTTAGTCACAAACACTGGCCAAAATTGGCGTTCAAATTAGTTTTTTGCATTTTCAAATATTAACACTAACTTTGGCCAGTGTTTGTGACCAAGTGGCTACTAAAAAAGACTGAACATACCCCATTTGCAATACCTTGGGTTGTCTACTTTTGCAAATGGTATGCCAATCATGGGGGTCATTCTTATTCCTGGGCTACCATATGGTCTCAAAGGCAACGTAACCAATCTGGCAAATTTCAATGTGAAAAAACAGAAAAATGTAACACGCTATATTTGACCCTGTAACTTCCCAAAACACCATAAAACCTGTACATATGGGGTACTGTTTTACATGTGACACATCGCTGAATACAAATATGTGTATTTTATTGCAGTAAAAGCAAACAGTATTTTGACATTCACAGTTAAAATGTCACGTAGAACTAAGAAAATTTAAAAAAAATATTTTCTCCCTTTTTTTTTATATTTTATTCATATTAAATTATGTTCCATACCTAAATATTTAATGTTAAATGAAAGCCCTGTTTCCCCTGAATAAAATGATATATAATAAGTGTGGGTGCATTTAAAGGAACACTATAGTCACCTAAATTACGTTAGCTAAATAAAGCAGTTTTAGTGTATAGATCATTCCCTTGCAATTTCACTGCTCAATTCACTGTCATTTAGGAGTTAATTCACTTTGTTTCAGTTTATGCAGCCCTAGCCACACCTCCCCTGGCTATGATTGACAGAGCCTGCATGAAAAAAAATACTGGTTTCACTTTCAAACAGATGTAATTTACCTTAAATAATTGTATCTCAATCTCTAAATTGAACTTTAATCACATACAGGAGGCTCTTGCAGGGTCTAGCAAGCTATTAACATAGCAGGGGATAAGAAAATCTTAATTAAACAGAACTTGAAATAAAGAAAGCCTAAATAGGGCTCTCTTTACAGGAAGTGTTTATGGAAGGCTGTGCAGTCACATGCAGGGAGGTGTGACTAGGGTTCATAAACAAAGGGATTTAACTCCTAAATGACAGAGGATTGAGCCGTGAGGCTGCAGGGGCATGTTCTATACACCAAAACTGCTTCATTAAGCTAAAGTTGTTCAGGTGACTATAGTGTCCCTTTAATATGAAAGAGGCGAATTACGGTTGGACAGACATATAGCGCAAATGCCAGGTTTTGTTTACGTTTTGTTTTGATCACAACTTGTACATTTGGCTGCGGTCTTCAGGGGTTAAAAAGAACACTTCCCTAACCTAAAAATAAAGAGATTTTAAGAAATATCGTGCTGGTGAATAGCAACAGTACTTTGATTGCCCATCACGACAACTAAGAGTATTGTTTGAGTAAATCAATGAAAAAGCAATGAGAGGAACATTTCATCTTTCAGTAATATTGATCAGATTTAGAAAAATAGTACATGAGTAGAAGCAATTCTGTTTTGTTCTCATAGTAAGCAAGTAAAATACACTTTTGTTTTGGGTTAGTTTGGGAGCAAAATGCACCGTTTTGTAAGTTTAAAGTAAACAGATTTTAGAGGGATATATACACTGATTTGTACAGTTAGTAAACAGATTGTAGCAGAATATTTTTTTTTATTTAATTAATTTTTTTCAATAAAATGATTTCTAATGAAATTTTACAAAATAAGAACCCAACCCAACAATAGAAATATTTTTAGCAGCACACTTTTATTTTTTTTTTAAATTCTTTATTTTTGAAGTGCAGATAGATACACATCAGCTCGCCAAGCCCCAACAGCTTGCGATCAGGAAGGCATTTTACACAGTTTGTAAGCATTGAGGGATTGGTTAGAGATAAACATGCACATATATATTTTTAAACTTAAAACAACAGGTTTGGTAACATTCGTAACAGTTTTGTCCTAGTAATATCCTAGTGTAAATCTGTTTGTGAGGGTAGACATGTAAGACTATATCTTGGTCTAATCGTGTAACAGATTAGCAGCACACTTTTAACGAACACAATCTGACTTAGATTTTTTTATTTTTTTTTTAAACTATCCTCAGATGCCACATTGGCAGCTAATCTAATAGGGAACACAATAAAACAAATAATTTCCCTCCTAGGTGAAGCCAGATTGGGCTCAATACTGATTGAAGCAACAAAATTAGCTGAAAGAATGAGACGTTTCCTATAAGCGGCTGTCCTGTATCAGTGCTCGCAAACAACTGAATAAGACTAAAAATGCTTACAGTGGGCAGAACTAAGATCTCTGCTGTTTCTGACTTTTGGGAACAGTGGCCATCTTGGATGTGGAAAAATCTGTCGCAGAACCCGAGTTTTGTTAATACGGATACCCAGGGTTCTGCTGAACACTAATTGGTAATCTGGCTTAAATTTTTAGGCAATGCTACTGTCTAGGGTAGATAGTTCCAACGTCCACTTAGAGGGCCATAATGTTTTAAAAATTGAGCAGCAGACGCATACTTTGCAGTATTCTCTTTCAAGTGAAGGTACACTTTGAACATTATGTTGTATATATATATATATAGGTCCAGAAATATTTGGACACTGGCACAATTTTTATAACTGATTTGAAATGAAACAACTGAGATGCGCACCTTCAGCTTTAAAGCAAGTGGTTGAACAAAAATATTGTATGAAACATTAGGAATTGCAACCATTTTCATACACAGTCCCCTTATTTCAGGGTCTCAAATGTAATTGGACAAATTAACACAATCATAAATAAAATGTAATTTTTTAATACATTTTTGAGAGTCCTTTGCAGGCAATGACTGCTTTAAAAGACCACTATAGGCACCCAGACCACTTCAGCTTATTGAAGTGGTCTGGGTGCCAGGTCCAGCTAGGATTAACCCTTTCTTCTATAATAGGGTTAATCCAGCCTCTAGTGGCTGTCTCATTGACAGCCACTAGAGGCGCTTACGCGCTTACGCCAGCATCCATAGGAAAGCATTCTCAATGCTTTCCTATGGACGCTGGCATCTTCTCACTGGACTGGCTGAATGCGGACTGGCTCCTGCCGCGCATGCACATTTCTGCCGATAACGGCGATATGGAGGAGGAGAGGAAGCAGAGATTTCCCCGCCCGACACTGGAGAAAGAGGTAAATTTAACCCCTTCCTCCCCTAGAGCCCGGCGGGAGAGGGGCCCTGAGGGTGGGGGCAATGTTTCAACCCAAAGGTCTTTGTCAAGCTGATACATCAATTTTACAATAAATATAACACACTTTAAACAATCACAATTATAAAATACACATGTGAATCAGTATCCTAAGCAAGTAGTTTAACAGCTGGAAATAGTATACTGCTTATCAACAATACTTAATTAATTACATTAATTAGAAAGAGTCTAATACTTAATTGCCAATAACAAACGAGCTTTGAAAGACTTATTAATTTGTTGATACAGGAAAAAGAAATGTATATATTATTTTTATATGGATACTGACATAACATCCAAGTGTATATAGGACATAAAATAACACATATACAACATAAATACAATACAAAGATAAGACCAGAGTATACAAGAACAGAAATTTCCATTATCGATTAGAAATCCTTGATCAAAATCACAGAGTATTAATATTAAGTATCCTTTGCACTATTAACACTTCTAATCTTTCATATACTTCCTTATTTTGTATGGTATTTATTTTAATTTCATAACCAATGGCTTATTTTGTATGGTATTTATTTTAATTTCATAACCAATGGCAATTAAGTATTAGACTCTCTTTCTAATTAATGTAATTAATTAAGTATTGTTGATAAGCAGTTTACTACTTTGGTTGGCTAGTTGTGTATATCAGGACTTAGATATATAGAGAATACATATAGGTAGATATAGCCTCTCAGATGTAAGGATAACTAAGTATACGTGTAGTAACACAGGCTTCTCAGATATATGGATCAACTAAGTAAAAGTATATTAAAACAAAATAGGTATTTAACATGCTAGGCGGAGTGTATTTGCTGCTGGGTACAAAGGGAACAAACCGCAAAAGTAAAAGCAAAGATGTAATAAGACTCTTCAACTCTGAGATCCAGTAATGAAAAATGTCCTCTGCTATTATTCAGCCCACACTGCTAAGAAGCCATGGGAGAGAGTCCTTCACTTTATGAAATATAGTGCCGCCTCCAAGCATTTCAGGGCACAGGAGACGCTGGTATTTCATGTGTTGTGTAAGCCTTGGGTGGTGCTGACGCAGCCCTGCAGGTCCCTGAGCCCGGGCTGTAATGAGGGCCACAGCCCAGTGTCCATGGGTCCCCCTGCCATTTGCCGTTGAATCTGCCATTGAATGCGGAAGTAACCTAACTCAATCACTAAGCAATTTTGAAACTGGCGCGGTTTCTCTATAAGGCTTGAGAGAGCCGCGTCAGAGAAGGGGGCAGGGACTGTTCCACATACCCGGAAGTGTCAGAACGGAGCCGATCGGAAAGTTAAGTCCTGACACGTGGGCCCAATGTTTGTCAGGAAAAGACATGTTGTGAGGTTGCTATTGCTGGGCTGTATTCCTGGCTTGGCAGGCTGTTTGAGCGTAATTTGAAGGCTCTGCTTTGGAGCACTAGGATTCTCCCTCTGTGCACTCTGCCGCATGCGTTGGGCTAATACTTTTTTAAACCATGCAAAAATTGCGTCTAACCTGGTAGTGAAGTCAGCCCGCTCAGTGGTGCAGGGTGCACAGCCCTCTGGGCTCTTCTTATGTTATCTAGGCTGCGGATTGGCGGCAATCTTTGGTACGCAATGCGATTGCAGGACTTTCTTTCTTCCCCAGCGAGGACTGGGATATCTCCGCCAGTCCAGAGGGGAGGCGGGGGGGGGAGGGGGGGAGGTTTAGCTACGGGGCTGCACAGGGCAGTTTGGTCTAAACTCGTCCCGAGCAAGAGGATCGTCAGCCTCCCCCACACATCAGGCCATGTTTCAAGCTAGGCCGCATGGCCGGACTCCGGGGTCTTCTGGAGCAAAGGTGAGAATTGGGTTTACCTGTGTGCCCACTCGGTGCAGGCCTGTCCATCGGTCTCTCTAGGCTTAAACTGAAGTTGCGTTGGACGGTACAAGCTTGCTATAATCGCTTTGCTGTCGGAGCCGTAAGAGAACACGTCCGGCTATCTTGGCAGTCAGGCCCCGCCCGAGAATCTCCTATACTATTATTCCAGGCTGTATATTTATGTAAATTACACTTTGGTGTGAGTCGGACGTATTTTATTCCCTTTACTATTTTTTCTTTTGTTGTACTATTTATGTTGTAGTGTTTGAGTGAAGACTTAATGTAAAGGGATTCAATATGCTCTAGGTTGAGCTTATAGTGATATTTAGTTTTTTCCCAAGCATAATTTGACTGGACTTAAAAGCAAAGGTAAATTCACTCCTATACTTAGTGGATTCAGCACTATTGAATTGTTTGTTGAATCAGCTTGTAAGTAAATGGAGTCCATACACATAAAGGACCTTCATTATTACCTTTAGTTTCAATCATAGAGAACAGGAATCCCTCAAATCCATTAAAAAAATGGATGAGCTAATTATCAAACCGCCTGGAAGGAATGTGGTAGTCATGAATAATAAAGTGTACTGTGATTACTCTAAGAATATCCAGGTCTCGTCTACTTACATATTTCTTCCTAAAGACCCCACAGAGAAATACCTATCTATCTATAAGGCTACCCTTGATAGAACAATTGACAACAATGTTCTAGCTAGGGAAGAATATGTGTTCATCCCTCAAAGGCATTCTCGAATGGCAACTTTTTATTGCCTCCCAAAGGTACACAAGGACATAGTGAATCCACCTGGTCACCCAATTGTTTTGGCAACAGACAATTTAACCTAGAATGGAAGTCAATATATTGACAGTATTCTGAGAACATTAGTGGAAGATTTACCTTTGTATCTAAGTGATACAAACAAACCTTGGACGATATTGTCTGATTTAACTCTACCTAATCGGACGGCTCTTTGCAACTTAGTTGTGGAGTCCTTGTATTCTTTGATTCCTCATGTCAGTGGAATTGCTCATATTGAAAATTTCTTGAGAACTAGAGGAAGACCATTTGACTCACATTCAGAATTCTTAATAGAGTTATTAAAAATTATATGGACCCACAATTATTTCCTGTTTGATAGCATCTTCTACCACCAGCTGAAGGGCACAGCCAAGGGCAAAGCTTGTTTGCCTACGTACGCTAACCTTCACTTGGGGTGGTGTGAATAATTTGTGGGTTTTTTTCTTGCACAATGAGAGAAAGCACTTAGTCTATATACCTATGGAAAAGGTATATAGAATATATTCTCCTCATTTAAACAGTTTGTCTCCTTTGTTAAACTGCTGAACACAAACAACCTAAATTTGAAATTCACCCATGAATTTGGAGGGAAAAGTATTAACTTTCTTGACCTTACGATTACCATTCATGAAGCTAATTATATTGAAACAACCATATTCCGTAAGCCTACAGCATCATATCTGTTACAGTGGTATAACTACCACCCCTCCTCTCTAAGAGGGCGATACCCATGTTACAGTATCTCAGATTTTTGAGCAACTGCTCTAGTGATAATGAATTTCAGGCACAAGCTAAAATTTTGAAACAGTACTTTAAATCCAACAGATACCCTAATGAATGCCTAAAATGGGCATACAAGAGTGCTTGCCAGCCGGATAGACTGACAGATCTGACTGAACCTGATCAAATACGCAGTTTTTATATATACGACGCATGGTGGGACATCATGAAAAATATTCTGCAGATATACTGGCCTCTTCTCACTAATAATGCTATGTTAAAAGAGGGACTACCCCCAGATCCATGGGCTCCAAGTGTGTAAAGAAAAACACTCAGTGGCGGCATGCGTCTATTCTTTTGTGACAAAGCCTAAGGTATCCCTTCCCACAATCATGACAGAATTCGAAACATATGGCAACATTTCAAATCTCAAAATAAATTACACAAAATCAACCATCCTGAACATCTCCACGTAAGTTAGAAAGAGAGCTACGCCACAACCACCCCTTCAAATGGGCTCCCTGAAATACTTGGGGGTCTGGCTAACTAAAGACCTCACTCATCTCTACCAAGAAAACTTTCACCCTATCCTGATCATGGTGCATAGGGACATAGAGGACTGGTCCAAGCCAGGCACATCCTGGTTCACTAGGATAGGGACTGTGAAGATGACGCTTCTACTCCGAATATTTTACTTCTTCCAAACAGTACCCATCACTATCACCGAAGCATTCTTCACTTCCCTTCGCACACTGGTACTACAATTTATCTAGCGGAAGTCCAAAGTCAGGATTAGCCACAACACTTCCACACTGCTCAAGAATAGCTGCCCCGTGTCCACTTATCAAAGCCACTACGCAAATTTGGCACCACCTAGCAACCAAATTGGAGTTTACATCCTTCCCCTCCCCATTATACCCTATAGTACACAACACAGCATTCCCCCCGGGACTAGAGATGCGAGTGTTCCAAACACTCAGACATGCGACATGAGACAGCATCATCAAACCCATGACTGACCTCCCCAACCTTACCTCACTGAACTTTATGCACCACGTCAGGTACAGACAGCTAGCACAATTCATCGCTTCTATACCACAAACACACTTAGTATCAAGGGTACCCACTGACTTTGAGTCGCTATGCATGGAGAGTGAGCACATGGAGAGGGGACTCTCGTTCCTTTATCAATATCTCATGAACTGCAGAAGACTGCCGGCCCCGATTTTCATGTGGAAGTGGGAGGCCACCCTGGAGATGACACTCACGCCCACACAATGGTCCAAAGTCTGCACCCTGACACTACACTCTGCACTATCCAGCGGGACACAAGAAACGGCGTAGAAGCTGCTGGCCTACTGATATAGGACAACCCCTACTACTACATGTCACAGAACGTTGCTGGAGATGCAAGCAGGCCACGGGTACGCTGTTGCAAATCTGGTGGGACTGTCAACTGATAAGACCCTACTGGGCCACAATCCACAAAATTATACAGAAATTTTCAGATGCCCCCCAACCCCTGAAACCATCAGCACTTCTCTTACACCACACTAAACTCTGTACATCGATCTATAAGAAATCACTCACTATCAGAATTCTCAATGTAGCCAAAAGTCTAATCCCCATTTACTGGAAACAGGAGAGGCCTCCCTCGATGGCCACTTGGCTTCAGCGCATGGAAGAGCTACGCACTATTGAGGAAATCATCATGCTAACTGAAGGTAAAACACAAACATACATGGCAATCTGGACCCAATGGATCCTGAAGGTAGACTCTGCGGATTTCCGCTCCTTATGGCAATAATTAACAGGGAAGGGTCAGACTGATGGGTAAGCCGGGAGGGTAACCAGTATGCCCACTCCTCCTTCACTCCCCTCCAATTCCCCCAGGCGAGCATCCATGCCCTGGGAAACTGGGAGGATTGACGGGAGTGCCGGGAGGGTGCTCCCACCCTGGACCAACGCAACTCGGACTCCTGGCCTGTTACATTTAAAGCACCCATCGGTGCACTGCAATAGGTTATATACACTTCTGTTTGTTCCTGAACCCGGTTTCACACCAGCCTGTATTAGCCTGACAGGATCTGCACATTTCCTACATACTTCATTATTTTCTGCATGGGGTACCTGCGTATACCGACTTTCTCTTTTTGCTATTACCTTAAACAGTGCCTGTGAGCACGGACTCAATGCATCTTCACCGTTCTTGGTACCTGCGTGTACCAATGTTGAGTCCTGGATGCCTTTATCTGCTGTAAAATAAGAGCATCAATCCAAATAGCTAAAGTTGGAAGGCCGTGCCGACCCCAGTCAACGGATGGATATAGCTCCAGTAATGTTGAGGGCTTGAGTACTGCATATCCACACTTCGCCAGCCCCATACAGAGTCCTGAGCACCAAACTCACAAGTCCCTTTGCGAGACATGACTGTAGCAGATGGTACCAGGGCTGTCCTAAAAGACTGTAATATTATTGCAATTCGTGTGTTATTTCTATTTCTATGGTTAAAATGGATGTGGGATTCGTATGATTGTGCGGTAGTTTCCATCCGTACTCCATACGAATGTAAACTACCGAACCAATAGACCACCCCAGAGAGAAGTGTGTACCTTATTAATCGTTCACGCTTCTCTAACCGCAGGTTAATCGGTACTTTAGTGCTGTATCTGGGTGGCCGCCGTTCGATATACGCACGAAAATCTCAGCGGTGTTTGGTCGTCGAGTGTATGGAACTCAAATCGGACACTCAATTACCCGAACACCGCTGAGACCTCCATGGCTCCGTAACTCCCGAACGGGAAGGCTAATTAGTCTCCCGTTCGGCAGTTTCAAAGTACCAAACAAGGGGATTCATACGAATCCAAGATTAATCGTGGATGGCAGTATTTGATGTGTATTTTACCTCCCGAACGAAGACCGACCGCAGGGCCAAAACCTATGGAACTCTTTTCGGATACCACCTCGTGTGTGGTCGGTCAAATTACACCCTCCACCTAACTCCCGAACCCCTGGTCCGATCTGGGTGATTTTTGGATATGTTAGTCACCCAGATCAGGGCTACCAGGGGGTACCCCCAGGATTATTGTAACTGCTTGTTTTGGGGTACATTCAGAACTCGGGGAAAACTACAGTATGTATAATGGGATTAAGTGTCATACTGAGGGGAGGAGATGTGTGGGAGGTAACGGTTACACTATTGGATACTGTCCTGATTAATGTGAATCCCTCTCTTGCATGGGAGAATGCTTTATAAGTAGACTGTGTGGATTAAAAGTGAGTTCTGCTCCTTATGCTGTGTGTCGTCCAGTCATTGGGATCTGTATGGGGATATTCGTGGATTACTTTATTTGCTTGAATTACTGGTGTTTTTACTACTTGTTCCTGAGCCTCACTGGGATCTATAGTGGAGTTAACCTGTGGAATATCAGGCCTCCGCTACATTGGTGGCAGCAGTGGGATCCAGACTCACAAAGGAACAAGGACTAATGGAATACGGATGGAGAGTGATTATGCTAAGCTAAAAAGAGCCACACTAAAAGACCTACTGGAAGCAAGAGGTATTGCAGCAAGCAACAAAAAGAAAGCAACCCTCATTGCAGAGGTTATGGCAGAATACCAAACCGAGGGCAGGGCAATCCCTGAACAGCAAAATGCAACAGATGGGTCGGAACAGGAAGAATTTCAAAGGCAGCTACAATTTAGGCTGGCCTTCTATGGGGAAAATCCAATGCCTGACATTATCTCCAGGACTATGACCAAAGTGCAGGAGTTTATATTACTCCAAAGACCACCACAGGGCGCAGTAAGAAACACAGCAACCACTAACAACACAGAGGGTAAGACTCCTTACGAAAAATTCCTTACCAAGCTTTTAAAAATTATGTGGAGGCAGAGGAAGACATAGATGCCTTCCTCCAAGATTTTGAAAGACTGTGTACCTTGCATAAGATCAGTACTGAAGATTGGGTACCTATTTTGGCTGGGCGGTTAACTGGGAGAGCAGCAGAAGCTTATAGGACTGTACCAGACGAGGAAATCCAGGACTACAGTAGAGTAAAGGAAATTATATTAGCCCGGTATGCCATCACACCAGAGGCATACCGAAGGCGGTTCCGGGATTTAAAGAAGGCAGAGAAAGACTCGCATGCTGAGTGGGCTTGTAGGCTACAGCGGGCGGCCCTTGGATGGGTACAAGCTAGCAAAGCCCATGGAGGATGTCATACAAATGTTGCTAATGGAACAGTTTTATGTTGGGGTAGCAGTTTTATGTTGGGGTAGCAACCGATGTTCAGGAGTGGGTAAGGGACCGTAATCCTATATCCCTCACAAAGGCTGCTAGGAAAGCAGACGACTACCTGGATGCTCGCAGGCCACAAAAAACGGTAGTCCCAAAAGCCACAGTAAAATCCTTTGGGGGGACAAACTACCCCACAGTACTACCACGACAGCTACCACTGTGGTGACATTCTGTCATCAAACTAGCATGGTGACCAGGGGTCATGTGATCAAGTTCATGTAGATCTTTCTTACAGGGGGATAAGCTTTAATTTGATATGGTAATTTACAAGTCAGGAAAGAGATAACCACTCCCCCTCTATCCTCATTCCTCTCTGTTCCTTCTTGGCTGTGCTACTGAGCAGATGTGCAGACACCATGTGCTAGCATGGGGAACCATGTTACACTCTATTGCTTCCTTTTCTTCCTTGGTGGATGTGATGTTGGACTTGCAGCAGTGAGCCATTACTAGATGTGAAGGCCTAACCGTGGGTGAGATCAAACGTGTGGGGAAGGGGATTACTATATAGATAGATAGATTTAAAAGGGTTGTTGCTCCGTGGGTCTGGGCTGTGTGTTTGTGATACATTTATAGTATTGTGTTGTTGTCTTCTAAATAAATACCTTTTAATGTAGACGAACCTTGTGTAATATTTATATTAATTTGGTGATACACCACAACCACCACCACCACCTGCTGTACAACCACGTTTTTGCCAGCCTAGCTCAGGGCCCTGTCATCACTGCCAGAAGTGGGGACATTACAAAAGAGAATGCCCGCAACTCAGAGACCGATCCTCCTGGATCCGACCAGGACCACCACCACCACCACCGAGAGCAGCTGCACATCACTACCAAGAGGAGACACCCGCCGCCTATGGCTCCACAGTTCCTGTCACTACCATAGAACAGTGGGAGGTACTGCACGAAGCCAACCCGCTACAAGCCCATGCAGATAATCGCCAACACCACAGGCAAACTGTATATCTGGAAGGAAGGCTGCAGGGGCTCCGAGACTGCTGACAAGACCAAAACCAACAGGAGTATAGCAGTCAGGGTTGCTGGGGGAGCCGTCTACCGGCTGAATACTGCGAACGTCCATTTGCATTGGGGAGTGGGGTCAGGAAATGTAAAGGTGGGGTTGATGCCACAGTTACCCGCAAAGTTGGTCTGCTTTTGAGCCCCAAACCACAACCACTGAGGAAGCACATCCAGTGGTCACCAGGCAACAGGCCCGCACCCAGGACTACAAACCACTGCCGGAGGTGCGGCAGAGGTGATCACTGACCCTACCCTACAAGTATATAGAGATAAAGTCACCTCTGACCAACCTGGGGCGGAGGGGGAAGATTTGTATGGGATGGACAGCTGTTATACAGGGAGTCAGACAAGCAAATAGCTGGGTCAGACCCGATTGTGTTAAGACAGTTAGTTGTACCACAGAGGTACCGAGCCAAATTGCTGCGGGTAGCGCACGATATTCCGCTATCCGGGCATTTGGGGGTTAGTCGGACCCGATACCGACTAACCCAGAGTTTCTTTTGGCCAGGAGTTAGCCAGGAGGTGCGGATGTATTGCAGTACCTGTGATACGTGCCAGAGGGTAGGGAAGAGGGGAGACCGGCGGAAGGCGAAGTTGCATCCGCTACCTATAATTGAGGAACCCTTCCACAGAATAGCGGTAGATATCATAGGTCCCCTTCAGAAACCTAGCCCTTCGGGCAAGAAATACATCTTAACGGTTGTAGATTACGCTACCCGATATCCAGAGGCGGTGGCCCTGACAAATATACACGCTGAAACCGTGGCCGAGGCCCTGATGCAGATCTTCTCCCGGAAGGGGTTACCCAGGGAGATCATCTCGGATCAGGGTACTCAGTTTACCGCAGAAGTCACTCAGCAACTCTGGAGACTGTGTAATGTTAAACCCATCATTAGTGCCCCATACCATCCCCAGACCAATGGGCTCTGTGAAAGGTTCAATGGCACATTAAAACAAATGCTCCGAACCTTCGCCGAGACTCACAGGGACTGGGAGCTATTCCTGCCTCACCTCCTCTTTGCTTACCGGGAGGTGCCTCAGGAATCCCGGTTGGGTTTTCCCCTTTTGAGCTGTTATTTGGGAGGAGGGTAAGAGGGCCTCTATATCTTATTAGAGAGCATTGGGAGGGAGACCGTAGCGCAGACGGTACCCCCATTGTACCATATATGTTGGCGCTCCAAGACCGACTGGAGGCCCTAACTAAGACAGTAAGGGAAAACCGTTCAGGCGGCTCAGATGCGCCAATGCACCTGGTATGATCGGGGCGCCAGGGACCGTAGCTTCCAGGTGGGGCAGAAAGTTTTAATTTTAAAACCTGTCCGACATGATCAGCTACAGGCCACCTGGCAAGGCCCTTATGAAGTCGTGGAACAGAGATGTGACACCACTTATATAATTGGCCCCTGCACAGGGCTGGAGGGCGACGCATGCTCCATGTGAACATGCTGAAGCCCTACTAGAAACGCTCAGAGGAGGTGACAGCAATTTGTGCATCCAACTCCGACGAGTTTGACAGCCTTCCCCTCCCCGATCTGCTGGGAGACGGTAGGCTGTCTGGGGATTTAGGAGAGGTTGTACTGGGAGACCGGCTGAACCCACAGGAGCGTACCGAGGTACAGCAGGTGTTGCGAGAGAAGCAAGAGACATTCTCTAATGTACCTGGATACACTCCTCTGGCTACTCACCGGGTGGAAACCCCAGGGCAACTCCCCATGCGCCAGACCCCATACCGCATCCCTGAAGCGGTACGGGAGAATATGCACAAGGAGATCGATGAGATGCTCCAACTGGGAGTGATTGAGCCCTCAGATAGCCCCTGGGCTTCTCCGGTAGTCCTCGTACCCAAGCGAGATGGTACGACCCGCTTCTGCGTGGACTACCAGAGATTGAACGAAAAGACTATATCCGCCGCATATCCTATGCCTTGGATAGATGAACTGCTAGACCGGATGGCCAGAGGCCAATACCTCACTACTATTGATCTGTGTAAGGGGTATTGGCAGATTCCCTTGGCTGCAGACGCCATCCCTAAGTCAGCCTTTGTCACCCCATTCGGCCTGTACCACTTTAAAGTCATGCCGTTTGGGATGAAAAACGCTCCGGCTACCTTCCAGAGGATGGTGGACCGACTCCTAGATGGGTTCCAGGACTACACCTGTGCATACCTAGATGATATTGCCATTTTTAGCAATACCTGGCAGGAGCACTTGGCCATATAGGAGCGGTTCTAGACAGGATTAGGGAGGCCGGTATGATGTTAAAACCAGACAAATGTAGTATAGGAAGCTGTGGGAAGCAAAAGCCAGAACCAGCAAAGGTAGAGGCCGTAGCCCAATGGCCCACTCCTAGGACTAAGACTCAGGTGCTAGCATTTCTAGGGACAGCAGAAATTTGTTCCCAATTATAGCGCCATAGCAAAACCCCTTACTGACCTGACCCGTAAGAACCTTCCCCGCCAAGTAACCTGGACCCCGGAGTGTGAGCAGGCATTCCAACATCTGAAAAGTGCACTTAGCAATGCTCCTGTCTTGGCAGCTCCCAATCCAACTAAACGTTTTCTTGTTCACACAGACGCTTCTATGTTTGGATTGGGGGCAGTACTAAGCCAAGTCGGAGCCGATGGCGGAGAACATCCCGGGGCTTACATCAGTCGCAAGCTGTTAACTAGAGAAGTAAGCTACGCCGCCATCGAAAAGGAATGCCTGGCTGTGGTGTGGGCCCTAAAGAAGTTGCAGCCGTATTTGTATGGACAGCCCTTTTCAATGCTCACGGATCACAACCCGTTAGTATGGCTGAACCAGGTGGCTGGGGACAGTGCCAGGCTGCTGCGCTGGAGTTTGGTGCTGCAGCCATTTGACTTTAACATTCAGTACCGCCCGGGGAAACGGAATGGAAACGCTGACAGGTTGTCGAAACAAACTGACCTGGAAAAATGATCTGTGAGCCTCCCCGGACATCCCCAGGCCGATCCGTGTTGAATCAGACTGTGTATGCCGGCTTGTGGGCAAGGGGGAGCAGTGTAGCAGATGGTACCAGGGCTGTCCTAAAAGACTGTAATATTATTGCAATTCGTGTGTTATTTCTGTTTCTATGGTTAAAATGTATGTGGGATTCGTATGATTGTTCGGTAGTTTCCATCCGTACTCCATACGAATGTAAACTACCGAACCAATAGACCACCCCAGAGAGAAGTGTGTACCTTATTAATCGTTCACACTTCTCTAACCGCAGGTTAATCTGTACTTTAGTGCTGTATCTGGGTGGCCGCCGTTCGATATACGCACGAAAATCTCAGCGGTGTTTGGTCGTCGAGTGTCTGGAACTCAAATCGGACACTCAATTACCCGAACACCGCTGAGACCTCCATGGCTCCGTAACTCCCGAACGGGAAGGCTAATCAATCTCCCGTTCGGCAGTTTCAAAGTACCGAACAAGGGGAATCATACGAATCCAAGATTAATCGTGGATGGCAGTATTTGATGTGGATTTTACCTCCTGAACAAAGACCGACCGCAGGGCCAAAACCTATGGAACTCTTTTCGGATACCACGTGTGTGGTCGGTCAAATTACACCCTCCACCTAACTCCCGAACCCCTGGTCCGATCTGGGTGATTTTTGGATATGTTAGTCACCCAGATCAGGGCTACCAGGGGGTACCCCCAGGATTATTGTAACTGCTTGTTTTGGGGTACATTCAGAACTCGGGGAAAACTACAGTATGTATAATGGGATTAAGTGTCATACTGAGTGGAGGAGATGTGTGGGAGGTAACGGTTACACTATTGGATACTGTCTTGATTAATGTGAATCCCTCCCTTACATGGGAGAATGCTTTATAAGCAGACTGTGTGGATTAAAAGTGAGTTCTGCTCCTGATGCTGTGTGTCGTCCAGTCATTGGAATCTGTATGGGGATATTCGTGGATTACTTTATTTGCTTGAATTACTGCTTCATGGTGTTTTTACTATTTGTTCCTGAGCTTCACTGGGATCTATAGTGGAGTTAGCATGTGGAATATCAGGCCTCCGCTACAATGACTAGGTCTCGAGGCCATCCGTCACGCAGCTTTCTTACATGAGGAGTGATGGCCTTCTGAGGGAGTGAGTGTTTGGGGGACTGTCCCAGTCCAGACCGCGGAACAGGAAGATGGTGGCCCACGGCGGGACTGAGCCTTCAGCGCCAATGTGCCTTCCGGGGTGCCTGCCTCTGCTTCTTCACCGACTATGCAGCGCAAGAGCTTCGACCACGATCTGCAGATTGTAGAGTTGTCTGATGCAAGAGAGACTCCAGCAGGACCTCAGCAGTTCTCAGGCGACAGGTAAGCCAGACGGTAAGATGACGGTTTAAGCCAGAATTCAGCAAATAGCTTTTTAAGTTCCTCAAAGAGAGTGGGTTGCAGGTTTCGAGGTGCAGAGTTGCACGTGACATTCGCCATTTTGTTCACTGCAGGCTGACCGTGACCTGCGAGAGATTGCCATAAAGTCGCCAATATAGCCTAGGTACTGCTGTGATTTCTCAAGTACTCTTTCCTTGGTGTGGACCGGTATATCCCCCACTGGTCCGGGGGGGAGGGGAGGAGGGGGAGACAGGGTAACAACTTTGAATTTCCCCGACACCTGTAGCTCCAGGCAGTTGAGCTTACCAGACGTGTATGCCGCAATAGTGATTTCAGGCCATAGGCTATGAAGTGTGGCTCCAAGATTGCTGAAATAAACTCCTCAGTAGTCAGGTTCAGATGGCTAATCGCTTGGGTGATTTCTGAGGTTGTTTCCACACTATAAAAATTAGGGTTTCACAAGTTGTATGAGGAGCACACACTATACACGTCCTTCTGCAATGTTGATCAGGCCCCGCCCTGCCCTCCCATGATATATTTTTTGTTTTAATATGTTGGGGAAAAAATCATTTAAAAAGTCTATCCAAAAATGATAAATAATTTCGAAAGCTTATTCAACAATATTTGAAGCCTATATTATGTGAACAAGGGACAATCCTACTACTTCTGCATGCTAAACATTTCCTTTTTCTTTGCTGATATTAGTCAAATCCTTTGTTATCTTGTCAGCCCTGACATATTGGTCTTGGAGAGGTTAATATAGTTATTGTTATATTCCCCTCTAAGTGCCTCTTTTAGTGTGTAAACAAACTCTGTTTGCACATGCTTTCCTCTATAGCTAATTTTTTCCACTACTTTTATCCCCCCAGTTCTACAATGTCAATTTTGAGAATACTTGCCAAAAACTACACTGCACATTTAATATGAAGTCCTGCCAAGAATTTACAGAAACATAATTATTCTTTTGTGGACTGCTTATAATAAAGTACAGGAAGAAGAGAATTTGATATATATATATATATATATATATATATATATATATATATATATATATATATATATATTACATTTTTTTAACTTGTCTTTCTTATTTATTTAAATACTTTTGGAAGAGACATCTGTAATTAAAGTGTCACCGTCATGTTTAAAAAAAAAAAAAAAAAAAAAAAAAAAAATCCCTTCCTTATGCTCTTTATTTCTTAAAGATTATAACCCCACCATTGCCCTTATTTATTATCTTTCTCCCTAAGTAATCCCAATTTATTCTCATGTATAACTAAAAATCTATGGTGAATAAAAAAAAAAAATAGTAACAAGGAGAAATGAATGTATAAAAAAAAGCTACATTTAAATATTAAATCTGCAAAGTGAAAGAGCCTCTTTAACCCCTTAAGGACCAAACTTCTGAAATAAAAGGGAATCATGACATGTCACACATGTCATGTGTCCTTAAGGGGTTAAAGTACATATACATCAAAATGGCCATTAAAATACAATAATCTACATGACAAACAAATGGGCGAGTTCTAGCTAGATAGCAACAAAAGTTCTAACAAAAGTGCAAAAACTATTAAAACATTACTCTTTTTACAATATCATTTTTTTTTTTAAAGGTTAGATACAGAACACAGGGTGCAACTGGAAAACAATACAAAGTATTAAAACAGCATTCCAGAGTTGTATATCTTTTTTTAATAGAGCACAGAATCCATTAATGGAAAGGCAAGCTATTACAACAATATGTACTGTCATTGTTATATAAGCTTGATTTAGCTTGAGACTCCACAGACATTAACTTATAATTTATTAGACATACTACTTGTGCAAATTAAAGGTAATTTAAAAAAATGGAAGATATTTTCCTAAAATAATAGAAGCCCATGACAGCAGAGATAGTACAATTACAATTATTTTTATAGTGCCAACATATTGGTATGTTCAGTGTTGCACAATACGTAAACTAAGACAAACAATTATTCTAACAAAACACGTTTAACAGAAGGTGACGAGAGCCTTGCTCAAATGAGCTTAAAATGATGATGGATAAATACACAGGGGCAGGGCTGCCATTAGAAATTCTGGTGCCCCTAACACAGCTGGGCCCACCATCCTGTCTTCCCATAGGATCCATCCTAAGTCCGCCAACAAGACTGCAGTATGTGTGTATGTACTGAACGTGGGGTTTATAGTGGATGTAGAATGTGTGTAGTGAATGCATAGTATGTGTGTTAAGTGGAAGCAGTGTGTATAGTGGATACAGATTGTACATTAGCGTAATGTATATAGTGAAAGAAGGACCCTTAGGAGAATAGGGGTCCTAGACAGGGGGATGGCCAAAATACTCATGGAGAGGGGGCCCTACCTTTATTGTGTCTAAGGAGTAAAGTAAACAAAACTTCACAAACTAGGAGAAAAGGGGGAACATTGTCTAAACAGTCTAAACAGTGCTCAAGGGTATACACTCTCTAGTAAGAGAGAAGAAAATGTAAGAGGGTACAGAGACCTCTGATAGCCCTAGAGTACTGAACACACCATAGACATTCACACACTGCCCCCATAGACACATTGCCCCACACACACATTGCCCCCACACACCATACACATTCACACAATGCCCCCTCATACACACATTGCCCCCACACACCATACACATTCACACAATGCCCCCTCATACACACATTGCCCCACACACACATACACAAATTGACCCCACACACCATACACATTCACACACTGCCCTCCCATACACACATTGCTGCCCCCACACACACACTGCCCCCACACACACCATACACATTCACACACTGCCCCATGCACACATTGTCCCACACATACACTGCCCCCCATACACAGATTGCCCCCCACACACATACACTGCCCACCCATACACACACTGCCCCCCCACACACACAGCCCCCCGTACACACATTGTCCCACACACACGTAACAGCCCCCATACACATACCGCCCCACACACACACTGCCCCCATACACACATTGCCCCACTCACCCAACACATTCACACACTACACCCCTCCACACACACCCTGAACCTGCAACACACACAGCACTCCTCACACATTGCTCCACTCACAAACACCACTGCTCCTATACCCTACTACAGCCCCATATCCCAGCAGACCCCAGGTAAGTTGTCAAACTGTTCTTACACGGTTTGACTACTTACTCTGGGAGGGGGTCCCGGCACTCCTGGCACCATAACCACTACATAGAGCTGTAGTGGTTATTATGCATGGATTATTTATTTAAATAATCTACAAGTGCCCATCCCGAGATCAGGCTCTGGATCCTTCACTGCTTTGGCCGTCGGCCTTATGGTGAGTTATTTTCCATCACACACCCTTTCTCTGTCATATGTGGGGGGCAGACTATCCCATTTTATCGATGCATGGCACAAGCTAACATCAGATGTTTGGGTCCTAGAGACCATTCTAGGTTATCACACCGAATTTGTACAACAACCAATCCAATTCTCACTACCACATCAGAGGAGATTCGCACATTAAAAGAGAAAGGTGCGATCTATGAGGTTCCGACTACCTCTCCCAGTTTCCAGAGCAACATATTCTTGGTACCCAACAAAGGTGGTGGTATAAGACCGGTAATCAATCTTCGACCCCTCAACGCCTTTGTCATGTACCATCACTTCAAGATGGAAGGGATACACTTCCTTCGGGAACTCCTCAGACTGGGAGATTGGATGGTCAAACTTGATCTCCAGGACGCGTACCTCATGATTCCGATCGCCAAAGAGTGTCAACACCTCCTTCAGTTCCAATGGGAAAAGACTATGTGGCACTTCCAATGTCTCCCGTTCGGCCTATCCTCGTGCTGTTTCACCAAGCTGCTGAAGCAGGTCGCCCTTCTACGCAGCAGAGGAGTCCGTATTATCAAATACCTCAACGACATGCTGAGTGGGTGGCATGAGATCCTCCATACTCACGAACCTAGTGAAAGAGTTTTGCCACTTCTGCCTGGATCGCAACATATCGGTACAAGCGGAATACCTTCCGGGGTTATCCAACATCATAGCAGATTGGAATTCCAGGCACCTACAAGACAACGGTGCCTGGCGACTGAACCACACAATATTCCTGCGGCTCCAACAACTCTGGGGTCCAACGCACATCGACCTCTTCGCCTCCCAATTGAATTCTCAACTCCCGTCATTCTTCAGCTGGAGACCGGACCCAGACGCCCTGGCGGTAGATGCCTTCCTCCAACCCTGGCCGAACAAATGGTTATATGCATTTCATCCTCTAATAGCTCGGACCCTACTACATCTAAAATGCTCCAGAGCATCATTGGTATTGATAGCACTGTTCTGGATGGCACGGCCTTGGTTTCCTTCGCTCATGGAAATGTCTATCGACCTCCCCAGACTAATCCCGGGATCCATGGACCTACTATCAGATCCCGATAGGAACTCTCACCCCCTTCTAGTTTAGAGACACCTCAGACTTCTGGCGTGGCTCTTCTCCGGGGACCTTGGGTCATGCCGAACGTTTCACAAACAACCCTTGACTTATTGGCGGGAGCTTGGGCTCCAGGAGCAAGAAGATCTTATACCCATGCCTGGAACACATGGAGTGGTTGGTGCATGGAACATCACGTGGATCCCATCCGTGCTACTGTAAACCACATCTTGAGTTTCCTTACTGCCCTGTATGACCAAGGCTTGGCCTACCGCACGATAAATGCATATAGATCCGCGATCTCAGCTGGTCATGGAGGAATGGATGACTTCCCAGCTGGGAAACACTTGTTGGTTTGTCGCCTTCTACGAGGCATTAGATTTGCGCTTCCACCCCAGCCCCGATACACGGCTCTATGGGACGTCAACCTGGTTCTTCATCTATTGGAAGATTGGCCTATGAACTCGGACCTTATGCTCAAACAAGTGTCTGCAAAATTGGCTATGCTCTTGTGCTTAATTTCCTGCACGTCCGAGCTCTGGATATCGATGCACGTTCCTTTACTCCAAACTGTGTTTTGTGTTCCCAATCACTCTTATGTTGGGTTTGCAGAACTGATTCAATGCCCATAAATCTGATCTTACTTGAGGAGTTAGTATTATGTGATTTGAGATGATGTGAAATGGGTGTCTCCAAGGGTCTCTTTACTGAATTGATGCTCCCTTATTCTAAATTTAAAAGGGCGGAAGGATTTACCTAATTACTTCATCCCGCAGGAGCATGTCAGCAGGTAGACTACCCCTTTGGTACGACAGTTAAAGAAAGAGCGTATAGGAAATACCTCTGAACTACTACTGTTTGAGAAATTCTTGGTTTCCCTAGCAATATACGTACAGGGACTACAATGGCCACATTCATAAGTGCCGTTATGTAGATATTGTCTCGAAGGTCTACTCACGGGGGAGAAATGGCTAGGTACCAATATATCAGTCACAGAGGGAAAAGGGGTTATGATATGCTTGATGTGAGAGTCAGAAGTAAGTATCGGCCATTATCTTTTAAAGATACTCATCATATTCTTCCAGCCTGCATCATAGGTTGCTATGCAGTATTAAGTTAAGTCCAACAGCTGGAGCTTTATCTCTTAGGAGACTATTTTTGTCCATGCTAACTGCTCTAAAGTAGGCTTTCATAAGGACCTTATTTGGGTAACACTTTTCTTTAAAGGATTTCCGAAGGTCGCATGCCCTTCGTCCCCCTGCCTAGGACCCCTGTTACCTTAAGGGTCCTTCTTTCATTTTTGTTGCTAGTTTGAGGGATAGCCCCCTCAGTTAAGGAGGTCGAACTCACCTGTCCCTGTTTTTTACCTGAAAATCTGTGTTGTACTCCTGTCGTGTGACTTCTCTTCTCTTCTCTTATTTTCATATGTAATGTATATAGTGTTTGTGTGTATTAGATGTTTAGTGAATGCAGAGTGTGTTTGTGTAGTGGATGCAGTGTATATAGTGAATGCACAGTGAGTGTGTATTAAATGTTAGTGTGTGTTTGTGTAGTAGATGTAGTGTGTGTATAGTGGATGTAGTGTGTGTATAGTGACTGCAGTGTGCGTTTGTGTAGTGGATCTGGTTTCTTTGCGTAGTGAATCCAGAGTGTGTGTAGTAAATGCAATTTTGAAAAAAAAATTTTAGTACATGTTATTTTATTCCTCCCTGCTTCTTACCTGTGGCCTGGGAGGGGGAGATTAGGATGGGGAATATTAGAGAGACAATAATAAAAACATATTACAATTCCCATGGTTTGTGTTCTGCTAGGGGGTCAAATCTCCTGGAGAAGAACCACTCGACTTTTTTGTTGCATAATGTGGGCATACCGTCTATCTATGATCTTCCCCATTGATGGAATTCTGATGAAACACAAAAATTCTTCTGTATCTGTGTACACTCTGCTGAAATAGAGCGCAGTAATTTTCTCTGGACCTGGAAGATAGATGGCACTCAAGTGACTCTGTGCTCATATCATTTGGGGATAGAGGATGGACATAAGCATGTGTCTTCTCATTCCTCCTTGGTAATTTAAATAAGACACCACAGATTTGTTGTTCATTGGAATGTTTACTTGCTGGTTTCGTATAAGAGGATTAAAATGCTGAATTGAACTGTCTCCATGACATGAGACCAGCGACCTTGAACATATTGGAAATCCAGATATGCTCACCATCTCATCTGGCAGGCATCTGTTGTGATAGTTCTTCTGGGAACTACTTTCAATTAGAATCCCTTGAAGATGTGATCATCCTCTTACCACCACAGAAGAGTTGATTTCACCTTCTGGGAA
The DNA here is from genome assembly GCF_036172605.1 of Pelobates fuscus. Taxonomy (NCBI): domain Eukaryota; kingdom Metazoa; phylum Chordata; class Amphibia; order Anura; family Pelobatidae; genus Pelobates; species Pelobates fuscus. The sequence goes on along the minus strand of NC_086319.1, from coordinate 130,007,227 downwards.
ACGTAGAATTTCCTGTTCTATATTTTGTTGTTTATAGAACAAAAAAATATAGAAATAATTTCTGAGGTATCCACATATTCAATTGAGCCCACCCAACTTGGCTTGTTGTGGTACAAAGGGAAGCCAGGTGACACATATACTCACTTACCGCGATCTTCATATGGATGAGAAGACCCCTTTCTCTTGACAGGGGATGAGATTACGTTTCTGGTCATTTATAAGCCACTCTTGTTCTTTGGCAATCTGCAATGTCAATAGTCTGTGTTTCAGGAATGACTCAAAGTTGAATGCCACGAGAAGGATATCGTCCAGATAATGGAAGATTCTGATCCCTAGTGTTCTGTTCCAAATTATTATGCAAATTCTATTTAAGTGTCACAAAGATTAAATATTTTGTTTTTCAATTTAACTCATGGATGACATTGTGTCTCAGGGCTCTTTTGATCACTGAAAACAATCTCGGACACCTGTGATAATTAGATTGCCAGGTGAGCCCAATTTAAGTAAAAAATACTAAAGGAGGGTGTTCCACATTATTAAGCAGAGCACCATTTTCATGCAATATGGGGAAGAAAAGGGATCTCTCTGCTGCCGAAAAGAGTGAAATAGTTCAATGCCTTGGACGAGGTATGAAAACATTAGATATTTCACGAAAACTTAAGCATAATCATAATCACTATTAAGAGATTTGTGGCTAATTCAGAGCACAAACAGGTGTGTGCAGATAAAGGCACATTGAGAAGGATTTCTGCCAGATCCATGCATTGGATCAAGAGAGCAGCTGCTAAAATACCATAACATAGCAGCAAACAGATATTTGAAGCTGTTGGTGCCTCTGGAGTCCCACAGACGTCAAGGTGTAGAGTCCTCAAGAGTCTTGCAACTGTGCATAAACCTTCTATTCGGCCACCACTAACCAATGCTCACACGCAGAAACAGCTGCATTGGGCAGAAAAATACATGAAGACTAATTTTCAAACAGTCCTGTTCACTGATGAGTGCCGAGCAACCCTGGATGGTCCAGATGGATGGAGTAGTGGATGGAGTTGGTGGACGGCCAGCAAGGCGGTGGTGGAGTCATGTTTTGGGCCGGAATCATGGGAAGAGAGCTGGTCAGCCCCTTTAGGGTCCCCGAAGGTGTAAAGATGACCTCTGCAAATTATGTGGAGTTTCTGACTGACCACTTTCTTCCCTGGAATAGAAGGAAGAACTATGCTTTCCGTAATAAAATCATCTTCATGCATGACAATGCACCATCTCATGCTGCAAAGAATACCTCTGCATCAATGGCTGCTATGGGGATAAAAGGAAAGAAAGTCATGGTGTGGCCTCCATCCTCCCCTGACCTCAATCCTATTGAGACCCTTTGGAGCATCCTCAAGCAAAAGATCGATGAGGGTGGGAGGCAGTTTACATCCAAACAGCAGCTCTGCGAGGCTATTCTAACATCTTGCAAACAAATTCAAGCAGAAACTGCCCAAAACCTCACAAGTTCAATGGATGCATGACTTGTGAAGCTGCTATCAAATAAGGAGTCCTATGTTAAACTGTAACGTGACCTGTTAAAATGTTAAAAAAAGTTAAAATGTTGTTATAAGTTTGATTGAAATAGCTTTTGATTTAAGTAAATATGCGGCAAACACAACAAATGACAATTTTCAGTTCTTGTCCGTGAATTTCTCTAGCATTTTGTGTATCCTCTTCCAGTATGGCTGGATCATCGCACAATCCCACCAAATGTGTTACATAGTGCCTTCCTCTCGTTTGCATTACCAGCATAGCCTGGAGTGGTCTGGGTTTATTCATTTTCCCATGAATAGGGGCGTCTCGGATGGGGTTTCTGATTGTAGCATGGACTATAGGAAGGACATTCCATGTGGGAGTGGGTCCGGGTGTGAGCTGACCACCTCTATTGTGGTCCGGTCTCTGGTGAGTGCCGGTCCCTGTGGCAGGGAGTGGACAAAGTTGGTTAGTTGGGCGTATCGAAAGTGGTGCATGAAGGTCGGGGGTGTTTCCCCTAGCATATCTGTTAGCGTTTTACATTTCCCTCCTTGAAGGATATGGTGTAGGGGGGACGTGTCTGGGAGGATGTGTTTGAGGGCTCTTGGGTCTAGTTCCGGTGTAAAGTCCTCATTGTGCGTCAATGGTAGGCCCTCCTCCACACTCTCAGGGTGTGTCTCGTATATATGGACATTTCGCCCCATTCGGCTGTGTCTTGGACCCAGGGAAGTCCTGAGATTGGTCTGCTTGCCTCTGTCTCCTCCACTGCCTTCCATAGTTTGTGCACCCTGTCCTTAGACCATTCCATTACTCTCTGTAGGTGTGTGGCCACGTAGTACAGGTGGAAGTCTGGGAGGGCTAGTGCCCTTTTGTCTTCAGGTCGTGTTAATGTGGAGAATTTCACCCTAGGTCTCCCCCCGTTCCATACGTATCTAGTCATTTATTTTATGAGTGAGTTAAAGAAGGTGCCTGGAATCTCAATGGGAATGGCCTGGAGGAGGTATAACAGGCGTAGGAGGAAGTTCATTTTTATGACCTGAACTCTCCCAAGCCACGAGATATGCGGGTATGACCATTCCCTCAGATCTTTTTGGAACGTTTGTAGTATGTCGGCGAAATTGTCTCTAAACAGGTCTCTACTGCTTGGTCAGCCAGATTCCTAAGTATCTAATTTTGTGTTCGGCCCATTGAAAGGGGAAGCTATGCCGTAGGGGGTCCGCGCGCGTGGTGGGGACGCTAACGTTAAGAATGTATGATTTACTGTAGTTAATTTTCAGGTTAGATATGTCTCCAAATATCCGCAGGTCTTTCTGGATGTTCGGGAGGGTGATTTCGGGGTTGGTCACCACAAAGAGAAGGTCATCCGCGTACGCAGCAACTTTGTGGTGTACTTGGCCTGTCGTTAGGCCGGTTATGTCTGGGTTGTGTCGGATGTGTGCGAGAAACGGTTCCAGGGTGAGAGCGAACAGAAGCGGGGATAGAGGGCACTCCTGTCTCTTGCCGTTGTGTATGGTAAAGGCGTCAGTTAGCGCCCCATTGACCAGCACCTGGGCTGTTGGTTCTCGGTATAGCGCCTCTATCCAATGTCGTAAGTGAGGTCCCAGCCCCACGTGAGCTAGCGTTTCGAAGGGGTACACCCAGCACACTCTGTCGAAAGCCTTCTCTGCGTCCGTGGACAGCAAGAGAAGGCCTCCGTCTGTGTTCCTACCTCCGTGCATGAGGGTGAGCGCCCTGATGGTGTTGTCGCGTGCCTCGCGTCCCGTCACAAATCCCACCTGGTCAGGGTGGACCAGAGACGGGATATGTTTTGTGAGACGCGTCGCCAGGATCTTGGCCAGTAGCTTAATGTCGCAATTAATAAGCGAAATTGGCCTGTAGTTCCCGCAGTGTTCCCTGTCTTTGCCGTCTTTGGGTATAATGGTGATGTGGGCTGTTAGGGCTTGTGTGGGGATGTGGTTCCCGTTGAATGCTTCCACCATGGGTGGATATAGGTCCTCGGCATAGGTTTTATAGTATTTTGCCAGTAGGCCGTCCAGCCCTGGGCTTTTGCCTGGTTTAGTGAGTTTGACCGCCAGCGCTAGTTCCTCAATTGTGATAGGTTCGTTGATTAGTTCGGCGACTTCTGCATCTAGGGTCGGTAGTGGGTGCTTTGTCAAGTATTCTCAGACCGAGTTACGGAGGTGTGTCTTCGCCCGTTCGTTTTTTGGTTGTGGGAGTGTGTATAGCTCTGTGTAGTAAGCGCGAATCGTTCTCATGATATCAGTCGGGAGTGTCCCCTGCTTATCTCTAATCTTGTCGATGTATGTGTGTTGTCTCTGTTTCTTCAGCATCGTGGCAAGGAGCTTGCCACTCTTGTTCCCATGCAGGGTGAAGAAGGCCTTATGTCTGAGTGCGTCCCTATGGTGTTTGGAGTGCAGTAGTGTTGCTAGGTCCCTCCTCAGTTGCAGGAGTCGGGCTTAGTGTGTGTGGTCTGGGTCTCACTTGTTTTGTTCGTCCGTCTTGTGTATATCGTCCAGGCCTGCCAGTCGGGCTTCAGTTTGTTTCTTTAGTCTCGCCCCCTGTTGTATATAGTGACCCCGAAATAACGCTTTTGTGTGCTTCCCATTGAATTGTCGGGATGTTTGCTCCGCAGTGTTGGTAGTTAGGTATTCCCTAATTTTCTCGCCTATGAGGGTCGTGACCTCCGGGTTGGAGAGTAGGTATTCGTTGAGTCTCCATTTCGGGGACGTGGGGCGGAAGAGCGGTGATTTAAGTTTAAGAGATACTGGGGCGTGGTCTGACCACGTGGCTATGCCGATTGTTACGTCGGTCACTAGCGGGAGGTCGTAGTGTGTGGTGTATATGTGGTCTATTCGGGAGTATGAGTTGTGCGGGTGGGAGAAGAAGGTGAAGTCTCTGACGTCTGGGTGATGGGCTCTCCAGCAATCGACCAGGCGTTGGTCGCGGAGTAGGGATTTAATGCTCTGGAGTTGTTGGTTTGGGATAAGGGTGGCGCCTGTTGAAGTGTCCCATGATGGGTCTATAGCGACATTAAAGTCCCCCCCCCCAGTATGAGGGTCACTTCCCTGAACTCCTGGAGTTTGCGAAGTGTCTGTTTAAGGAAGCGATAGTGCCGTGTGTTAGGGGCGTATATGGTTGCAAACGTGTACTGACGATCTGCAATCTTCCCCTGAGGAAGAGATATCTGCCTTCGTCATCCAATAGGCACCCCCCCCCTCCTGGAACAGCACCCTCTTATGAAAAATGATTGCTGTCCCCCTAGTCTTTCCCCTTTGGAAGTCACTGTAGTATCCTTGCGTGTAGTGTTGGTTAGTCAATTTGGGTCTGGCCCCTTTCTTAAAGTGTGTTTCCTGTAACATGACTATGGAGGCTTTTTGTTTATGGAAGTCTCTCAGGGCTCCCGATCTCTTCTCTGGTTTGTTTAGACCTTTTGCGTTTATCTTGAGAATGTGCAGGGGGCGGGGGTCAGCGTCATGTCGTCGGGTTAGTTCGCTATTGGTAGGTACTGTGTGGGTGTCTGTGTCTAAAGTCTCTGCGGTATGGGTGGTCTCAGGGTGTCCCGTGTGTCGTAGTCAATGTGGGGTCAGGGCGTCAAAGGGCGAGGTGGGGTAGGGTGGAGGGGTTAAGGTACCGTGAAAGTTGTGGAGGTTTCCTGGGACCTCCGGTTGTCACGTCATGGTCTCGTGACCGCTAGGTGTAGACGTCGGGGAGTCTCAGTTCGCGGCACCACCAGTGGTGCACGTGGGTAGCTCATCGTCCAGGTGACGTCTCTCGGTGTCTCGGTATCAGTGTCTTAGCGGTATGTCAGGTCCCGTGTCATCCCTGTGTGGCTCCCAGGTGATGTCTCAGTGGGAATGTGTTAATCTTCCCCGCCTCGGGGTGTGTTGGCTCGAGAGCCGGTATGCGTGTTTCGTCTTTGTGTACAACATTTCCAATTGTAGTAGTGTAGAAAGGCATAAACAACAACATTAACATTTAGTTCCATTTCACAACAGGTGAAAACAATTAACTGACAGCTCAATCACATTGCTGGGCCATACATATTCCGCCCCCCTCCCTTATTTCCCCATGTTCCCGCTGGCCAGCCTGTCTAGCGTGTTATATTGTGTCCCTCGTCCCTTCGAGTTGTGTACTCTATCCCTGTCTAGATGTGGGGGCACCCCTTAGCCGGGTTCAAGATGTAGGTGTGCGGTTTCCAGAGTCATTATAATCGTTCTGGGTGTGCCCACTGTAATGGTCCCTTATGTGTCCATGCCTCCCTCCCTCTGTTCCAGGTAGTGTGTGGCTGCACAATGGGTGGTTCTGGGCTGAGTGTTCCGGCTTCCGCTGCCTCCCCCTGTCACCTTTTGTGCACCCGGTGCCCCCACCCCGGGTGTGCCCTGCCGGCGCCACCCCCCGCCTGCTCCCCTAGGTTCGTCACAGAGCAGGTGGATGTCGGCGGGCGGGCCCAGCCAGGAGGGCGGGCTGCCCCTGGTTCCCCTTGTCACAAGTAAGAGGATCTATTTATGCATGACCCCCATTCCCCCTGCGCCCCCCTTGTGTTATCATTAGCTGTTCATAATCAGTCCAGTAGGCTACAGGGCTCCGCTGGGTCGGGCGCCTGTGCCTTCGGTGTGCCCCACTGCTATTGTGACTAGACGTGTCTCCCCATCGGAGGTAGACTTGCGATTCAGAGGGGTCAACTTGGTGCGTCCAGTGTCTCTGGTCTCATAGTTCGGATAGGGTAGTGTCTATCTAGTCCACAGGTGGTACCAGGCGGGTCACTGGGATGGAAGGCAGGTAGTGCACGGTCCTTTACATGCTGGTGCCCGAAGGGCGCGTGGTCTGCTGTCTCGTTCTTCTAGGTCTGGTGGGCTTCTGCGTCTGGCGGTGTGCCTCAGGTGTGAATGTGTAGAAGGTCATCGGATCCGGCCATGACAGTTGTATATGTGGTAGTTGTAGTTCCCTTACAATGTCCTTTAAATCTCCTTCATTCTTCACTGTGAAGGAGACAGTGCTTTGTTTTATCCTTCAGTCCCAATCACTCTTATGTTGGGTTTGCAGAACTGATTCAATGCCCATAAATCTGATCTTACTTGAGGAGTTAGTATTATGTGATTTGAGATGATGTGAAATGGGTGTCTCCAAGGGTCTCTTTACTGAATTGATGCTCCCTTATTCTAAATTTAAAAGGGCGGAAGGATTTACCTAATTACTTCATCCCGCAGGAGCATGTCAGCAGGTAGACTACCCCTTTGGTACGACAGTTAAAGAAAGAGCGTATAGGAAATACCTCTGAACTACTACTGTTTGAGAAATTCTTGGTTTCCCTAGCAATATACGTACAGGGACTACAATGGCCACATTCATAAGTGCCGTTATGTAGATATTGTCTCGAAGGTCTACTCACGGGGGAGAAATGGCTAGGTACCAATATATCAGTCACAGAGGGAAAAGGGGTTATGATATGTTTGATGTGAGAGTCAGAAGTAAGTATCGGCCATTATCTTTTAAAGATACTCATCATATTCTTCCAGCCTGCATCATAGGTTGCTATGCAGTATTAAGTTAAGTCCAACAGCTGGAGCTTTATCTCTTAGGAGACTATTTTTGTCCATGCTAACTGCTCTAAAGTAGGCTTTCATAAGGACCTTATTTGGGTAACACTTTTCTTTAAAGGATTTCCGAAGGTCGCATGCCCTTCGTCCCCCTGCCTAGGACCCCTGTTACCTTAAGGGTCCTTCTTTCATTTTTGTTGCTAGTTTGAGGGATAGCCCCCTCAGTTAAGGAGGTCGAACTCACCTGTCCCTGTTTTTTACCTGAAAATCTGTGTTGTACTCCTGTCGTGTGACTTCTCTTCTCTTCTCTTATTTTCATATGTAATGTATATAGTGTTTGTGTGTATTAGATGTTTAGTGAATGCAGAGTGTGTTTGTGTAGTGGATGCAGTGTATATAGTGAATGCACAGTGAGTGTGTATTAAATGTTAGTGTGTGTTTGTGTAGTAGATGTAGTGTGTGTATAGTGGATGTAGTGTGTGTATAGTGACTGCAGTGTGCGTTTGTGTAGTGGATCTGGTTTCTTTGCGTAGTGAATCCAGAGTGTGTGTAGTAAATGCAATTTTGAAAAAAAAATTTTAGTACATGTTATTTTATTCCTCCCTGCTTCTTACCTGTGGCCTGGGAGGGGGAGATTAGGATGGGGAATATTAGAGAGACAATAATAAAAACATATTACAATTCCCATGGTTTGTGTTCTGCTAGGGGGTCAAATCTCCTGGAGAAGAACCACTCGACTTTTTTGTTGCATAATGTGGGCATACCGTCTATCTATGATCTTCCCCATTGATGGAATTCTGATGAAACACAAAAATTCTTCTGTATCTGTGTACACTCTGCTGAAATAGAGCGCAGTAATTTTCTCTGGACCTGGAAGATAGATGGCACTCAAGTGACTCTGTGCTCATATCATTTGGGGATAGAGGATGGACATAAGCATGTGTCTTCTCATTCCTCCTTGGTAATTTAAATAAGACACCACAGATTTGTTGTTCATTGGAATGTTTACTTGCTGGTTTCGTATAAGAGGATTAAAATGCTGAATTGAACTGTCTCCATGACATGAGACCAGCGACCTTGAACATATTGGAAATCCAGATATGCTCACCATCTCATCTGGCAGGCATCTGTTGTGATAGTTCTTCTGGGAACTACTTTCAATTAGAATCCCTTGAAGATGTGATCATCCTCTTACCACCACAGAAGAGTTGATTTCACCTTCTGGGAAACGTAGAATTTCCTGTTCTATATTTTGTTGTTTATAGAACAAAAAAATATAGAAATAATTTCTGAGGTATCCACATATTCAATTGAGCCCACCCAACTTGGCTTGTTGTGGTACAAAGGGAAGCCAGGTGACACATATACTCACTTACCGCGATCTTCATATGGATGAGAAGACCCCTTTCTCTTGACAGGGGATGAGATTACGTTTCTGGTCATTTATAAGCCACTCTTGTTCTTTGGCAATCTGCAATGTCAATAGTCTGTGTTTCAGGAATGACTCAAAGTTGAATGCCACGAGAAGGATATCGTCCAGATAATGGAAGATTCTGATCCCTAGTGTTCTGTTCCAAATTATTATGCAAATTCTATTTAAGTGTCACAAAGATTAAATATTTTGTTTTTCAATTTAACTCATGGATGACATTGTGTCTCAGGGCTCTTTTGATCACTGAAAACAATCTCGGACACCTGTGATAATTAGATTGCCAGGTGAGCCCAATTTAAGTAAAAAATACTAAAGGAGGGTGTTCCACATTATTAAGCAGAGCACCATTTTCATGCAATATGGGGAAGAAAAAGGATCTCTCTGCTGCCGAAAAGAGTGAAATAGTTCAATGCCTTGGACGAGGTATGAAAACATTAGATATTTCACGAAAACTTAAGCATAATCATAATCACTATTAAGAGATTTGTGGCTAATTCAGAGCACAAACAGGTGTGTGCAGATAAAGGCACATTGAGAAGGATTTCTGCCAGATCCATGCATTGGATCAAGAGAGCAGCTGCTAAAATACCATAACATAGCAGCAAACAGATATTTGAAGCTGTTGGTGCCTCTGGAGTCCCACAGACGTCAAGGTGTAGAGTCCTCAAGAGTCTTGCAACTGTGCATAAACCTTCTATTCGGCCACCACTAACCAATGCTCACACGCAGAAACAGCTGCATTGGGCAGAAAAATACATGAAGACTAATTTTCAAACAGTCCTGTTCACTGATGAGTGCCGAGCAACCCTGGATGGTCCAGATGGATGGAGTAGTGGATGGAGTTGGTGGACGGCCAGCAAGGCGGTGGTGGAGTCATGTTTTGGGCCGGAATCATGGGAAGAGAGCTGGTCAGCCCCTTTAGGGTCCCCGAAGGTGTAAAGATGACCTCTGCAAATTATGTGGAGTTTCTGACTGACCACTTTCTTCCCTGGAATAGAAGGAAGAACTATGCTTTCCGTAATAAAATCATCTTCATGCATGACAATGCACCATCTCATGCTGCAAAGAATACCTCTGCATCAATGGCTGCTATGGGGATAAAAGGAAAGAAAGTCATGGTGTGGCCTCCATCCTCCCCTGACCTCAATCCTATTGAGACCCTTTGGAGCATCCTCAAGCAAAAGATCGATGAGGGTGGGAGGCAGTTTACATCCAAACAGCAGCTCTGCGAGGCTATTCTAACATCTTGCAAACAAATTCAAGCAGAAACTGCCCAAAACCTCACAAGTTCAATGGATGCATGACTTGTGAAGCTGCTATCAAATAAGGAGTCCTATGTTAAACTGTAACGTGACCTGTTAAAATGTTAAAAAAAGTTAAAATGTTGTTATAAGTTTGATTGAAATAGCTTTTGATTTAAGTAAATATGCGGCAAACACAACAAATGACAATTTTCAGTTCTTGTCCGTGAATTTCTCTAGCATTTTGTGTATCCTCTTCCAGTATGGCTGGATCATCGCACAATCCCACCAAATGTGTTACATAGTGCCTTCCTCTCGTTTGCATTACCAGCATAGCCTGGAGTGGTCTGGGTTTATTCATTTTCCCATGAATAGGGGCGTCTCGGATGGGGTTTCTGATTGTAGCATGGACTATAGGAAGGACATTCCATGTGGGAGTGGGTCCGGGTGTGAGCTGACCACCTCTATTGTGGTCCGGTCTCTGGTGAGTGCCGGTCCCTGTGGCAGGGAGTGGACAAAGTTGGTTAGTTGGGCGTATCGAAAGTGGTGCATGAAGGTCGGGGGTGTTTCCCCTAGCATATCTGTTAGCGTTTTACATTTCCCTCCTTGAAGGATATGGTGTAGGGGGGACGTGTCTGGGAGGATGTGTTTGAGGGCTCTTGGGTCTAGTTCCGGTGTAAAGTCCTCATTGTGCGTCAATGGTAGGCCCTCCTCCACACTCTCAGGGTGTGTCTCGTATATATGGACATTTCGCCCCATTCGGCTGTGTCTTGGACCCAGGGAAGTCCTGAGATTGGTCTGCTTGCCTCTGTCTCCTCCACTGCCTTCCATAGTTTGTGCACCCTGTCCTTAGACCATTCCATTACTCTCTGTAGGTGTGTGGCCACGTAGTACAGGTGGAAGTCTGGGAGGGCTAGTGCCCTTTTGTCTTCAGGTCGTGTTAATGTGGAGAATTTCACCCTAGGTCTCCCCCCGTTCCATACGTATCTAGTCATTTATTTTATGAGTGAGTTAAAGAAGGTGCCTGGAATCTCAATGGGAATGGCCTGGAGGAGGTATAACAGGCGTAGGAGGAAGTTCATTTTTATGACCTGAACTCTCCCAAGCCACGAGATATGCGGGTATGACCATTCCCTCAGATCTTTTTGGAACGTTTGTAGTATGTCGGCGAAATTGTCTCTAAACAGGTCTCTACTGCTTGGTCAGCCAGATTCCTAAGTATCTAATTTTGTGTTCGGCCCATTGAAAGGGGAAGCTATGCCGTAGGGGGTCCGCGCGCGTGGTGGGGACGCTAACGTTAAGAATGTATGATTTACTGTAGTTAATTTTCAGGTTAGATATGTCTCCAAATATCCGCAGGTCTTTCTGGATGTTCGGGAGGGTGATTTCGGGGTTGGTCACCACAAAGAGAAGGTCATCCGCGTACGCAGCAACTTTGTGGTGTACTTGGCCTGTCGTTAGGCCGGTTATGTCTGGGTTGTGTCGGATGTGTGCGAGAAACGGTTCCAGGGTGAGAGCGAACAGAAGCGGGGATAGAGGGCACTCCTGTCTCTTGCCGTTGTGTATGGTAAAGGCGTCAGTTAGCGCCCCATTGACCAGCACCTGGGCTGTTGGTTCTCGGTATAGCGCCTCTATCCAATGTCGTAAGTGAGGTCCCAGCCCCACGTGAGCTAGCGTTTCGAAGGGGTACACCCAGCACACTCTGTCGAAAGCCTTCTCTGCGTCCGTGGACAGCAAGAGAAGGCCTCCGTCTGTGTTCCTACCTCCGTGCATGAGGGTGAGCGCCCTGATGGTGTTGTCGCGTGCCTCGCGTCCCGTCACAAATCCCACCTGGTCAGGGTGGACCAGAGACGGGATATGTTTTGTGAGACGCGTCGCCAGGATCTTGGCCAGTAGCTTAATGTCGCAATTAATAAGCGAAATTGGCCTGTAGTTCCCGCAGTGTTCCCTGTCTTTGCCGTCTTTGGGTATAATGGTGATGTGGGCTGTTAGGGCTTGTGTGGGGATGTGGTTCCCGTTGAATGCTTCCACCATGGGTGGATATAGGTCCTCGGCATAGGTTTTATAGTATTTTGCCAGTAGGCCGTCCAGCCCTGGGCTTTTGCCTGGTTTAGTGAGTTTGACCGCCAGCGCTAGTTCCTCAATTGTGATAGGTTCGTTGATTAGTTCGGCGACTTCTGCATCTAGGGTCGGTAGTGGGTGCTTTGTCAAGTATTCTCAGACCGAGTTACGGAGGTGTGTCTTCGCCCGTTCGTTTTTTGGTTGTGGGAGTGTGTATAGCTCTGTGTAGTAAGCGCGAATCGTTCTCATGATATCAGTCGGGAGTGTCCCCTGCTTATCTCTAATCTTGTCGATGTATGTGTGTTGTCTCTGTTTCTTCAGCATCGTGGCAAGGAGCTTGCCACTCTTGTTCCCATGCAGGGTGAAGAAGGCCTTATGTCTGAGTGCGTCCCTATGGTGTTTGGAGTGCAGTAGTGTTGCTAGGTCCCTCCTCAGTTGCAGGAGTCGGGCTTAGTGTGTGTGGTCTGGGTCTCACTTGTTTTGTTCGTCCGTCTTGTGTATATCGTCCAGGCCTGCCAGTCGGGCTTCAATTTGTTTCTTTAGTCTCGCCCACTGTTGTATATAGTGACCCCGAAATAACGCTTTTGTGTGCTTCCCATTGAATTGTCGGGATGTTTGCTCCGCAGTGTTGGTAGTTAGGTATTCCCTAATTTTCTCGCCTATGAGGGTCGTGACCTCCGGGTTGGAGAGTAGGTATTCGTTGAGTCTCCATTTCGGGGACGTGGGGCGGAAGAGCGGTGATTTAAGTTTAAGAGATACTGGGGCGTGGTCTGACCACGTGGCTATGCCGATTGTTACGTCGGTCACTAGCGGGAGGTCGTAGTGTGTGGTGTATATGTGGTCTATTCGGGAGTATGAGTTGTGCGGGTGGGAGAAGAAGGTGAAGTCTCTGACGTCTGGGTGATGGGCTCTCCAGCAATCGACCAGGCGTTGGTCGCGGAGTAGGGATTTAATGCTCTGGAGTTGTTGGTTTGGGATAAGGGTGGCGCCTGTTGAAGTGTCCCATGATGGGTCTATAGCGACATTAAAGTCCCCCCCCCCAGTATGAGGGTCACTTCCCTGAACTCCTGGAGTTTGCGAAGTGTCTGTTTAAGGAAGCGATAGTGCCGTGTGTTAGGGGCGTATATGGTTGCAAACGTGTACTGACGATCTGCAATCTTCCCCTGAGGAAGAGATATCTGCCTTCGTCATCCAATAGGCACCCCCCCCCTCCTGGAACAGCACCCTCTTATGAAAAATGATTGCTGTCCCCCTAGTCTTTCCCCTTTGGAAGTCACTGTAGTATCCTTGCGTGTAGTGTTGGTTAGTCAATTTGGGTCTGGCCCCTTTCTTAAAGTGTGTTTCCTGTAACATGACTATGGAGGCTTTTTGTTTATGGAAGTCTCTCAGGGCTCCCGATCTCTTCTCTGGTTTGTTTAGACCTTTTGCGTTTATCTTGAGAATGTGCAGGGGGCGGGGGTCAGCGTCATGTCGTCGGGTTAGTTCGCTATTGGTAGGTACTGTGTGGGTGTCTGTGTCTAAAGTCTCTGCGGTATGGGTGGTCTCAGGGTGTCCCGTGTGTCGTAGTCAATGTGGGGTCAGGGCGTCAAAGGGCGAGGTGGGGTAGGGTGGAGGGGTTAAGGTACCGTGAAAGTTGTGGAGGTTTCCTGGGACCTCCGGTTGTCACGTCATGGTCTCGTGACCGCTAGGTGTAGACGTCGGGGAGTCTCAGTTCGCGGCACCACCAGTGGTGCACGTGGGTAGCTCATCGTCCAGGTGACGTCTCTCGGTATCAGTGTCTTAGCGGTATGTCAGGTCCCGTGTCATCCCTGTGTGGCTCCCAGGTGATGTCTCAGTGGGAATGTGTTAATCTTCCCCGCCTCGGGGTGTGTTGGCTCGAGAGCCGGTATGCGTGTTTCGTCTTTGTGTACAACATTTCCAATTGTAGTAGTGTAGAAAGGCATAAACAACAACATTAACATTTAGTTCCATTTCACAACAGGTGAAAACAATTAACTGACAGCTCAATCACATTGCTGGGCCATACATATTCCGCCCCCCTCCCTTATTTCCCCATGTTCCCGCTGGCCAGCCTGTCTAGCGTGTTATATTGTGTCCCTCGTCCCTTCGAGTTGTGTACTCTATCCCTGTCTAGATGTGGGGGCACCCCTTAGCCGGGTTCAAGATGTAGGTGTGCGGTTTCCAGAGTCATTATAATCGTTCTGGGTGTGCCCACTGTAATGGTCCCTTATGTGTCCATGCCTCCCTCCCTCTGTTCCAGGTAGTGTGTGGCTGCACAATGGGTGGTTCTGGGCTGAGTGTTCCGGCTTCCGCTGCCTCCCCCTGTCACCTTTTGTGCACCCGGTGCCCCCACCCCGGGTGTGCCCTGCCGGCGCCACCCCCCGCCTGCTCCCCTAGGTTCGTCACAGAGCAGGTGGATGTCGGCGGGCGGGCCCAGCCAGGAGGGCGGGCTGCCCCTGGTTCCCCTTGTCACAAGTAAGAGGATCTATTTATGCATGACCCCCATTCCCCCTGCGCCCCCCTTGTGTTATCATTAGCTGTTCATAATCAGTCCAGTAGGCTACAGGGCTCCGCTGGGTCGGGCGCCTGTGCCTTCGGTGTGCCCCACTGCTATTGTGACTAGACGTGTCTCCCCATCGGAGGTAGACTTGCGATTCAGAGGGGTCAACTTGGTGCGTCCAGTGTCTCTGGTCTCATAGTTCGGATAGGGTAGTGTCTATCTAGTCCACAGGTGGTACCAGGCGGGTCACTGGGATGGAAGGCAGGTAGTGCACGGTCCTTTACATGCTGGTGCCCGAAGGGCGCGTGGTCTGCTGTCTCGTTCTTCTAGGTCTGGTGGGCTTCTGCGTCTGGCGGTGTGCCTCAGGTGTGAATGTGTAGAAGGTCATCGGATCCGGCCATGACAGTTGTATATGTGGTAGTTGTAGTTCCCTTACAATGTCCTTTAAATCTCCTTCGTTCTTCACTGTGAAGGAGACAGTGCTTGTGGTGATTTGTACTCCGGTGGGGAAGCTCCATCGATACCTGATCTTGTTGGTCTGTAGTGATGTCCCGGACGGTTCGCCGGCGAATAGTTCCCGGCGAACATAGCGTGTTTGCGTTTGCGGCGGGGGGCGAACATATGCGCGGTAAACTTTGACCCTGTGCCTCAGTCAGTAGACACATTCCAGCCAATCAGCAGCAGACCCTCCCTTCCAGACCCTCCCACCTCCTGGACAGCATCCATTTAAGATTCATTCTGAAGCTGCATTAATTTATTTTTATTTTTTTCAGTGCATATAAATGTTACAAGCAGATACTCCCCCCAGACACTCTGTATTACTGCAGATACTCCCCCCAGACACTCTGTGTTACTGCAGATACTCCCTCCAGACACCCTGTGTTACTGCAGATACTCCCTCCAGACACTCTGTATTACTGCAGATACTCCCTCCAGACACTCTGTATTACTGCAGTTACTCCCCCCAGACACTGACACAGAGTAGAATAGAGACTGTTCCTCCTACATAGGGTCACTTGGCAGATATGGATTGACACCTATCCGAAGGATCCCTGATACACACTGACACAGAGCAGAATAGGGACTGTTCCCCCTACATAGGGTCACTTGGCAGATATGGATTGACACCTATCGTAAGGATCCCTGATACACACTGACACAGAGCAGAATAGGGGCTGTTCCCCCCACCAGGGGAGGGCTGGCAGCCTCAGGCCTGGGGGGCAAATCCAGTCAAGTGGCCCATTGCACCCCTGAATTAGCTCACCATCCATGGCCACCTTTTCCTGGTTTTATAACGGATATTGATATTATGCTAATTAGTAGCTCTTTGCCATACCCACTCCTTTGCGGCTCCGACTTTCAATGTTGTTAGAGCGCAGGCTGAGCGCAGCTTGTCTGGCTGCAGGCTATCTCCTGTCCTACTGCACGCAGAATGCTGTGTGGAGCATTGCAATGGTAATGCGCTGCAACGCTCCACACAGCCTGCTTGCCTCTCCTGCAGCCCTGGGTCCTAGGCAGCTACCTCTCTCCCCGATTGAATTGAGATCTCCCTCATCGGCACAAGGCCAGAAAACAAGGCCACCTCTCCGTTGGCTGGCAGGGGAGATCAAAGGATCTCCCCTGTCGGCCGGGCATGCTGGGCAGCGCGGTAGGGCCCCATGCGGAAAGACGTCCCTGACAGTCACACACAAACACTTCCAGACACACACACACTTCCAGACACACACACACACACACTTCCAGACACACACACACTTCCACACACACACACACTTCCAGACACACACACACACACACACTTCCAGACACACACACACACTTCCAGACACACACACACACTTCCAGACACACACACACTTCCAGACACACACACACTTCCAGACACACACATACACACACACGCACACTTCCAGACACACACACACACACTTACACTTCCTGACACACACACTTCCAGACACACACACACACTTACACACACACACTTCCAGACACACACGCACACACTTACACACACACACACACACTTCCAGACACACACGCACACACACTTCCAGACACACACACACACTTCCAGACACACACACACACACACTTCCAGACACACACTTACACTTCCTGACACACACACTTCCAGACACACACACACACACACTTACACTTCCTGACACACACACACACACACTTACACACACACACACACTTCCAGACACACACACGCACACACACACGCACACACACTCAGACACACACACACTTACACTTCCTGACACACACACACACCCTTACTTTCAGACACACACACACAAATTTATTTTATTTCTTGTTGCTCCTACCTTTAGGAGTGCTCTGGGTCCTTTCCCCGGGGTCCAGTGACTTCCTCCGTGATATTCCTGCTCCTCTCTGCTTCCTCGCGCAGTTTAGTGATGCGGGGCCGGAATGACGTCATATTCCGGCTCCCGACATCAACAGAGAGGGCGCGCGAGGGAGCAGGAAGATCATCAGCAGAGCTCCCTCGCCGCTGCATGCCTCCTTCCTCACCCGGCCGGTATATTGCTGCAGAGTAGGCACCTGCCATCTGGGACAAGCAGGTGCCTACTCTGCCTTGCTACTGGGGCACCGTAAGTGGCCAGCTGGCCACCTGCTGGGCTCCTTGTGACAGGCTATCAGCCTGCTCTGCGCGGCACCCCCTCCTCCTGGCGCCCAGGACCGGCCCTACAGTGGCCATTTTTCTAATTATTTAGGGCGGCCTGGGGGGCAATTGCCTCCCTGCCCCCCGGCCCAGCCCGCCCCTGCCCCCCACATAGGGTCACTTGGCAGATATGGATTGACACCTATCCTAAGGATCCCTGATACACACTGACACAGAGCAGAATAGGGACTGTTCCTCCTACATAGGGTCACTTGGCAGATATGGATTGACACCTATCCTAAGGATCTCTGATACACACTGACACAGAGCAGAATAGGGACTGTTCCCCCTACATAGGGTCACTTGGCAGATGTGGATTGACACCTATCCGAAGGATCCCTGATACACACTGACACAGAGCAGAATAGGGACTGTTCCCCCTACATAGGGTCACTTGGCAGATATGGATTGACACCTGTCCTCAGGGACCCTGATACACACTGGGGGGGGACCTACTGTCCTTCTCCCCGCCCCCAATTTGACGTCTTATTTTTTCTAAAATCTTATTTTTTTCAGCCCCCAAAAAGGCCAAATAAAAAGCCATAAGAACCAACGCAATTTAAAAAAATAAAAAAATATATAAAAAAAAGAGCGCCCCCCCCAAAAAAATCCATCTTCACCCCTGGAGGGCTCCGCACAGACTGAGCTCTGCAGGGCAGGGGAAGGCTTATAAAGCCTTGCTACGCCCTGCAATTAGGCTAAGAACACTCTGATTGGCTGGTTTAAGCCAATCAGAGTGCTCTTGGTCATTTTACACAGTGTGGGGAAATTCTAAAGAACTTTCCCACGCGGTGTAAAATGACGCAGAGCACTCTGATTGGTTAGATTCCAAGCCCACCAATCAGAGTGCTCTTTGTCATTTTACACAGCGTGGGAAAATTCCAAAGAACTTTCCCACGCTGTGTAAAATGACACGGAGCACTCTGATTGGTTAGATTCCAAGCCCACCAATCAGAGTGGTCTTTGTCATTTTACACAGCATGGGAAAATTCCAAAGAACTTTCCCACGCTGTGTAAAATGACACAGAGCACTGTGATTGGTGGGCTTGGAATCTAACCAATGAGAGTGCTCTGTGTCATTTTACACGGCGTGGGAAAGTTCTTTGGAATTTTCCCACGCTGTGTAAAATGACAGAGCACTCTGATTGGCTTAAACCAGCCAATCAGAGTGTTCTCAGCCTAATTGCAGGGCGTGGCAAGGCTTTATAAGCCTTCCCCCGCCCTGCAGAGCTCAGTCTGCGGAGCCCTCCATGGGTGAAGATGGCTAAAAAAAAATTGCGCTAGTTTTTTTTTTTTTTCGTTGCGTCGGTTCTTATGGCTTTTTATTTGGCCTTTTTTGGGGCTGAAAAAAGAAGATTTTTAGAAAAAAGAAGACGTCAAATGGTAAATTGAATTTTTCTTTACAGGTTAGTTATTTTATTCCCCCCTCACTATTTTTTAGGGTGAGGGGGGTAGGTAGGGGGTAACTTCTTTTGGGGTGGGGGGGGTGAGTGACTAGGGGCTTGGGGACCCCTAGTGACCTTTGATTGGGGGGGATCTTTATTTAGGGCCCCCACCCACCACTCAGTGGGGGCTGGGGGGGGGGGCAGTAGGTCCCCCCTTATTATTTTTTTTAGGGCCCCCACCCACCGCTCAGGGGTATGGGCCAGGGGGGAGGACAGTAGGTCCCTCCCCCTCATTATTTTTATGGCCCCCACCCACCGCGCAGGGGTGGGGGCGGGGGGAGGACAGTAGGTCCCCACATTGTGATTTATGGCCCCCACCCACCGCGTAGGGGTGGGGGCCGGGGGGAGGACAGTAGGTCCCCCCCTCATTATTTTTATGGCCCCCACCCACCACGCAGGGGTGAGGGCCAGGGGGGGAGGACAGTAGGTCCCCCCCTCATTATTTTTATGTCCCCCACCCACCGCGCAGGGGTGGGGGCAGGGGGAGGACAGTAGGTCCCCCCATTGTGATTTATGGCCCCCACCCACCGCGTAAGGGTGGGGGCGGGGGGAGGACAGTAGGGTCCCTGAGGACAGGTGTCAATCCATATCTGCCAAGTGACCCTATGTAGGGGGAACAGTCCCTATTCTGCTCTGTGTCAGTGTGTATCAGGGATCCTTAGGATAGGTGTCAATCCATATCTGCCAAGTGACCCTATGTAGGGGGAACAGTCCCTATTCTGCTCTGTGTCAGTGTGTATCAGGGTCTCTGAGGACAGGTGTCAATCCATATATCAAGGTGTATATGTCATATGTCAGGTGTCAATCCATATCCATTGTGATTTAGGAATGTTAGGTGATTCATGCCCTTTATGATTTAAAACCAGACTCTGCATCAACTGTGTAATTTTCCATGGGAGTTTTTCCATGGATCCCCCTCCGGCATGCCACAGTCCAGGTGTTAGTCTCCTTGAAACAACTTTTCCATCACTATTGTGGCCAGAAAGAGTCCCTGTGGGTTTTAAAACTCGCCTGCCAATTGAAGTCTATGGCGGTTCGCCCGGTTCGCCGGTTTGCGAACGTTTGCGGAAGTTCGCGTTCGCCGTTCGCAAACCGAAAATGTTATGTTTGCGACATCACTATTGGTCTGTAGTATGCATGTGAGAGGGCACATGGCCCGGCGGTATGCTAGTGTCGCCGGAGATAAGTCCGGGTACAGCTGTATATCAGCGCCATTGTGGAGGATTTGTCGTTTATCCCTGGCGCTTTTCAGGAGGTCTTCCTTCACTTGAAAGTGCATTAAGCAGCACACTACATCCTACATCCTTTGGAGGGGACTCAGGCGGGTCTCTGGGTCTGAGGACCCTGTGTGCCCTAACGAATTCGATAGGTGTTGTGTTCAGCCTTTGTAGAAGGGAGTTGAAGATTTCTGTGAGGGTGTCACGTATTGGGGTGGTCTGGTCTAATTCCTCAGGTAGGCCTCGGATTCTGAGATTCTGCCGCCTCCCCGGTTGTCTAAATCCTCCAGGTGGAGGGCCATTTGGCGTAGCTGTACTTCTTGCCGCTGTATGATGCCCACGGTGGCGTTTTGCGCCGATGTCACATGGTTGCAGTCTGCCTCCAACTGTGCTAATTTGTGTTGGATCCCCTGCATATCCTCCCTCAGGGCATGGAGTTCCCCCGCAATGGATTTATGGAGGGTGTAATTTGCCTCTTTCAGGTCGGTTTTTGTGGGTAGGTTGCTTAATAGGGATGCCCAGTCCGGCTGGGATGGGGGTAGATCGGATGTTTGTTGTACCTGCTTGTGGTGCCTGCCGCGGGGTGAGGTCGGGCGGGTCCGGCCCAAGGCTTCAGAGTCGCTGGAGGCCTGGGAAGCTTGATCTGCCTGGACCATGAGGTATTGGCGCATGCCCGTCGCTTGTGACCCCCTCGGGGTGTTGGCGGCCGCTGCAGCTTGTTATGGCTTATTTGTTTTGCCCATGTTGTGCGGTATGGGGCTGGTGAGGCGGGTAATGGTGTCGAGCCTGCAGGGAGCTCCTGGTTCACGCTGCCATTCCGTCCGGCGTCCAAGCCACGCCCCTATTTTTTGTAATTATTTATATTTTATGGTTTTATGGAGGAAAACAACAACAAAAAATCCTGCTTGTTCAAACCAACTGTAGACTGCAAGATATGTGATGGCATTCTCTAATAACTTGCTATATGATTTGCAGGTGAATGTAATGTTGATATTCTTAATAAAATTTGAATAAAAAAACAAACAAACAAACAAAACAAAAAAAAACTGAATATGCAAGCTACCACCACTAGCAGTCCATTTTTCCACAGTCTATCAGGATGCTGTTTCCACAAAGGTTCTGTTGATTGGCCTGTGAGCATTTAAAATCCAGTATTTATCATTCCAAAAGTCAGGGGGTAGAGTCACATTCTGTCCCAAAATCTAGCGCACTGCCATTTTTAAACGTCACTAGTTGCCACTGACATTGAAGCGAGATCATCTTTGGTACACATATCAAATACTAGTCAGTATATTAGGATATTAGTCAATGATAGCTTTCTGCTTCCAGTCAGTCTGCAGACAAAACTATCCATTTAACATGTCAGTTCTGCTTACTGGTTTCTGTCGAAAACATCACCTGAATGTCTCAGGTACTTGTACAAAATGCAGGGGTTTGTAATATTGAGGATGGCACACCATCAAGCAAGTGGTCCCTTAACTGCAGGCATGTAGATGGGGCATTCTTTATGACGTGAATGAAGATGTGCATGTGTTAGAAAATAACTAATAATGAATATAATAATAATGAAGTGGTCAGTAATGCAATCACTCTAAGCAAAGCTGTCAGGAGTTGCACTGAAAGCTGGAGGCTTGATAATGACAAATTCAGTGGAGAACATTATCCTAAAACCAGGATTATTGGGAAGTAGTGATGTCCCGAACAGTTCGCCGGGAACTGTTCGCCATAGCTTGTTCGCCGGCGAACATAGCTTGTTCGTGGCGAACGCGGCTGGCGAACATATGCGATGGTCGGTCCGCCCCCTATTCGTCATCATTGAGTAAACTTTGACCCTGTACCATACAGTCAGCAGACACATTCCAGCCAATCAGCAGCAGACCCTCCCTCCCAGACCCTCCCACCTCCATGACGAATAGGGGGCGGACCGAACATCGCATATGTTCGCCTGCCGCGTTCGCCACGAACAAGCTATGTTCGCTGGCGAACAGTTCCTGGCGAACTGTTCGGGACATCACTATTGGGAAGTATAGTGTTTAGCCAGTACGGAATATAATTTCCAATTTCCATTAAAAGATTTACAAAAAAAAAAAAAATGTCCAATTTCCATTGTTCTCAATTCCCAGTTTAGAAAAAAACAAACCCTATGTATTAGTCAAGCACCCAGACTAAGCAGATATTGATTTACCAATCACTAGTTTTTTTTTACAATAACGAATTGTAAATTGAATCAAGAAGTGCATTAGGGTGGGGGGAACTGTAATCCCTTTTTTACTCTATATATGTCCAACAAGTAGTTTACAGTACACACTGCCATCTAGTGGCCGGAATACCCCTTATCTTGTTCAGTCACTGTGCGTTCCACGACTCGTTTTCCTACGTACAGAGCGGCAGTGCGTCATCAATGTAATCCGGAACATATTGGAACGCACAGACAGTGTAGATCTGTTTGTGTTCTATGTGTGTGTTCTACGATGGATTGGTGTAATCGTCTCTTGTTATCAAGTGCTGGCTTCTGTCTCTTTTTAAGTCTGTTGGCTCAAGGTGAGGAGAATATAAGGGAGACAGCGTCTCATAGTATCTTATATTGTCTATATACCATCATCAGGTTTAGGCACAGAAAACACAGCAGGTTAGGCTAGTCAACACTTTTTACATCGTTTATTGTAGGCCAGCAGAATGGTCACTGGCTAGCTGAGCTTTTCAGTAATAAAACGCCTTTGAATGTTGTTAAAGAGATTGGTAAATGTATACAAGTACCACAGTGTTCTGATGGCAATATGTTTTAGAGGGGGTGTTGAAACGACAACAGTTAATAACACAAGTTCATCAAATAAATGGGAACCCACAACACTGCAGTCAGTTAGAAAATGTACTTGCTTCAGTTTTTCATTTATCAACATTTTATTTGGGTAATGGTAAAGTATTTGGTGAAGCTTTATAGATTAACAGGTGCTTAAATTCAGGCACCAATAACCTTCTGTCAAGGACAGTTGCCTCTATAGCGTGTTATAAAGCAATTTAACATGAGAAACATAGAGAACCGCATCCATCTTTTATTTTGTAAAACAACAATGGTTTGTTCATTTGAAATTGTGCATTTTCAGTAATTCGTACAAACAAAAAATGAAATGTAACAAAAGTTCTCATAATTGCTCAAGCCAAACTATAGTAAATGTAGGTTTGCCAAATCTATTTATTCACGATCTTGTTTGGTACATGGATTTGCTTTCGTGCTGGAGATTTAAATATAAACAAAGGCAGATCATTTTGATTGTGTAACTCCTGCAATATATGCATTTCTAGGCAGCCATCTCCATTTATTCCTTAACATAATATTTTAATGATATATTTTTTAGGAAAACATGGTGAATGTGGCCAAAATAAATGAATGAAAGAAGGGTCTATTAAGTTATATGCGTAGTTTCATATGGTGTCATATATCAAAAGCATTTTCTTTTGTGTTAAGTCTTAGTATTTTACTATAAATGTGTATGTTAGAAGACTTCTTCTAAAACATATGTATAGGTAGATTATTTTATTTGACCTAGCAACTAATTTGTGTTTTAAATAAAAAAGTGTATATATTGGATTCTAAATCTTTTTATTTTTTTTATTGTCTTAATTTATCCAGGTCAAGATATTGAGGATATTCAACAAAAGGATGACAAACCAATCAATCATCTGAACCCAAATACTCAAATGCCTAAAAATACTGAAGATGTTCATGTCCCAGAAATTGTTCAGTACAAGACTGCGGAGATTGCAGATGCAATGCAGAGTTCAGACATTTTAACTAATCCTTCTGTACTGTTCTCCATGGTACCAAAAGTGATGAAGGATAGACTTGTTTCAGAAGCAGTTTGTGAAAAAACAATAGATAGTAAAGATTGCAATACCCATCAAAGTCTGATAGATGTGGCACATGATTTTGCTGATACTCATAATAAAGCAAGCGTTCATAGTGCTGAATCTGATGCAGAGACATTAAAGACAGATGAATCCAATACCACAGACAGCAGCAAGCCTTTGAAAGTTGTATGTGAGGAGCGTAACATTACTGGGCTTGAGAATTTTACACTCCAGATACTCAATGTTTCACAGGTTTGACATATATCTGATTATTCTCTCGGTATTTAGGATATCATCTGAGAATATATAAAATGTTTTGGAAAATTTTTCAAAGATATTCTAAATGTAAGAAGTTACAAAGTTATTATGGAGAGCCCTCCAACTCATGGTATCTTGTCACTGCACATCACCCCTTGTCATAATTGGCAAAGCAAGTTGGCCATTATAGGAAAACCACAGGAAAGCAATGAATGTATAGGGATTTTCAAGAAGCTGGACGTCCAGCGTCATTTTACAGAGTTAAAATCTGGAAGACAGCATTTAGAGGCAGTCTTAACCCTGCAATTTAAACTGCAGTGTTTTACATTGCAAAGTTAAGGGGACATGGACACTCAGACCACTTCAATGACTGGGTATCCTTTTACATAGTTATATAGTTGAAAAGAGGCATGCATTCATCAACTTCTGCCTTTCCCACTTTTTTTTCTGTTGATCCAAAGAAGGCAAACATCCCAGTCTGAAGCACTTGTAATTTTGCAACAAACTAGGAAAAAATTATTATTGAAACCAGCATGGAATGGCTGTCAGATCTCGCCTTGGATCAATACCTTTGTTCTGTTTTGCCTTTCCTAATAAGGGTCCCTACTTTTCTTTCTGTAGAAGAGAAAAAAAGCAAACAGATTTAAGGGGTGGGTAACAAGGGTGTTTGTAGGATTATTCCCTAAACAGAAAATTATTGCAAGTTGATCAAACCGAAAATGTTAGACTAAAACAGCTAAGCTGGGACTATAGCTGCATTTGATAATAAACACAGTTTTTGTTAATTTCTGCCAATGTCTTGGACAGTAAGTAACCCAAAATAAATGAAAGGGAGACAAAGAAAACAATGTTGTGTCAGTATGCATGCAGAGGGTGTGTTTTCAAACTACAATGCAGACACTGGTAGACTTGGCAATACAGCCACCCAAGCCTAATCTAACATAACCTTTATGTGTATACAACACATAATATGTTAGAAATTTAGAAGAAGTGGGGATAATTATTATTAAAAGTGTGACATACAAGATCTGATCTTGTTGCATTGTAAGGTAGAGTGTAGGGTTTAAATATGATGGTAGAGAATATCTGTTGGAGGTAATAAACGTACTGTGTTCAGGTTATGTCACATGAACAACTTATTTTTGCTAAGATAGCAAACTTCTCATATTTGTACTGTTTGTCTATGTTGTATACCTGGAAACTATCACAGTAATTACAGTTTCCTTGAGGTCCCTAAAGGAAACTTTAAGCACCAAAACAATTTTTAGCTTAATGAACTAGTTTTGCTCTATTTATATATCATGCACTTGGATTCACTTTGTTTATGCTACCTTCACCACACTATACATGGCAGTTACGCGGCTGCTATTACTATAATTTTTTTCCCTTATTGTACTCTGTGTTTAGTTTAGAATGTCTTCTCTTAAAAAAAAATATCGCATAGGCATAAGGCTATCCTAGACGTACGATAAGGCTAGGGACTAATGAAATATTTTGGAAAATTGGGCAGACTAGATGGGCCGATGGGTTCTTACTGCCGTCACATTCTATGTTTCTATGTCATTTTGCCAGTTCTTATAGGGACCACTTAACTGTGCTCTGATTTGTCCAGGTTATTTAACTAGTTCATATTTCTCTGTCCAGCAAAAGTGACATCAAGGTGATGGCCATGTGATTGGCAAGAGGTTTATGTAATATGAACTTTTTAACATCTGCCGACTGGATGTTTTCATATCTTACAGGACCTGATGGAGTTTTTGAATCCTAATAGCACAGAATGCACCCTGGTATTGTTCTATACCCCTTGGTGTCGTTTTTCTGCAGGACTGGCGCCGCACTTTAATTCCCTACCAAGAGCCTTTCCTATGCTACATTTTTTGGCACTTGATGCTACACAACACAGCAGGTATGTTTATCTGTTTATTCACTAAACACTGAATTTACTAAAATATATTTGGCAAACTTATTTTGTTTTGTTCTATAGCATTCGGTTGATAAATGTATCCTAAAGTTCACTGCACACAGCTGAATTTTAAAACTTTAAAAACTTTTTCCTATTACGAAGAAAAATAGGATGGCAATAAGGTAGGAGTAGGGTTTTGGGGGAAAGTTTGTGTATGGAAGTCATTAAAGGGACACTATAGTCACCTAAACAACTTTAGCTTAATGAAGCAGTTTTGGTGTATAGAACATGCCCCTGCAGCCTCACTGCTCAATCCTCTGCCATTTAGGAGTTAAATCCCTTTGTTTATGAACCCTAGTCACACCTCCCTGCATGTGACTTGTACAGCCTTCCATAAACATTTCCTGTAAAGAGAGCCCTATTTAGGCTTTCTTTATTGCAAGTTCTGTTTAATTAAGATTTTCTTATCCCCTGCTATGTTAATAGCTTGCTAGACCCTGCAGTAGCCTCCTGTATGTGATTAAAGTTCAATTTAGAGATTGAGATACAACTATTTAAGGTAAATTACATCTGTTTGAAAGTGAAACCAGGTTTTTTTCATGCAGGCTCTGTCAATCATAGCCAGGGGAGGTGTGGCTAGGGCTGCATATACAGAAACAAAGTGATTTAACTCCTAAATGACAGTGAATTGAGCAGTGAAATTGCAGGGGAATGATCTATACACTAAAACTGCTTTATTTAGCTAAAGTAATTTAGGTGACTATAGTGTTCCTTTAAAGTTGTAAGGGAAAACCCTTGTTATTATTCACAATAAAATATTCTATGATATAGCTTCTGGGTAGACTTTGGAAATGCATACATGTACGTATATGCAGTAACAAGATGAATGATACATTTACTTTGCTATATTTCTAGTCTGCAAAAGAAACATAGAAACATAGAATGTGACGGCAGATAAGAACCATTCGGCCCATCTAGTCTGCCCAGTAGAAAAAGGCAGAAACTTAGCATTGGAGACCAGTTAGAGAAAACCTGTGAACAATACAGGCAGGGTCTGTACAAGCATTGGCAGAACTAGTTGTCAAAACTTGCATGACCAGCATAAAAAAATTGTCATACAGGAATGGATAGAACACATGGTCGTCTGGCAGAATCAGCAGCTTAAATAGTGTACAGGACTTCAAGGGTCAGGAACTTATGGACTGATCTTATGACCAAGAAGACAGTGCTGGCAATTTGCAATTTTCACTTGTCTTACGCGTCTGACAATAAAAGGCTGCATTAACATGGTGGCAGCTGGCTCATTGCTTTCGAAGAAACAGAACATGCTGTGTCGAGTGAGTGTGAAGTGTTAATGTTGTCACCAATTACGCTGATAAATAGATGTTTTCTATTAAACTGAATTATAAAGAGACAGAGATCATATTATTCTTGATATATTTTTATTATTTGTGTGTGAAGATTTGTGGGTATTTGCTTTTCTGAAGTAAAACTCCAGAACAATTATATACTGGCAAAGCACATAGGTTGGCTGCTCAGGCTCCTTGTAATTCTAGATTAATTAGTTTTTTTAACAGTTCATATGTAGAGTTTTATAAAACAGGGCACTTTTAGCACCATTACCATACAGCAGTCTATCGTAGTGGTTATGATGCTAGTAGGCAGTGGGCACAGTCTCTTGATTCTTTATAAAATCCTTTTCCGATGGTTTGAGACAAACCAAGGGCACTCCTACACACCTGCAACACTGCTCCTCAGATTGCTAATGCAGATATTTATTAGTAGTGTCATTTTTAGCCGCATTGATTTTCAGTGTGTTCACTGACATTCCTTGTTGCCAAAATGTTGTCAAAACGAACATTGCCAGTGCAGAAGTGGAACATCGGCCTTAATAGTCCTGTGAAAGATAGGCTTGGATGTGGGTGCTGAAAAACAGTTTGACACATAACTGGGGGAAGACACATTCAGAAGAGGCTATATGGTGCTCCTTTAATCATAGGTAGGGTTAGCAAAAAAAAAATAATCAATCCATAATTATACAAGTAAAGCAATACATGTTATGTGGCATAACATTTTGTGAAATATTCCTCGTGTGATTCTTATGCCCTCTTTAGCAAAAGTTGTGTTACTGTGATCATAATTTCTTGTTTTTTATTTATGTAATTTTTTTCTTTTTTTTCTTCTCATTAGTCTGTCTACTCGATTTGGTACTGTAGCAGTTCCTAATATCCTATTGTTTCAAGGTGCCAAGCCTATGGCCAGATTTAATCACAGTGAAAGGACTCTAGAGACTCTAAAATCATTTATATTTAACCAATCAGGTATGGAATATTTTCTTATTACATAAAACATGTTTTTTCAATACTGAAACAAAACATGTAACTCATTCTAGTGTTGATTGTGTTATTAGTACTTGTTTACATTTCAGCTATCATAATTTCAAATTTAATTCAAAAGCAACCAATTGACCAATTTTCTTTTTTTTTTTCATGGATTCCTGCATTTGTATGGGCAGAAAGCATCCAAAAAGCCAGGCTCATGGGACTTCTTCATTGAAAGGGAAATTTTATTTTTATCTGCTGATCTTTTCTTTGATCTGTCTATCTCCATAAATAGCTATATAACTTTATTAGTAGATGTTGTAAGAAGACAGACATTATAGTAGAACTATTTTGTCCTCCGGGCTAAAGACCAAGCCCAGTTTGATCAAACGAACTCCAGTAGCATTCAGGGAGACTTGTATGGTTTTTTTTTTTTTTCGAACCTGTGGGTCTCCTTTCCATAAGTGGAATACTCGGTGACTACACAAATGATGTCTGCTACTAATTTAGGCCACAGCTTATGAGGAGACACTGGCTTCAATAGATGCTTGGTTCTCCCCATGAGCAAATGGATTTAGCCCCTGTTTATGCTTAAAAGGACACTATATGCACCCAGACCACTTCATCTCATTGAAGTGGTCTGGGCGCATATTCCCAGGTCCCTTAACCCTGGACTGGTAATTATTGCAGTTTTTACTTGTATGCGTTAACTCCACCTCTAGTTGCTGTCTACCACTTTTGGTTGCCTAACTGATGCTGGACGTCCTCACACTATGCATGAGGACATCCAGCATCTCCCAATACCCCATAGGAAAGCATTGTATGATGCTTTCTTGTGGGGCTCTTCTAATGCAAGCGTGGTCATTGCCGCTCATGTGCATTAGCTCTACCCCATCAGCTGATGGCGGCGCGGGTGGAGTGGAGGGGGCGTGTAGGCAAACTCCAAACCAACATCGAGGGACATTGGTGCTGGAACAAGGTAGGTGTATTTTAAGGGTCTTTTAACTCGTGGGGGTGGGCACTATAGGGTGCAATGGTGCCAGGAAAACAACTTTGCTTTTCTGGCACTTTAGTTTCCCTTTAAAGACAGAACATACAAGTCCAAGATAAGTCCAAGTTACCTTACCTTTGTAATCACCTAATTGTATGTCAGATGGTGTAAGGTATTACAAAATACATAAAAATATAGATGTACTGTTCTTTTGAATATAACTAAAATGTAAGGTAGAGGTGCAAAGTACACAGAGCATTTTACTGTGAAGTGTCATGTCATTTGTATCACATCCAGAATCAAGACACATTGAATTTGGAATGACTAGTTCATTTAGCTATGCGGATCTATGTAAATGTTATTTCAGTCATCTCCAAGAGTTTATGGTTGCCACAGGTCGAGACATTAAGTGCCTAATATAAGGATTGTAGCTGTGATACAGGCAATGTGCTACTTCAGGTACTCATAGCATATTCACTGTCCACATAGTCATAGCGCAGCACATAATTCCTACATAATTACTATGTGTACTTAAATTGCATTTCTTTCAATAAGCCCAACATTATTTCTATTTTATTATTCTGTTGTGCTCCTAGCCCACTCAATGTTAATGAAAGTGAAGCCCAATAAGTCCTGTATGTATTATATTTTATGTACTTTAAATCATAACAGAGCTTAATAAACTAATAATTTAGATTGTATATCAATTAGTCTTTCTATGACGTGGTTTCATTGGCTATCTGCTTCCTCCCCCCAGGAATTCAGGCTAAAACTGATGTGGCACTTACAGAAGCAGATTATGAAGGCCCCTTGCCCAGTGTTCCACTTGGAGGAATAGACTGGCTGCTGGCCTTCTCATTGCTGTATGTGACAGTCTTCATATTATATGCAACAATGCAGACTGAAAGTATTCGATGGCTTATACCTGGCCAGGAGCATGAACACCAGGAGTAAACTGACTTTTTTCAATCATCTGGAAGCTGAAATTCAAATTTGTTTTCCTAAGGAAACTACACTAGTTTGTGTGTATGGATGTTTCCTCTTGCAGCTTTGTATTAATGTATATTGTACATAAAATAGACCGATTGGTTTGGACTCCGAAATATAATTTTATTGATTTATACATACATGTTTTTTTTGTCTGAATGTTTCCAATTTTGCTACTAAAAATAGAGCTAATTTCTACACTTCATGTTTTCCTTTACCATTCTGTTAATCTTTAAAGCGGCACTGTAACCATCTGGGGACTTCACCCACCACTGGTGGTACGGTGTCCGGAGGGGGGGAGAAGGTGAGATTTACTTACCTGAACCTGTCCTCTGTGGGTGCTGCCATTTTATTTCCTAGACGGTCCTCTTCTGCTCCTGACGCTTCAGCATTAAGGTCTATGGAGGATCCGGCTAATATATCTGCAGCCATCACTGGTGACTTTGAGTGGGGTGCTGGAGGAAGGAGAGTGCTGCTTTAAATGAAAAGCTTTAAAAACCTTTTCTTGGGGGGAACATTTTTTACTTGAAATTGCTATTATTTTTTTCTATTTATCTCTCTGTCTTTAACTATTTCTGTCTCACTTTGCTATGTTCTTTCCTCAAAAAGGAAGCATAGAAAATGCACAACTGAACACTCACCACTTAAGCAAAGAGGCTTCTCAGTGAGAAGTCTCTGATTGGTGTATTTGCCATGCGTGTGGGAGTATATCTACTAAACTGATACATTTTCAATTTAGTGTTCCTTTAATTGTTTCCTGGGCTACATGAGCAGTGAGACTCAAGCTCAAAATTAAAGGAACACTATAGTGTTAGGAATACAAAAGCACTGTGGGGCTATCGTGCATCCTAGAGATGCATGGAATTAGTACATCTCATGTGGACCACTCAGCGCTTCCATGCCGAGCATGGAGACGCTGGGCGTGAGTACTGCACATTGTGCAGCACTGACCCAGGAAGCACCTCTAGTGGTCGTCTGAGTGACTGCTACCAGAGGTGTTACTAGGCAGTAATGTAAACACAGCATTTTCTCTGAAAAGCCTTTAGGGACATGCTATACACACACCAGATCAACTACATTAAGCTGTTCTTCTGGTGAGTATAGTGTCCCATTATCTTAGTAAATGAGCAGTGGAATAAAACCTGATTTTGAGAGAAAACGAGTGAGTCCAAATCTGAGATGTGAACAGATTGTAAATGCAGTTAAAAGTATGGATGGTTGCTAAATTTCAAATATTTAAAGGAGGGAGAGGCAGAATAGGGGTTATGGGTTTGTCATTAACGTGGAAATGAAAGTGGAAATAACTTTGAAATAAGTCACACAAGTATCTTTTGTTTAGTGGCTTTTAATTTTGTGCAGAATTACGGCAGATTAAAAATGAATTTCCTTTTAAAGTGCACTCATACTCAAAATGGGCTAAATGAACCCAGATATGTTTAATAATTAAGTTATTGGGTGGAAGCCTGAGATTGTACATCGAAATATGATTTTTCTTTACAAGAATGCTGCCATGACAATGTGTATTTAAATATTGAGTTGCAAAGAGCACTGTATTTTTTTGACAAAAATAGTTTGTCCTCTCTTGTACTTACTTGCTAACAAATGGTGTAACTTTTTTCATCCATGTTTAAAACTAGAGTTTCATTTAATTTTGCCTTGTGGCTGCTGTGTTTTTTATACCTGTCACAGATATGGAAACTGTGTAACCTAATTTTCACCTATTATATTGCAATTTACACCATACATACATTAAAATAACATGTTAGGGTAAAATCCTTTTAACTAACTTACATTTTCATAGTAAAATAAGATGTGACTGTGTGTGTGTGTGTGTGTGTGTGTGTATGTATGTATATGTGTAATATGTGTGTGTGTGTGTGTGTGTGTGTGTGTATATGTGTATGTGTATGTGTGTATATATATATATATATATATATATATATATATATATATAATATTTGGGAGTCTAGCTAACTCCTGGGTTTTGCACCCCTCCCTGTCACAGGTGCATCATCCCAGGACCCTATTTAGCCTTGTACTGCAGAGAGCCCCAGATGTGGAATTTTCTCCCCAAGTAAGTGGGTTAATCTCATAAGAGCAGACATTAGGCTAGAGTAATTAGAGTACCACCTGCCAAAGATGGGGTACATTGACGTTGTGGCAGGCTTATGCAATGTATGATCATGTAATGTAAATAAACCCCCATTATTTCAATCTCAATTGTTTTCCCACCGTAACTTTCATGGTTTGTGCTTTGCAAGTAACTTCAAGACTCAATAGCAAGCCAGTAACCAAACTCATGCTGATGAGTTGCATTAACAAAACAGCTGTTGGGGGCGGGGCCTGACCGCCATGCAGAACAGTCGCATGTAACAATAGCTCCCGTAATCAGGAGTACTTTAAGCAAGTAAAAGCTGACCTGGTACCCTCTTGAAGACCAGAGACTGCGGTCCGATGCATGAGGGGGCACTGGATCTGAGGAGAGGCTTGCAATCCTTGTTTTAGTCCCTCAGAAAGACCCATGTCGTCCGCATAGGATGAGGCCTACTCAGGCGGTGAGCGGGGTGGACGGCCGCTGCCCCGCTATCCTGCCCGACTGTGTCACACCAGACTCCCACTAGCTTGTGGATCTGGCCCCGTCTCCCCCCTTGGGCCGGTGGGGGTCATCCCGGTCCATGCCCCGAGACCCCTGCAGCAGCAGTGACCCTGCAGCAACAAACAAAACGCCACTATGCTGAGGATGAGACCCGGAGCCACATGTAAAATGGCGGCAAACTGGACTCTATATGCCTCTGGGTATGGGCTTTCAAACTCTCCCTCCTGGCTGGTCAAACTCCCCACAGAACCCTGGTGGAAGTCGACAACGAGATCGAAGAGGCTAAAGCAGCTGGGGTTCTGTGCTGTGCCCACTCGGTATTCGCTAAGAATCTGGACCCACAGACCGCGCACAAGATGGAGATATTGGTACACCAACGAATGAGGCTCGGAAGCAGCCCACACCATTCCCCCTTAGAGAACTTGCCTTCGGGCTGGTTTGGCACGGGGCGACACTTCAAAGGAAGATCCCAGCCTGCTACGCCTTCACAACAGGGCCATGGCACCCGACGACAGCCTGACCACAAGGGGTGACCTAGGTGAGTTGAAATTCATCAGTCAACCCTGGTGTAGTAAATCATTCAGGCTGGCTGTAGCAACAAACCTTTCTTGAAACAAGACAATGGAAAATAGGAAAGAAGAGCAAGGGAAAAAAGAAAGAAAAATACATAGAAAGGAATAAAAAGGATACATATCAACAAACTAGTATGGAAAAGATAATACCATTCAGGGGCTCTGGAGACATGATTGCACAGTGACATTCAAACAATGCATTTCAGGTGGTAATGTACGCGTACTGTCACCCAGTGCTAAATTAAGTTCATATTGGGCCTAATATTAATGGTTATGAGACAGAAAACCATAGAACACACCTACCTGCGGAGTTTCCCATATCTGGTGGTGCTAGAGGTACACAGACTTTTAAAGAGAAGAGTGAAACTTGCAGAATTTTAAAGGAACAATTCATTGAACTTTAAAAAAAAAAATAGTTTTCACTACTGCACAACATTTTAAAGCAAGAGCATATGAGTAGTGTTTTTTCTTTTTTATAGGAACCATGGGACTATTCTATGCGCGCGGGCTTGAAACAGCTGCTTCATCAGCCCTTATGTTAATCCGGCCTTGATGTCACACAGCTTTTTAGTTAAACTAATGGATAATAATAATTTTATTATTATTAATACACATAGGCTTGCGCAAACGTGTGCCCAGTGGTGGTATATAGGTGGTATATATACCAGACCTAAATTTTATGTCCATCTCACATATATAGCTTTATACCCCTCCCACAATCCACTCCTATGTCCACCCCTAAACTATAATGTGTTCTATGAATCAAATTATGACACCAAAGCATTAAGTGTATTCAGGGTATTATTTCAACCTTTATAAACCTGCTGTATTAACCCCACACCTGCTGTATGATTTTTTTTGCATTAAATCCCCGCACCTACAGTACAATATATACCTTCCAAGTGGCCCTATTTATGAGGGACAGTCCCTATTTGGGCTCAAATCCCTCTGTTCATCAAAAGATCTTCCTGCATGGCCCTATAAAAAAAATGGGCCATGGTTCCTCACAGCTACCAGGTTTCTGACATCAATACAGTGTGCTGGAACATACACAGGTATCCACTGGACCACCAGGGAATCTATCTGTGCCCCCCTTCCTGCCCAGTAGGTAAGGGAGGGAGGAAATGTTATATTAAATTTTTTTATAGTGTGGGGAAACTGTATTCTAACACATTCTCCCATCATACTATCACTCCCACTATACACACACTTAGCCCCCATACAATGCCACCGCTCACTGTTACACTCACCACCAACCATGTCACACTCACCACCCCTCTCACCCTGCCACACTAACCGTGTAACACTCGACACCTCACAGTGCCACACTCATCATGTCAAACTCACTCACCCCTTATCTCTCACACTCGCCCCTTTATCCAGTCATTCTCAATACCCCAACTGTCACACACCCCATCACCATGTCACACCTACCCCCAAACCTTGTCACATTTACTCCCCAAATGTTGTCACGCACTCCCACCCAAGAGAAACATCCTGACCAAAAACACAACGCACAAAAACCACAAGAAGCTCCCTTACAAAAAGCACAGCACAAGCAACTACCCAACACACGTACAATACCAGACACTGGTATACATATGCACATCGAAACAGAGACACACATTCACACACAAGAATGTCAGGCACATACACAGGTACACAATGCCTGGTGCAAAAATTGCCCTGGGGCCCCCCCCATACACCTACCTCCTACCCCACATCTACCTCCTACCCCACACGTCCCGGCCCCCCTCCACACATGCAGAAACATACACACAGACACATACACTCAGACACACACATGCAAATTATGAATATTAAATGTCCACCCAGCCTCCCTACCTGGAGAGCTGGCGTGCATTTGTCCCTGGGGTCCAGTGGGGTTTCAGTGCGGCAGGCAGCAGAGTTCCTGTCAGACGCGGCAAGGGAGCTGTGTTCTCTCTGCTCTGCTCCCTCGTTACATAGTTACATAGTTAGATAGCTGAAAAGAGACTTGCGTCCATCAAGTTCAGCCTTCCTCACACCTGTTTTTTGCTGTTGATCCAAAAGAGAGAAAAAAAAAACAAAAAACACCCCAGTTTGAAGCACAATTTTGCAACAAGCTAGGACAAAAAATTCCTTATTGACCCCAGAATGGCAGTCAGATTTATCCTTGAATCAAGCAGTTATTACCCTACATTGAAAGATTATATCCTTGAATATTCTGTCTTTGCAAGTATGCATCTAGTAGCTGTTTGAACATCTGTATGGACTCTGATAAAACCACTTCTTCAGGCAGAGAATTCCACATCCTGATTGTTCTTACAGTAAAAAAACCTTTCCTTTGCCTTAGACGAAATCTTCTTTCTTCCAGTCTAAACGCATGGCCTCGTGTCCTATGTAAAGTCCGGTTTGTGAATAGATTTCCACACAATGGTTTGTATTGGCCCCGAATATATTTGTATAATGTTATCATATCCCCTCTCAGGCGACGTTTTTCTAAACTAAATAGGTTTAAATTTGTTAACCTTTCTTCATAGCTGATATGTTCCATTCCTTTTATTAATTTTGTAGCCCGCCTCTGCACTTTTTCTAGTGCCATGATATCCTTCTTTAGAACAGGTGCCCAAAATTGCACAGCATATTCAATATGTGGTCTTACCAGTGATTTATAGAGAGGCAAAATGATATTCTCGTCCCGAGAATGAATGCCCTTTTTCATGCATGACAATACCTTACTGGCCTTGGCCACTGCTGATTGACATTGCACATTGTTGCATAGTTTGTTGTCTATAACAATTCCCAAGTCCTTTTCGTGTGTTGTTACCCCTAATTCGCTTCCATTAAGGGTATACGTTGCTTGTGTATTCTTTACGCCAAAGTGCATAACTTTGCATTTTTCAACATTAAATTTCATCTGCCATTTGAGTGCCCAGTCCTCCAGTCTATCTAAATCCTTCTGCAGCAAAGTAATATCTTGCTCACATTGTATTATTTTACAAAGTTTTGTGTCATCTGCAAACACTGAAACATGACTTTCAATGCTGTCTTCAAGATCATTTATAAAAATGTTAAATAGAAGGGGTCCCAGAACAGACCCCTGAGGGACACCACTTGCCACCTCTGTCCAGCTTGAAAATTTACCATTAATGACAACTCTTTGTATTCTGTTTTTAAGCCAATGTTCTACCCAAGAACAAGCATTTTCATCGAGACCGATTTCCTTGAGTTTGAACACTAATCTTTTGTGTGGAACTGTATCAAATGCCTTGACAAAATCCAAATAGATCACATCCACTGCAACACCCTGATCTATACTTCTACTTACTTCTTCGTAGAACGCAATCAAGTTAGTTTGACATGACCTGTGCTTCATAAAACCGTGCTGATTTTTGCTGATAACCATATTCTTCTCAAGGAATTCTTGAATATTATCCCTTAATAACCTTTCAAATATTTTACCAGCCACAGAAGTTAAGCTCACAGGTCTATAATTTCCAGGCAAGGATTTTGAACCCTTTTTGAATATAGGAACCACATCTGCCTTCCTCCAATCCTCCGGAACACTTCCTGAAAGAAAGGAATCTTGAAAGATTAAAAACAGAGGTTCACTTATTTCTACACTTAGTTCCTTAAGTACACGTGGATGGATACCGTCAGGCCCTGGAGCTTTGTTTATATTAACTTTCTTTAGTTGCTGCAGCACATTGTCTTGAGTTAACCAATTACAATTATTCTGCAAGTTTTTAGTAGCAATCATTTGCACATCTATTGCCATGGGTTCTTCTTTAATATATACGGAGGAGAAATAGTTATTTAGAATTCCTGCCTTTTCTTGGTCTTCATTAACTAACACCCCCGTTTCAGTTTTAAGTGTACCTATACTTTCATTTTTGGGTTTTTTGGAATTTATGTACTTAAAAAATGCTTTGGGGTTGGCTGTCTACTGATGCCGGGAGCCGGAATATGACATCATGTTCCGGCATCAGCAAACGGTGCGCGAGGGAGCAGAGCGGAGAGAACACAGCTCCCTCACCGCATCTTACAGGAACTCTGACGCTTGCCGGTGGTGGGGGGGACCATTAGGTAGCGAGTGGGCCACCTCTTGGGCCCCCCTATGACACACAGGGGGAACATGGAGGGGTGGCATCTAGGCGGCCAACGATCGCAGGGTTCGTGGATGCGGCCTGGCCCCCTGCTGTGTGGGGCCCGGTCGCAGCTTTGGCCCCTGCGACCATGGTAGGTACGCCACTGCTCCTGCCCCTTTCCCTGTACATGGGGACAAGTGGGCAGGAGCATAGCAGGGGCAGGGCCGAGATGGAGTGAAGGGGTCAAGTCCGGTACATGCCATGAATGTGGACACAATGGGGTCAAATCCCAGGTGCAGGCAACCTTATCCGACAAAAACGGGCCTGGGGCATTCTGCCCATAATATTTTCTGTACTTCCCAGACCAGAGGCCTGCGGACCAATAGTGCACAAACTGTGCCAGGTGATTGGGCAAAGACCATTCCGAGAATCTGGGGTGTCCAATGGACTGCGGGTCGCTCAGGGGTTCGCCCTTAGCTCCAGGAATACATCGACCTCCAGCCTAGAGGCAGGCGCTCCCTGCATAGAACGACCCTCAAATTTGAGGGGCCACACAGTGTCGTCCAGCTCGTCCTGGCCCCACCTGTCTTCCTCGTCCGAGGGAGACTGAACTGCCCACCATTCAACCAAGATGGCCAGGGGTGGGGGTGAGTGGGGGGCAGGGAGTCATGCTCCCCCTCGTCGGAGAGATGTCTCCGTCTGGTAGGCGGGTCTGAGACCACTGGTCCCTGTCGCTTTGCTGGAGCCTTGCCCTTTGGGAGTGTGGTTCAGGGCCTTCACCCTTCCAATAGCGCTTGGGCGCTCTTGCCAGATTTATCCTGGGAGAGTCTGACTCCACCGAGTCGTCTGCCATGTGTGTGTTCCCCTGAGATCCCCTATCCTGAGGGGTTCACGGGAGGGCCCTAGCCAGAGCTAGGATATGCTTGCAGGGTGATACCTAGGGTCACAGGCAGAATATAAGAGCAGCACCCCAAATTAGTGGCCAAGGCAAGATAAACAGCATCTGCAACATATATGTGTACTTAAATGGGTAGCCAAACCGGTGTCATCCCATGGCGATGGCAAAGACAGCACAGGAGATCATGGGGCACAGCCAGAGCAGGCCGATCCTGGAGTGTAGTTAAGGGCATCACAAATCCATGTGATGTACAGGGCTGATGTATGGTCCATTGTATATGGCAGAATATATTGTCAGCTTCAGTGTAGATTAATCATAAATTTAAACTAGAATGAGTAGAATGAAAAAGGATTTAGATTCGCTTTACAGATATTAGTTTGTGAAGAGCCGGGGAGGGCTTATGACCACTATCAAATGAGTAGAATGAAAAAGGATTTAGATTCGCTTTACAGATATTAGTTTGTGAAGAGCCGGGGAGGGTACATTAGGAAATCCGGGAGCAACAGCTCCGACGTGGCAGGCCTCTTACCCCTCTCCTCCCCTGCCGCACGTGGGCCACAATACCGGAGGTTATTTTTTCGCGGCCTGGTGACGGGAAAGGTAAGCGGCGATGAGAAAGGGGGAAAGCCCAGGCGATGGGTCCCGTGCAGTGGCACGAGGCCAACAAGCTGCGGGACACAACACGTGGGGCCGCCGGAGACGTACTCCGCAGCCCCGCTGCGCAGGAGATCAGAGGAGGCGGCTAAATGGCCGTCTCACGCGACATCCTCGCAAAGAACCCCACAGGAGGGAAAACGAAGAGGAGCGCAGAGAGAGAGCCTGGTTAGCACCCAGGGCCGCCATCAGAAATTGTGGGACCCCTAACACAGCTCAAGGTCTGTGCCCCTGGGTGTCGCTGCCTCCAAACCCGGCCCACAGGAATACACAAACACAGACACAAAAGGACACACACACACACAGAAAGATACACACATACTAACAGACACAAATACTGAAACAGACATACACACATATAGACACATACACATGCATAAGGAGATACAGATACACACACACACTGACGTCCATACATACTCACATACTGACACACACACATACACAGACATACATACAAACTGACATACACATAAATACATACTGACATACATACATACATAATGGCATACATACACATACATACAGACACACACACACACACAGATAGATATATACATACACAGATACATACAGACATACACACACACACACACAGACATACATGCATACTGACATACATACAGATAAATATATACATACATACACACATACATAATGACATACACACACACAGACATACATACTGACATATATACATACTTACTTACACACACATACAGATAGACACATACACAGATACATACTGACATACATCATCACGTCATACGTCATCTACCCCACACTATATTGGGGATTGAAATACCTGTTCTGTACATGTTTGCTGCATACTCATTCAGGAGTTTAATTTATTTTTCTTACCATATTTCATTTTATTATCCTTTTTTCATTAACATTTACATTTCTATCTTTTTCCATTTTGTTTTATTTTTTCTCTTTTTATTTATTTATCCCTTTTCTCCTTTTTTTCTTCTACCTCACTTTATTCATTTCCTCTTTCTATCTATCTGTTTTTTATCCATGATCCCTTATTGCATTTAAAGGGACACTGCACATATCAAGCATTTAAAGGCACAGCATATTAAATTTTACATATTAAATTTTACTTATTTTATTCCACAAATTTTATTCTACTGAGATTAGCCACTAGACAGCTCCTAGAGTTTGTACACTGCATCCTAGAGTGTTTCTAACTTATACTGACATATCTGCATACTGACATACATACTGATAGATATATCCATACATACACACTGACACTAACACACACATACTGACACACACACACAGACATATATTCATACTGACATACACACACACATACAGAGACACATACACACATACATACATGCATACTGACATACATACACACATACATACTGATAGATATATACACACACACACACAGACATACATACTGACAAACAGACATACATACATATACACACACACACACCTGATGGAAGCGGATGCATCTCATCTGCTCTCCTCGGCTGTCTCTCCCCCTGCGTGGAGTAAGCTGGGAGGAAGTGACCGGCTGTCACTTTCTCCCAGCAGCACTTGCGGTGCATCCGCAATTTTTTTGAAAGGGGCCAGGTCGCGCTATTACACGGCCGCAGCGCTGACCGGGCCCCTGAAGCTATAGGGCTCATCGGGTGGCTTTAAATGCTTGGGCCACCTGATGGGCCCCGGTGCAGATGCACCTGCAGCAGTTTTGCTGCTCCACGTGGGGGCCGGGCCCCCCAGGGCCGCTGGGCCTATGACAATTGCCATGGTTGTCACCCCCTGATGGCGGCCCTGCAGGCAGCTAAAGTATTAGAGATAGACCAGTGAAGGAAAGGCATATATATAAAATACACAGGATGTCTGACCAAAATAGACATCATATATACACAAAATATATACACCATATATACATGAGCCATACACCATATATACACATATATACACAATATATATATACACCATATACACACACAAGATATACACAATATATACACAAGCTATACACCATATATACACACATCTATACACAATATATATATATATATATATATATATATATATATATATATATATATATATATATATATATAAACACCATATACACACAATATATATATCCATTAAATCCTACAGCCACCAACTAAGAGCAGGAGGCAGTGGTACTCTGACCTGTGCTAGTTGGTTCGGAGGGGACTTTTATTGTTCCTTACTTTTTTCTGATTGGTTGTTTTTTCTCTATGTTTATGTGCTGCTGTGGAGTTCTAGTAAAGAGAGACTTAAGCAAATATGAAGCCTCCTGTCATGTTATAAAATTAGATCCAAATATAGTGTATTAAAGCAACCCTTTTACAAATAATGTGATTTATTATTATTATTATTATGATATTTACAGAGCGCCGTCAAATTCCGCAGCGCTTTACAATGGGTGGACGAACAGACATGTAGTTGTAACCAGACAAGTTGGACACACGGGAACAGAGGGGTTGAGGGCCCTAAACAATGAGCTTACATGCTAGAGGGAGTGAGGTAAAATTACACAAAAAGGTAAGGATAGTATTAGACTAGTGACAGTTGCAGAAGAGGAATCAGTTGGGAGCTATTAACAGTTTAATTGATACGCTTTTATGAAGAAGTGGGTTTTTAACGATTTTTTGAAGGAGTGGAGACTGGGTGAGCATCTAACGGAGGAGGGAAGCGAGTTCCACAGGAACGGTGCAGCCCTCGAGAAATCTTGAAGGCGAGCATCAGAAGTGGGAGTACGAACAGAAGATAGACGTAAGTCTTCAGCAGATCGTAAGGGCCTAGACGGGACATACTTGTGTACAAGGGAGGATAGATATTTGGGAGCAGCATTACAAGGGAATCCCGGCTAAAAATGAACGGGTAACTAAAGTAGACTTTGGGCTTGCTTTCCAGGACCACACTTGGTGCTCCAGGCCCATTCAACACCCTATGCAGGACCAGATTACCTATTTGCCCTATATTTAGGGTGATATTTACACACTTTACATAAATCTAGTTTAGTTCATAATCTTGCTGGTTTATGTTTGTATATACACTATCATTAAATAAAAAAACGTGGAATTTTGTGCCTAATTTTTCTTTTTAGTTAATATTTTTAAGTACATTGAATATGTTATGTTAAAGTTCACTTTCAGTTTTTTTTCAATAAAACAAATAAAAGTAATATTTTACCGATTTTTCAGTAACACCCCACATTCCATTTAAAAAAAAAATGTCACTAGCATACATCACGAAAGTATGCTTTTTGTTGCACACACTAAATACAAAGCGATATGAAACAGATTCAGTATACTGGTTAGATATAGGTATAATAACATTGTATCACAGAGCTCTGACATTCTATGGAACACAGAGCAATCACTAGGTCCATGTGCTTGAGCTGCTTACTACTTCCTGCAGGTCTTACTGTGTACATAAAACACTGTCACTAGAGCCCCTCCCAGATATAAGGCAGCAGGAGGAAGCTGTGTTGTGTATTGTATACCCTTATCCTGGCATGCTTCGATATGTACATATCTAGTTTTGAGAAGCTGAGTTAGCCTGTAGATTAGTTTCTCAGACAGTCAGTGCTGAGGGAGGCGGTGCAGCCATGTGCAGCTTCCTGTTTATTTCAAGACTTAGATCATTATTAAATAATCCTGTGGTGAGCAGGGCATTCATACCCGCAGTCTGCAGGAGAGACTTCAGTAAAATGGTAAGTGCTGCCTCCCCCCATTACAGTCACGAGTAATTAAAGGTACACTATCCCATTCATTTGAAAACAGCTCAATACAGCCCAGTCTGCTGGAAATTGTCTCCATGCAGAGAACCAGAGATCAATTGCAAAGCCAATTCTATTGACATAACATTGCTCTTCAGTTACTACTAATACTTCTGTCGATGGGCATAAAGTCCAGTTTATGATTATCTTTATCATAACAGAGCACATTTGTTCGAGGCGGGGGGTCTAAATAAAGTTATAAACAAAAAAAATGAAAAAAAATTGTGCTTCAAATTCGATTGTGGCTTATTATTATAATACCTCAATTGGATGTAGGTGCCAATATCCCCTATAATACTTTTTAAGGTTTAGATCCAAAATCAAGGTAATTGCAAAATTAGTAATAGTCACAATCATTGCTATTCTTTGCACAATTTTGCATCTCCTTAGATGTTGACAGTAACAATGTCTAATGCTGAATAAATTATGTCCATTCTCTTCACAGTACTGAAGAGGGAGCCTTGGATGCAGAAGGTGTGATATGTGGAAGGGGCTGGCATTAATTGCTCTTTGTAAACAGGGCAGTTCTACCGTCCATCAGAGGACTATGCACCTGCTGGGGAAATAAAACAAAAGAGTTATAAGGTGGATTACCTTTTCCCCCAGCAGGGTCAATCTCAATAAAAAGAAAAACATTAAATAAAAATCTGTTAATGGGGTCAGAAATAGCATTTCCCCTAAATATGGCATATCACTCACAAAATATTTACCAGAGTATAACGTGCCCTGGAATATGTG
The DNA here is from genome assembly GCF_036172605.1 of Pelobates fuscus. Taxonomy (NCBI): domain Eukaryota; kingdom Metazoa; phylum Chordata; class Amphibia; order Anura; family Pelobatidae; genus Pelobates; species Pelobates fuscus. The sequence goes on along the minus strand of NC_086319.1, from coordinate 129,963,975 downwards.
TACCCATGTCTAGAAATTTAAAAGGAACATAAACAAACCAGTTCTGTAATTATGGTAAATCTCAATGTATGTGTATAAGGGATGTAGCAAGTGTGTCTGTGTAGGGCAGGGGTAGTAAACCTTCAGCACTCCAGATGTTGTAGGCTACAACTCTCATTATGCTTTTACAGCCCAATGAAGGTTGCCTACCCCTGGTGTAGGGGATGTAGTGAGTGTGAGGTAGGGGTTAAAAAGGGGTGCAGTTTTATATATATATTTTTTAAAATATTTTTATTCCTCCTCCCTGTTTCTTACCTTGTGGTGGTGAGGGACTCTATAGACTGCACCTCTGTCCGGAATAGACTATGTATGCTCTTCTCGCAAGCCCTGGCATTGTGCGAAATTGAAATGTTTCCAAATTTACCATTGCCCCTGCCTTGGTGAAATGCTCTCATTCTGCAGCCAGCTGAGGTGCTGGCTAGATTTTGCGTGGCTCCACTCCTGCCACAGAAGGCTGAACTGGGTCAGTGAGGGAGGCCTGCCTATAACTGTATAAATATGAAAACTGCGTTCTATAGTTTTAAAATATGGTATACTCAAGATTTAAACAAAACAATATGTTTATGTGTAGATTATATAAATGCCAGGAAACTCAAACATTGGGATTGTTCACTAAAGTGAGAAGTATCGGAAATGCAATGCGAATTTCAAATTTAAGGCCAAAATAGCTGAATTTGGAGAATTTTCCAGTTTTGCTATTTTAGCCGTAAATTTGAAATCCGCTTTGAATTAGAAGTAAACAAAAGAAAGGAGAGAGGAGGCTGGAGAATGGTATATAAGTTCAGTAGGACTGAAAGAGCAGGACATGAATCCAGATAATGAAGTAGTGAAAATAGGAGAACTAGCTCTTAACCCTGAAGTGTATGGTTGTTTAATTGTTTAAATGTAACTTTTAATATTGTAGTAGATAAAAAGTGTAGACAATATTTAGCATTGCCACTAGATAGAGACTTGACCATGCTAAGAAATAATAAAGAATTTAAAGGGACACTATAGTCACCCAGACCACTTCAGCTCAATGAAGTGGTCTGGGTGCCAGATCCCTCAGGTTTTAACACTTCACATTTAAACATAGCAGTTTCAGAGAAACTGCTATGTTTACATAGCAGGGTTAATCCAACCTCTAGTGGCTGTCTTCCTGACAGCCGCTAGAGGCGCTTCTGCGACGTTGGATGCAAAATTCGCATCCAGCGTGCAGAACATCCATAGAAAAGCATTGAGAAATGCTTTCCTATAGACTGTTAAAATGCGCGCGCGGGAGCTGACGTTGGCGGGGGAGGAACGGTCACCAGCGCCGAGGGAGCCTTGCGCTGGATTAAGTTAAGCTGCTGAAGGGGTTTTAACCCCTTCAGCGCCACGGGAGGGGGGCCCTGAGGGTGAGGGTCCTTCAAGGATGACATAGTATCAGGAAAATGGGTTTGCTTTCCTGGCCCTATAGTGATCCTTTAACTTCACCCCTTTTATTCATTCATAACATGCCCCCCCCAATTTCATATCTCTAATTAATTTACTCATATATTTATTTTCAGAAACATATTACTTAACTGCTCTGACAGCTAATCACATCTTAAAACTATTAATAGTACTCATTACTATCACAGTTATTATTTTAGGAGACTACACTTTAATACTATTAATATATTCAGTATATACATCGACAACATTAGACACACTGTTTATGTTCATTTGGCTGCTACTCCAATAAGATTGGACATCTTTAATAAACTGCCATATAAAACCATTCATCAATTGATCCTACAATCAAACTACTATATGACCTTTTTTTTCTGTTGTTAATTTATTCAGACCCTTTATTACTCCTATATAGAAGAACAAAATAGTGGTAAATTGGCGCTATAGTGGTGTAAGATAGATAGTGCTGCTGAAAACCACCGTGAAATCAACCACTTAATTCCACACAGTACATACAATAAAAACAGAGCACAAAATGGTGGTTAGCGCTCTATGCAGTAAATAGTGACAACAAGTATGCGCACAGTGTTCAAAAAAGTGCAGTAGTAGAAATTTATACATATACTTTTAAATAAACTTTATCCAGAGGAATTTCTATAAGACAAAAGAGCTCACATAGGGCAATATAATCGTCCTAGTGTTTCTTCCTGTGTTTTATCTAGGAAGATCCCCTGCATGCAGTTTGCTGTGCTTTTTATATCTGAGGAATTACACCTTTACATCCTACCTATGCCTATTTACCTGAGCCAGTTTTTTTTTAATACAGGCTCATGAAAATGTGAGGAGGATGCAACGATTGTATTAATATTTTAGTCACACTGTGTACACTATACAGACTATATTGCCCTATGTGAGCTCTTTTCTCTTATAGAAATTCCTCTGGTTAAAGTTTATTTAAAAGTGTATGTATAAATTTCTACTACTGCACTTTTTTGAACACTGTGCGCATACTTCTTGTCATTATTTACTGCATAGAGCGCTAACCACCATTTTTTGCTCTGTTCTCCCTTTATTACTCCTATTGGCTGACCTACCTGTCAATCAATTCACTTAAGCTCCGGATTGGTCACTTCTCTACCAATCATGAGAAACAGCCTGATATTTAAAACCTCTGTTAGCAGATGCTTATTTACCCCTGAAGAGCCACCCAAATGGCAGAGTCGGGGCTCCACCATTCACCCGTGGTTAGACTGCAGACCCTTTACCGACAGTTTGTGATCACTGGCGTGCAAGCAGCACGTGCATTCTAACAGACTTCCCTGCACTGAATTCTTCAGTAGCAGTCTGACTCGGGTGAACAGACCTTCTGGCGTCCATAGAGATAGTTAAATTCTCTCTTACTTACAGGTGCCCTTGAAGGCACAGACTAGCAAATCCTTGCAGAACTATTACTTCCAGAGATAGTTAGATTCACTCTCTCTCTTACAGATGCCCCGAAAGGCACAGATTAGCAAATCCTTGCAGCAGAATTACTTTTCTGCCGATTTGATTCTACATTGCATGTTGGGATGGTGATTATTATCGACGGTGTTATCCAGTGACAGTTTGACTTAGTTTTGATACTCCAGCGTAGGTGCCCTTGAAGGCACAGATTTAGCATTTGTATATACTAGCATGCCGATATTTTCACCATTACCGTAACTATTATTGTTTACTCTACACCAACAGTTCTGTCTAGGACTTTACTCCTCACTGTTTCAGTAGCCACTGTACATTGACTGCACTCCCAAATTGCAGAGGATTTCCCCTGGCACAGAATAGCAAACATGATGTTATCATACCATGTTGCATTGTGGTGATAAATTGCTACAGATCGCTTTGATTCTCCATAGGACACTGTCTTCGATTATCATTGTCATTCAGCTCTGTCTGCTATCTATCTATATCTATACACATCCCATAGTAAACCTCTATTTATGTATATATATATCTTTTGATTATTTTTTTTCCCTTTTGCAACACTGCAAATATTGTGAATAGAGTATCTATTTCTTTGATTTTATTTCTTAGCATGGTCAGGTTTTGTCTCCATCTAGTGACAATACTAAATATTGTCTCTATATACTCTTTTTATCTACTGCAATGTAAAAAAATTACGTTTTAAAAAAATGAACTAACCATACTCCAGGGTTAAGAGCGAGTTCCCTTCTTTTCACTACTTGAATTAGAAGTATGTGCAAAGTTACTTCTTGAAATGCTGCATGTTCAGATCAATTCTAATATCAACTCAGCATAAAATACGTCTTCTGTCAGTGCGCACTGTGTGCTGGTGACACTGTCTCTTTCCCCTCCTTTCCTGCTTGAGTGAATTGAGCCTGCTTCCCTACATTTCTTCATATTTGTCAAGTTTTTATTTCTAATTCCCTCCTTTCTACTGTCCACTCCCTTCCCCACCCATTATAACCATCCATGCATGTGCTTTCATCTGGTGAAAACGTCTAATTGAATCCTTCTCTAAGAGAAGGATTTGTTTGGACTACAGAGAGGTAGTAAGTAATGGGTCGTCCATGGGGCGTGTAAGTAAACCCATTAGAACCATTGGTCTATAGATATTTGCAATTAAATAATCGAGAATATATGTGATGCCAAAATTAGTCACATATAAAATAATTACAATGAAAATGTATTTACTGATCATTTGAGAGAACAAATTTATTACAATGATTAATAAGATGGCAACATATTCCGCAGCACATTTTAACAAATGAGAGCAGTAGGTAAAGCGTGCCCTGCCCAAATGAACTTACAATCAAAAATTAAAGTAGGTTTTATAAAGCCCTTAAAGGGACACTCCAGGCACCCAGACCACTTCTGCTCATTGGAGTGGTCTGGGTGCCAACTCCCACTACCCTTAACCCTGCAAGTGTAATTATTGCAGTTTTTCATAAACTGCAATATTTACATTGCAGGGTTAACTCCACCTCTAGTGGCTGTCTATTAGACAACCACTAGAGGTCACTTCCTGGGTTCTAGCACAGGTTTCCTGTGCTAGAGCGTCGCTGGACGTCCTCACGCTGTGTGAGGACCTCCAGCGTCGCTCAAAACCCCATAGGAAAGCATTGAAATGATTTTTCTTTTTTTTTTTTTGTCAATCTCTTTTTATTGAAATTTTGTTTTAATCATACCCATGCGGGTCATGAGACACAAGAAACATATAATACACGTAGCATTATGAAACATATCATGACATAAACATTTGCGCTACTGCACAGTCATGTATTAGGGAGATTGGACCTGCAGAGGTACGTTATCAGGCGTGTGTGGACTGCTTCGGGAGAATGGATGATTGGCGATAATGGTCTTAGGGTAACCCCAACGGGTTTTTGAGTTATGGCCTTCTTCTATATGTACCCAGATCCCAGGAGGGCCTGGGGGGGGGGGGGAGGTAGGTAGGTTTGGAGCGGTCGCTCCCTCTTTGCAATGGGGGGGATGGGTGGACTAGGTGTGGGTCTGGGCCAACTGGTAGTGCGTAGCTGTAACAGTGTAACATAGTCCATGTTAGGTATAGTCTCTGTTGCTCCTGGGGAGATCAGGCCTCAGGAATGGGTCACTGGACGGTGTCCTGGGTGGGTGCGGGGATGCCCAGTGCGTGACAGAATGTCGGGAACTCTGCAAGCGTGGAGAGTTTGTGGACAGTTCCGTGGTGTGTGACCACCAAGAATCTGGGAGACCTCCAGTGGTATTCTATTCCTGCTTCTCTGAGGGTGTTGGTTACTTGCTTCAGCGATCTACGCCATTGTAGCGTTGATCTGGTGAGGTCTTGATAGATGGTGAGCTGTGCGCCTTCAAATGGTAGTGGCGTTTTGCCCCTGAGAGCAGTCATCAGGATTCTCTTGTCTTGGGAGGTAGCACAGCGGACTATCACATCTCGGATCAAGTTTGGAGCTGTTCTGCCTGAGGGTGGAAGACGGTACATCCCGTCTGTGTTAAATTTCTTGGCCTGTGTGGGTGGCAGGATGGCCGCCACTAGACGCCTCAGGTAGTGGGGTAGTTCGTCGGACGAGACGGTGTCTGGCACTCCCCTTATTTTTATGTGGTTGCGTCTTGTTCTGTCGTCGAGGGCGACATAATGGAGGGAGAGGGCTTGTTGTTGGGTCTGAAGGGCCATTACGGTGTCTTGCAGGGATGTTAGTCCCTGTTTGATGTTAGTGACATCGTCCTCCGTGGTCTGCACCCTGTCTGCAATTGCCTGCACATCAGTTTTAATAGCTGCTATGCTGGTCGCCAGGAGGCTTTTTATTTCCCCAATTAAATGCTGGAAGTCCCGCTGGGTGACTGGGGCAGACCCATCTGTGGTTCCCCCGGGCGTTTGTGCCTGTTCTGGAGGTTGGGCAGGTGGAATGGGACCCCTTGGTACCTGAACGGTGTCATGATCCGCCGCTCCCGCCATTTTGACTGGCGGGCGTTGTTGCTGCAGCATGGTGCCTATGTCCCTGGACCCTGGTGCCATCTCCGGTGGAGGTTTTTGGGACCGCCGGCCCATCTCCGCCTGGTGAGGTAAGGGTGCTATGTGGGGGTCGTCCACTGCAGTCTGTGCCAGTTCGTCCAGGAGTGCTGACCAGTCGTGGGCTGCTCCAGGCTTCTAGGCTGCGGGTCTGTGCTTCCGGCGGTTCACCCGTGCCGGGTAAACGAACGGCATGGGAGGTTGCAGGGGTGAGTCCAGACGGTGCCCCCGGTCAGGAGTGGGTCTATTGGGGGTGTTAATCCCCTTTAGTCAGGCTTTATTGCAGGTTTTAGTCGGGATCCGTGCTGTGTTGCGACCGCTCCGGCTCGTGGTCAGGCTCCGCCCCTGAAATGATTTTTCAATGCTTTCCTATGGGGAGACGTAATGCGCATGCGCGGAATTTCCGCGCATGCGCATTAGGTCTCCTCGGCCGGTGAGCGAGATTAGTCTCGCCCACCGGCCGACGTAATCACTAGGAGGAGCGTCGCGGAGGCGGAGACAGCGGCGAGGGACATCGCCGCTGTCCCAGGTAAGTCACTGAAGGGGTTTTCACCCCTTCAGTAACCGGGGATTGGTGGGTGGGAGGGAGAGGGACCCTCCAGTGCCAGAAAAACGGATCGTTTTTCTGGCACTGGAGTTTCCCTTTAAGGACCAATTCATTGGTTTAAAGATGCTGTATTGAAATGGAATATCATTCTTGGTCGATTGCAGCAGGGATGTTTATATAACTTTTTTAACTGACCAAATTGTGATCCTGGCATGATTCTTAAATGTTTAAATATTTTCCTTTGCATTCAAAGTTTGTTAAATTGATTTAATAACCCAGTTAAAGTAGTTACATTGTTCACATTTTGTTAGCTTAGAACAGCTAGATTGTATTATCTTTGTGATCTAGCACCATCTAGTGAAATTATTTAGGTAGAGCATTATAGAGCCTTATCTACACTGATCAGCCATAACATTAAAACTACTGACATGTAAAATGAAAAACATTCATAATATTATTACAATAGCACCTGTCATGGAGTGGGATATATTAGGCAGCAAGTGAACAGTCAGTTCTTGAATTTCATGTGTTGGAAGCAGGAAAAATGCACAAGCAAAAAAAACCTGAATGACTATTGACAAGAGTCAGGTAGTGATAGCTAGATGACTGGGACAGAGCTTCTTCAGAACAACAAGTCTTTTGGGATGTATCCAGTGGCAGTACCTACCAAACGTGGTACAAGGAAGGACAACTGGTGAACCTGGGTCAGGCTCATGGGCGCCAATGGCTCATTGATGCACGTGGGGAGCGAAGGCTAGCCTGTCTGGTCTGATCACACAGAAGAGCTACTATAGCTCATATTGCTGAAAAACTTAAGGCTGTCAGAACACACAGTGCATCACAGTTTGCTGTGTATGGGGCTGCATAGCCGCAGAGTGGTCAGAGTGCCCACAATTACCCCTGTCCAATGCCGTAATTGCCTTCAAAGGGAACGTGAGCATCAGTACTGGACCACAGAGAAATGGAAGAAGGTTGCCTGGTCTAATGAATCATGTTTTCTTCTAGATAAGGTGGATGGCAACAGGATGCACTATGGGAAGTAGCCAGGCCAGCGGAGGGGCAGTGTTATGTTCTAGGCAATATTCTGCTGGGAAACCTTGGGTCCTGGCATTTAAGTGGCTTTTACTTTGACATGTACCACCTACCTACAGAGTGTTACAGACCGCGTATACCCCTTCATGGCTGTGGTGTTCTGTGATGAATGTTACCACTTTCAGCGGGATTAGGTTTTACTTCCATGCCCTACCACACTGCAAAAATTGTTCAGGAATGGTTTGAAGAACCGGACAGTGTTCAGTGTTGCCTTGACCTCCAAATTCCCCAGATCTCATTACGATTGAGCATTTGTGGAATGTGCTGAAACAACAAATCTGATCCATGGAAACGTCACCTTAAAATGTGCAAGAGTTAACCCCTTAAGGACACACGACATGTGTGACATGTCATGATTCCCTTTTATTCCAGAAGTTTGGTCCTTAAGGGGTTAAAGGATCTTCTACTAATGTGGAGTCCATACCTCAATGCATATATTGGCAGCACAAGGGGGACCTACATGATATTAGGCAGGTGGTTTTCATGTTGTTACTGATTAGTGTATATATGCAAATATATGTGGTACGATAGGAACTGAATTTGATGTATATCAATTTTATGTAGTATTGACAAATGTTACTTAGCATTTTACAGGTATTATGTGTACGTGTAGTTAGTGTTCTTATTATAAAGATGCATTATTATAAATGTATTGTTATGGTATTAGAGGATGTATATAGGAAGTATCTGCTCTGCAGACAATCTCACTGAGAATGGAAGGCATATACATATTGAGCAAGACTAAACAATGTAAGCGGACACTATAGGATATACGTTTGCATACCTATAGAGAATGAACTGCCTGTCAAATAGGGGAAATATACTGGACTGCACTCTAGGAAGTGGCAGATGAAAATTGGTGAATGGCAGTAATAAGTGAGGTCACACAAACGGTCTCCTTTAAGATTACAGATGATTCTGAATATTATATAATATTGTGAGTTGTCATTTATCCTTTTTTTTATGATTTGTAAACCACAAAAAAAATCTAGACTCATATATTGACTACATTCAGTATTGCTCTGCAGACTTCACAAGGCCACTTACTAACTCCAGAGGAACGAACTCAAGCAGTTCAAGAGCTCAGCACAATAGGATGGACTGAGGTCCCTGCAAGAAATGCCATTTATAAGGAATATATATTCAAGAACTTCAACCAGGTAATGCATTTTCAAATATAAAGTTTTACATGCCAAACTTCTACATTTTACTTTCTGGGATTTACTGGTTATATGTTTCTTATGGAAAAAAAGTTCACAAATTTACTAGCGTAGTCTTGAAATTTACATTTTGACTGACCTCTTTTGGGAGCGGTTACATCTCCTGGAACATGATGGAGACCAACAGTTGAGGTGAAATATTACATGCCTTGGCTGTAGTTAGCAGGAATATGATCCTGGATAACCAGTTCTCTCTCCACATTCACTTGAGCGGACTGTCTGAGATATCCTACCTTGGTTGGTCTCAAACATCAATATACACTGCTCAAAAAAAATAAAGGGAACACTTAGACAACACAATGTAACTCCAAGTCAATCACACTACTGTGAAATCAAACTGTCCACTTAGGAAGCAACACTGAGTGACAATCAATTTAACATGCTGTTGTGCAAATGGGATAGACAGCAGATGGAAATTATAGGCAATTAGCAAGACACCCCCAATAAAGGAGTGGTTCTGCATGTGGTGACCACAGACCACTTCTCAGTTCCTATGCTTCCTGGCTGATGTTTTGGTCACTTTTGAATGCTGGCAGTGCTTTCACTCTAGTGGTAGCATGAGACGGAATTTACAACCCACACAAGTGGCTCAGGTATTGCAGCTCATCCAGGATGGCACATTAATGCAAGCTGTGGCAAGAAGGTTTGCTGTGTCCAGAGCATGGAGGCGCTACCAGGAGACAGGCCAGTACATCAGGAGACGTGCAGGAGGCCGTAGGAGGGCAACAACTCAACAGCAGGACCGCTACCTCTGCCTTTGTGCAAGGAGGAACAGGAAGAGCACTGCTAAAGCCCTGCAAAATTACCTCCAGCAGGCCACAAATGTGCATGTGTCTGCTCAAACGGTCAGAAACAGACTCCACGAGGGTGCGGTTGACCCTGGGTTCCTCCTAATGCAAGACAATGCTAGACCTCATGTGGCTGGAGTGTGTCAGCAGTTCCTGCAAGACGAAGGCATTGATGCTATAGACTGGCTTGGCTGTTTCCCAGACCTGAATCCAATTGAGCACATCTGGGACATCATGTCTCGCTCCATCCACCAACGTCACGTTGCACCACAGACTGTTCAGGAGTTGGCAGATGCTTTAGTCCAGGTCTCGGAGGAAATCCCTCAGGAGACCATCCGCCACCTCATCAGGAGCATGCATATGCGTTGTAGGGAGGTCATACAGGCATGTGGAGGCCACACACACTACTGAGCCTCATTCTGACTTGTTTTAAGGACATTACATCAAAGTTGGATCAGCCTGTAGTGTGTTTTTCCACTTTAATTTTGAGTGTGACTCCAAATCCAGACCTCCATGAGTTGAAAACTTTGATTTCCATTATTTAATTTTTGTGTGATTTTGTTGTCATCACATTCAACTATGTAAAGAACAAAGTATTTCAGAAGAATATTTAATTCATTCAGATCTAGGATGTGTTATTTTTGTGTTCCCTTTATTTTTTTGAGCAGTGTATATACGTGTGTGTGTATGTAAAGAACAAAGTATTTCAAAAGAATATTTAATTCATTCAGATTTAGGATGTGTTATTTTTGTGTTCCCTTTATTTTTTTGAGCAGTGTATATACGTGTGTGTGTGTGTGTGTGTGTATATATATATATATATATATATATATATATATATATATATATATATATGTATGTATATGTATATAGACCAACCAAGGTAGGATATCTCAGACAGTCCGCTCAAGTGAATGTGGAGAGAGAACTGGTTATCCAGGATCATATTCCTGCTGACTACAGCCAAGGCATGTACTATTTCACCTCAACTGTTGGTCCTAATCATGTTCCAGGAGATGTAACCGCTCCCAAAAGAGGTCAGTCAAAATTGTGTGTGTGTGTGTGTGTATGTGTATATGTATATATATATATATATATATATATATATATATATATATGTAAATAGAAAAAAGGTTGCACTCTTGAGTCTTTCAAATAGTAAACAAAGTGTTTAATCCATCAAAGGGTATACAATAGAATGACCGACGTTTCGACCCATTCGGGACGTTTCGACCCATTCAGGTCGAACTTGAGGAAGACCCGAATGGGTCGAAACGTCGGTCATTCTATTGTATACCCTTTGATGGATTAAACACTTCATTTACTAATTGAAAGACCCAAGAGTGCAACCTTTTTTCTATTTACTTTGTATATAACCAGCGTGGAAGTGCACCAGGGCATAAAATTCAATATTGCATTACCAGCAAGGGTGAGTGCCATTACACTTCTTGTTATATATATATATATATATATATATATATATATATATATATTGCCAAAATACCAGAGTATTGCAGTATGCAATGCTACCTTTTTTATTGGATTAACATAATATTTTAAAGACAATCTTTCGAGAGTTTTCCTCTCTTCTTCAGGTCTGAAGCAATACTAATCAATCTGATAGAGTTTAACACTTAAAAGAACTGATGTGGGGGCGTGGCCTGACCGCTGAGCCGAGAGGACGCTAACCTCGACAGCTCCGGCACATCGAGGTGCTAAAAACGGGGGAAAAACCCTAAAATGGCGGTGAACTAGCGACAAAAGGCCTCCTGGTGAAAGGGGGAACCGGGGCGCACACAACAATGTCCTCCAAGCGACACCCGCTCCGGTACGTACCGATCACCCGGGAGGGGCCTACCAGCATGGCGGGCGCGGGAGAGACGGCCACTCTCCTGCCGCCAGGCACAGATGACACCTCGCTCCACGTCCCACGTCCCCCCCCTTCTGGACCGGCTGGGGTTATCCCGGGCCACCCCCACACGATCCCCACAATACAGTCAAGCAATTAGCTCACCAGACCCAGAAGGAAGCAGGGCAGACTACTAAATGGCGGATAGTACTCACACCGCATCTCTAGCCACAGCATGGAGCTACGACTCGACCACATATTCAAATGCTTCTGGGAGAAGCTAAAGGGCCTTACATGGCCCACAGAGCAAGAACCCCCACAGGGAATCACACCACAGTGCTCACCACAGGAAAACTCAGAGCGGTGCGCAGCCAACCCACAGCACTCCTACTCGAGACCGAGCAGACACAAGAAAAGACCCACTTCGATGGCCAAAGTGTCACCCACAGCAAGGCGCCTCATACCGCCTCACCAGCAAACAGAGCTCCAGCATGGACCCGGGTGCAGCCAACAGAGCAAAATTGAGGAAGCGTCGTACCAAGGGTCCTACATTAACATTAACAGCATATATATATTTCCAAATAAACAAAAAAAAAATGACCTTGCAGTGCACATGATGACATTGTTTGAAATTACTAATTTCAGAAGCTGATGTACTTCCACTTCACTTCAGTTATGAGAAGAGTAGTAAATCGGGGGTACTAAGTAATAGATTGGAGTTATATATTGGATGATCTTATCTTGGTTTCACATTTTTATAATGTAACACATATTCAACAACTATTAGAATTCACAAAATATAGCAGGTGGAGACTGATTAATGCTTTGTATTTTACTAAAACTCCTTGCATAAGTAAGCAATGAAACACATATGATATCTTTTGATTGTGTTGGGATTTGAATTAACTTCCAGGGGGAGCTTTTTTTCTTCATAATTAATCTATCTTTGGTGAAATGTATGATATCACAGTACCACGTGCCTAAATGTTTAACGTAAGCATTTTTATTCTGAAGTTTGTCATCATTTTCTTCCCATGCTGCTTTATTTTCTATGTTGAAAATATGTAGTTCATCATTCTCTCACCATGAATAGTTGCAAGGTAACTGAAAATAGCAGACAATATATTCTGTGTCTTTTTTATTTTTTGTCACACCTACTGCTATGGGTGTGTGTATGTATGTATATGTCTATGTGTGTGTATGTATCTCAAATGTGCTTAAGTTAAGTAATAGGCTATATCTCACCTTGCCTTCTGTAACCGAGTCATTTTGATTTAGTGGCCATTTGCTACCTACATATAAGTTGTAATGTAATTCTGCACTAGTGTCTGAAATCATCTGTTCATTTGTTCCTTCTAACCTCTTCTCCAAGGTATCTGTTCATTGTGTTCCTATAGTTTCATACTTCTGCCATTGCTGTTTATTTTTATCTTTATCCTAATCTTCACCATATTTATTTTAATTTCATCATCAGTATCCTCTTGCAATCTACTATGTATTAGAGCTCCACTCTGTCTCACTATTATATTATTGCTGTTACTTTTTTATTGTCAGTACTGCAGCTTTCCCTTCCTTCTCAATCAATGTGTGGTTTTTGTCCTTTTGTTTGCTCCTACATCGGTAAAGTGCTTTGTGTGCACTCGCTGCATGTTTCCTATGATGGTACCAGGGAGTGTTAAGTGCCTTAGCTATTTAAGTTTATTTTGGACTTCAGAATTGGACCTATGAGCTACCCTTTAGGTAAACACTGGGTACCACTTAAGAAGCCTCTGTGTGCTGGAAGTGGCACGTGTGCCAAAGCATCATATCACTGTTATGGAGGATATATTTATAGCTTGTATATTTGCTACCAAGTTTATGAAGTGTAGTTTGGAATAGAGAAATGTACATGTTCCCACTGTACATAATGCACAATACCAACAGGAAAAGGCAACACAGCACCAAAAAGATACATTTAAAGTGCACTCAATACATTAATACATACATGGACCACTTGGAGTATTTCATATTAAGTTAACCTCAAAATGAAAAACAGGAAAAGAAAAAAGTGCAATATAGTTAAACAATGTGCAAATATTCAGTGAGATTAATGCAGAAAACTTTTCAGAGCTTTTCAGATTCCTTTTTTCAGAGCTAAATTAGAGCTCTGCTGAATTGCGCATGGACAGTATAATCCCTGTCTAAGGATATATGTAGGTCCAGATGACCGTTCTTCAGATTGGGTAATGCCAGTACAGTATGTAAAAACAGAATCAAAAGAAACTCCAACAGTGAAGTAAGTACGGTACTTTGAAATCAAATCTAAAGAAGGCATTGTACTTGCAATTGACACACGTGTGTTGTATGTTTGTACCACCATTTTTTTTTCATAGTTCTACATTGTTTAAAATCCGATAGGACTGCTATGCCTTTAAATGCCGTGCTTCAAATATTTGTCCCATTCCAGTCCTGAAGGAGCAAGCCCTGAGGGACCTCGGCACTGCACTAAGGTAAGCGTAAAAGGGGGGGGGGGGGGGGGGGTGCAGAGGGACACTATAGTGTTTCATTAAAGATGCCTCACAGGTACTTATATATATTTCTATCAAAATTATCTGACCTAGTTATATATACTGCATACAAGATCATGTTTAGGTTATTCCTTTGAGACAACATAATTTTTATCTACAACAAAATTAGCCATCGATAGACAGAGGCAGGAAATTGTGAATGCAGTTCAAGTGGATCCCTCCATGCCATAAACTGAATAGTCAAAAATAAATGTATGGACATTTTATATATAGATGTAGTAGACTGGATGTTATTTAAACAGGGGAAATCCCAAATGCATTCTTTTTTTTTTGAATTCGTTATTTTTGTTGTGCAAGTAATAACAATACATCTTACACTGCCACGACAGCACATGCAAGCATAGTTCTGACATAGTTGTACATTTGTAGGACAGTTTGGTCTCTGCACGTTTTTTTCTTTTTCTAAACATAAGGATAAACAAGCTGTTATAACACATTTGCTGCAGGTCTCGGTAACTTTTTGCATTTAACGTTTCACAAAGAAAAGAGGCAATAGACGTGACCTGCATAAAATAATGATTAGCACTCTGTTGAACACGTTGAAGTTATATGGGATTAAGTCCCTGGTCTTAGGTCTCTATGCGTTCTGCTAGTGCGTTAGTATATTAGCTAGAGCAGAATAAGCCTAGGTGAAGCATATTGTTGGGATGGCACACATTTATGTTTTCTGGACATGCTTAACGAAACAGATAGATAGATTGGAGATTTGAGATGATCTAGATTACCATGAAACACACTAATGAATTGCACAAAAGCAGTAGCTGGCTGAGACAGTGTATATCAAAGTTTGACTATGTTTGACTATGTATGAACAGGCTAGGTAAAGTCAGATCAATGTATTCTGCAGGATAGAGTCCCATAATGTGAGTAATGTAAGGCTTGTGCGCCAGTCGTCCGACCTGCCTGCATCTCGTGGAGAAGGGCCGGTGCGTTGATGGTGTAGCCGCGTCAGCCGGTACCCCGCTTCGGCAGGGGTGTGATATCTGCAAGGGGTGTCTGGGCTGCTCCCCCTTCTTGCGCTTTCCCTGTGTGGCGTCGAGCCAGTGAAGATTGTGACCTCCATAGGTTGGCATTTTTGTCTGCCAGGCAGCTTAAGGAGATCGCCTCTGGGGGTTTTTGCCCCTGCTGCGGACGTCTGGAGCTCCTTAGTCGAGGCGAGTAGGAGTGTCCATGCAGCTGGCCTGGTCGGCGGAGTATTGTTCGCCACTTTGGTTTCTTGCGTGTTCTCCGTTTATTAGTTGTGCGAGGGGGGTGTCTATGCTTGCCGCTTCGTGTAGCAGAATATCCCCCTGGAACTGTCTGGCTTGTTGCAGGTAGGTGGGATAGCTCGTTGGGTTGAGCTCCCTCTGGAGCTTGATTTGGTGTCGCTGCAAATAAGGCCTCCATTTTGGCCCAGAAATCCGCAAAGGTGGCATCTAGTCGCTCAAGCACATATTCTGCAGCACCTCCTCGTGTCTCCATGGGTTGCATTAGGCCCTGCTGGTGATGCAGAGGCCCGGCCGCCATCTTAGGTGGGTCAGCCGCGATCATGCGTCGGGAGGTGGGAGCTGTGCAGGGTTGACAGGGGCACCAGCCAGTGGATACCGGGATAACCCCCGCCGGTCCAGAGGGGGGGGGATGGAGCATAGCTTCGGTCACCAGGGCCATTCAGGCAACGAAGGAGCCTGGAGAGCGGCCGTCTCTCCAGAGCTCAGGCTTTCGTAGGCCGCTGACTGCCTTCAGGACGTACCGGAGCCGGATCAGCTCACAACGAGTATCCTCCGGTGCACCGCGACTCCCTCGGTATGATGGGTGCCGAAAACGGTCTGCTAGGTGAGTGACCTGGGTGTAAATCTCGCTTTTTTGGGGCCAGATGCAGGAGCTCTTGCCGAGCACGTCTGGTTCCCTTGGCAGTCAGGCTCCGCCCCCCCAAATGCATTATTTTAATCTTTAGCCTGTAGTGACATTTTCTTGCTAATAATAAGTTGGGAGCATGCCAGATTCACATATGGTTGTGTTGTATTTGCCTTCAGGTATCATGCTGTCAATCTGAATGGTGTTGTTGAAGATAAACGAGGCATTATCCTTCATTACTTTCTTGAAAAGATGAGTAGAAAAAGTTTTGTGAGAGTTAGAGCCTGATGCTATTTTGTGTTTTATGAACCCCTATTGACCTCTTCTTCAGATTATCCCATATCACACCTACTAATCTTTTGTATTAGGTTGAATCATTCTTTTTTAAGATTGGAATTAGGCCTTTCACATACTTTGATATAGAAGTTAATGTTTCCAGTCATTTAGTGGGTCCTGAATGTATAAAACAAAGTGATTTCTATTCGTTTTCAAAATTATAATGTTGTCATATAATTAAAGGAATAACCTAAACATTTTGATCATGTATGCAGTGTATATATAAGTATATGCAGTATATATAACTGGGACAGATAATTTTGATTGAAACAATATATATGCCTCTGTGAGGCATCTTTAATGGAACCCTATAGTGTTAGGAATACAAAGCTGTGTTCCTAACACTAAAGTGTCCCTCTGCACCCCTCCTTTTCCACTTCTCTTATTGCATCGTTGAGGTCCCTCAGGGCTTGCTCCTTCTCTGCCAGGACTTGACTGGTACAAATATTTGGCCCGGGCATTTGAAGGCAAAGCAGTCCTATAGGATGGTGGGACCAGCAACATGCACGCCTCCTCAAAGAGTGCATGTTAGTTTGATGCAGGGTAACCCATGTGCTGAGCCCTGGCGAAGAGCTCTTGCATGGGGAAAAGTCCCTGTGTTTGTTAAGCACCGCACAAGCTAATGTTATGAAATGCATGTCCTGCATTTGCTTGTGATTTGTCTCTGTTGTGCCCATAAGTGGAACAACAGAGGACAAAAGTGGGACAGGCTCTAAGGAGTGGGCTGTGTGCAGGGAGACTGCCTGGGTGTTGTATATGTTTGTAGACTGGTTGCGGGGGTGGGTGTAGGCTACCTGTAGTGCTATGTGTACATGGGGAAACTACTTGTGGGGATGCAATTATGAGGGAATCTTGCCTTCGCACCACGGGGCAGCAGAGTGTGTGTGAGGGGTACATGAGTCAGCAGGGGATGTGAGAGGACATACTGCATGGAGGCACTGAACGTTCCTCATAGAGATGCATTGATTCAATGAATCTCTATGAGGAAATACTGACTAGCCATGTGGCCATTACTGTGCATGCACAATAGATCTTTAAGTCAGCTGTGAGGAAAACCACACAGCACAGAATAAAGTTGTGTAACATCATCTTTTACTTTGCTGACATGGGGGCCGGTCACCTAAACTATGTTTACACTGCTATTGTGACAGTAATACATGTGTGTATTCCTGTCACTATAGTGTTTCCTTAAGTTATAACCATTTCCATTCCTGATAACTTCAGTGGTAGCAACACTCAAAGACACTTTAAAGATGGACTAACCGGACTCAGGCTGCAGGAAGATGTTGTGAAACCTGGACTAAACAGGACAGGATCTGAAGATAGTTAGAGACATGACTAGGGTTGCGCTTTTCAACACCAGTATAGTAGAGACTGTCCAGTTACCTTTTGGTGCTGTGTCCTCTGTCAATGCTGTGCTTCATTAAACCGTCACACTGATGTCATGTCACGCACTGATGTCCTTTGCTCTGTATTCACACTGCGCATCATTCTGGCATCAATAGTGATACAAGGTGCTGCTCTCTTTTATTCAGTTATCCCTTCATGTCCTCCTCTGGGGACATCTTCTGTTGTCATTTCACCCACCAACATACCTTTTGTCAATCTTTATTTTTATTTTATTGAGGCATGTGGTTATGGTGGTACAGAATAAAGAGAAGGAGACATGCAGGGGTTATACAGGTTGTACACATCATGGCAAATTGCAATATCTCCTAGGATTAACGGCCTCGTTTTATATTATATAAACAAGCTTAACTGAGAGAGTACAAAATAAAGTGAAAAGATCAAGGTGATGGACATTCAGTATGATATACATGGCTTAATAACGCAATTTCTTAGCAGTAACAGGCGTGTGGTTGTTGTAATATAACATGGGTTAAAACACGCTAAGGATTTGCGCCAGGCTTAATAACAGGAATATCTCAGGATTGTTTGGTCTAGTATATAGCATGTCAAGGTAACAGTGCGTAAACGATTCTTAATATTTCAACATCATATTTACAAGTGAGTTAAACCGTGAGTCAGCCGGTGTGCCCCTGCCAAACATTAAAGTAGGGTATAACAAGTAAACCAAATGTAAATATAATAGGGACTGACAGTGAGAAATAAATAGACCCAATGGGATCAAATAACAGTAGGGCTGCGTCACATACAAAGGAGCGACTTATCTAATAGAACAGAAAAGATATAACTGGTATGTGAGCGCTCCAATTAATTATGCAAATCAACATAAAAATCAAAGTAAAATAAAGAGTAATAATGACCAATATCGCTGGGATCACCACAATGACCACCATAAACCAAAATAAAATGTACTGGGTGAGTTTATCTGAATCAGAATACTCTACACATATATAAAGAGTATACAAAATATCATTTATTGTATAAAAAGCCAAACATAAAAATATGAAACAACATCTCAAAATGTCCAGTATCAGATGTAAGCGTGGTGAATAGTAAGGGGCCCCTTGTTCATATTCTTGTCGACAAAGGACTGATGTGAAAAATCGGAGATGTGCACATAAACATAAAAACTATATGTAAACTTGAAATCAAGCGATAAACTCCATGTACAGTCCGTAACAAATATAAGTAGGTAGACGGATAGTGCCCAGACGACAGAGCCGTCTCACGGAGAGGGAGCTCGAAAACCAGCCAAACACCCTGGTCAAGACTAAGGGGGAAGCGATAGGGATGGCCCCAAAGGTGAAAATCACATCCACCAGATATGGAACACTATGGGGATATCACTACGGCAACTTACCCTATTCGTCCGACCTTCGGATGAGATACTGGGAGCACATAAACTCCAAACCGTGGGAGCTGCAGGATCAGTCGTTCTCGCCAGGTCACTTGCCGAAAATCAATGGTGGGTCGTAAAGGACGGACCGGCTGGAAAGTTCAAATCAGTCGGCGGTGTGGTGAAGCAGCAGACAGCACGTCTACGCGTTTCGTCCTAGCTGGAGGACTTTTTCAAGACAATGTATGCTGTCTAAGAGCCGGGTATATATACCCACTCTTAATTGTTTCATAGAATGGTCATGATTGTAAATTGATATACTGAGATCATTACAGATCTAAATAAGGAATGCTGCAAGTGGATAAAGCAACACCAAATATAATAAATGAAAACGTTTATCATTATTGGGACAATGTCATATTATTAACATCGAAAAATGCATATATGTAGACATAAAATAAGGATAAAAAATTTTTTACTAATAAAATGATTCAATATAATATATAATATATTATATATATATATATATATATTCAATATAGGGTATAACAAGTTATTATAATATGATTGTTTAACTGCTGTATAAGGAGATGGAGCACAAACACTCGCTAGATTAAGTTTAAGACCGTGCGTGACAAGGAGAGTAACACAGGTGTGTGGTACTGTGTGTGAGCATGCTGAGGCTTTACCGCGATTCGTGAGGGTGAGATTACACTATCCGAGTCTGCTGAGCAGGGCATTCTCGGGGTCAAGCTGGTGTGTTATTATATTTGCGCGGTGAAAGCCTTTGTGAGCGCCCTGCTGGCGACCAGGGTTACGGTATCAGTATGTGTTGTCTGCGTATTGCTGACTGCGTTGGGTGAGTGTATTCCCTTGGTAGGGATGAGGTATGTGATACATACGGCTTGGTCTGATTACCACGGAAAGTGGCATGCATTAAAGTCTATGGTTCAGTTCGGTAAAAGGTTATTCTGTGGGTTGTGGGCTGGGTTGTTAGTTGCGGGCCGCGGCCTGTATAAGTCCAGCTTGCCTCACCCTATGCCCGTTCTGATGGCTCTTCTTGTGCGACCGGGCGCGTGTCGGCCGTTCGGGCTCTCTCTGGGCATGGATTCCGGCATGGTTTTCAGGTGGGTCAGCGGGGGGTGGAGGTGGTTGCGGCAGGGGGCTTCTCCCTCTTTCCTGGCAGCAAGTGGGGTACGCACCATGCGGCCACAGACTCGGTTGCCTCTCGGGGCCGGGTCTTTCCCATGACAGGCGCTGCGGAGGGCCCAGGTGGTAGACCGCCGCCTGCGGCGGACGGCTCTCCTGCGGTGTGGCCGGTGTATAGGAGGGGGTCTCCTTTTGTTCCCCTGCCTGGGTGGGTGAGCCGTCTGTCGGTGCACGGCGGCTTTTCTCAGGGTCTGCCCGCGCTGCCTCTCAGCTTGAGACCGCCTCACCTCTTCTCCGTGTTGCAGGGTTAGATGTGCCGTCCGACTGTCCAGCTTCTCCCAGAACCGGCGGAACAGTGCGTCCAGTCGCTCATGCAGAGGCTGAGTGGGAGCGTGCTCTGCAGCGTGGCCTGAGGTCGCCATTTTATGTGCGTCTGCTTGTCTTTGTGTTTCGTGCTTTAGGCAGCTTACATCTATTGCAGCTAAGTTTGGCTTAGGGTACTTGCTTGTATGGACCAGGATAACCCCTACTGGTCCTAGGGGGGGGGTAGAGGGGGTGCGGGTGCCGCTTGGTTTGGCAGGCTGGGAGAGCGGCTGTCTCTCCCCACCACCGTGCGTTGTAGGCCCCAAGTTCTCAGCCCTGACTCCCAGCGGGTTAGTGGGTCTGTGAGGTGTCCTTCTGTACCCCTGTTGTCACAGTGCCAGTTATGGTGGGCTGAGGGTCCAGTTTGGGTGAGTTTCCGTTCGTTTTCCGCAGAAAATCGGGCCCAGTCTCGGGAGCTCACGAAAAGCGTGTTTGCTCGGCTCCCCGGTCAGGCCCCGCCCCCCCCAACATACCTTTTGGCGTTGCAGAAATGACGCTGACTAATAACATTTGTACCATGTGTATTTAAGTCCATTGTTCTTTTTAGAATGTGCCTTAGCGTGGATCTTGTTATCCAGGAATTGTAGTACTGCAATTTATGTATTGGCATTAACCCAGCTCTGTTTTGACTATCCTGATCTATTGTGTTCCTTGATCTTGGCTTTTCTCTGACTTTGCTTCTGTGTTTTTGCCCTACTTTAAAAGCCTGGCCCATTTTGAGGACTGTTATTGTGTACCTATTCTGTATTTCTCATGACACTGAATCATGATATAATCACATATGTCACTTCAAGGGGGCCCAGCCTCTCTGTTGACCCCTTATACCTGGGCTGCCTTGAAGGGGTCCATCGGGTTGCCCATGCTGTTAGGGCCACCGGATCAGCGTTGTGGCGCTTTAACAGCACAGATGGGCCCCCTGTGATGATGTCAGACGCTGGGTGGAAGTGACAGCCCTGGCCACTCCTCCCAGCAATCACCGGGAGCGACGCGGGAGGAGGAAGGAGAAGAGGGAGTCAGAGTGGGAACTTCCATCAGGCTGAGCCACTGGACCCCAGGGAAAGTCCTGTTTCCTACCTTTTAGGTGCAGGAGGGTGACTAAAATATTATGTATGTGTGTCTGTTTGTATGTGTCTGTATATGTGTGTGTTTATTTGTATGTGTCTCTGTGTGTGTGTAAGTGTGTTTGTAGGTATGTGTGTATGTATGTGTGTGTGTCTGTATGTATGTGTGTCTGCATGTGTATCTGTTTGTCTGCATGTGGGGGGAATGTATGGGAGGGGGAGGGTATACGAATGGGGGGAGACATATTCTGCGGGGTGGGGGGTGGGGGGGGCAGGACAATTTTCGCACTGGTGCCCCGTGTTTTCTATTTGTGCCTCTGATCATATATACTCACATGACCGCTACATTGGAGCTTAGAGTGCAATGTTATATGTGGCTAATTGACAAGGACCCATCATTTATCAAACTCAATCTAGCCTACCACTAAAAGTGTTAGGTATATTAGATCAAAGAGCTTGGTACTATATTCCTTTTGTAACATGATACTTAACTAACTATCCTGCTTGCTGTAAACCTAGTTATGATTAACTGCTAAATTAGTAAAGCACTGTGTCTAATCAATTATTCAGCATAGACTTTATGTCAAATAATTGACTGACAAGGAAGAGCTCTCCATGCATAGCAACCCCTGCTCTTGTACTGTGCTGTTATGGTAACTACCTATCCGACATTTCTAGTGCTGGCTAGGTGGTATAGAAACGGAGTGAGGTACTTCACTCAGTTCAGACAGCGGCAACCAGTGTGCTGGCATCACAGAGGAGGCTTGCCACGCTTGGGGAAACGTCCCCAAGCAAGACAAATCAATAAAGCCTGCAAGAGCAATGATGGCGGACTCGAGGTAGGAATGGGGAAAATATAATAAAAAGAAAATAAAAACCACAAACTACCAACAGGTGTGTCTCTAACTAAGAGAGTTATGGAATTAGTGCTGAAATTAAATCTTAACTTTTAATTTTATTTAAAAATAAAAACATATAAATCTTGTAATAGACAATTGGATTAATCGAAATCAAACATGATGTGCAGTCCTTCCTGTGTAATATGGTACTGGGTAGTGTGGCAACAAAATAACTTTGAATATTGCCAAAAATTATACTGAACAAATTGATATAATCTAATTGACACACTGTTTAACTAGAGTCAGTGTAAAGGCTATTGGATGTAGCGAGAAGAGAGGTGCTGCTAGATTTGTTCCTATTTCAGTGAGAGTCTAATGTGCCTTCGTGGGCACCCGTTATAAACGCCTGCTCTGACACTAAGCCACCCACTGCTGCTACTAGTAGGAAAATTGAGGGAATAACAGGATTATCACAAGGACTGAATGTCCAGTCAAAGGATGTCTATTCTCAGAGTGAGAGTTTCGCCGGCATGAGGTTCGCGACAGTAAGTACTAACACCTAAGATTTGCAGAGTAGGTGTCCTGAGCCCCTGACGCGCGTGTTTCGCCAAAGTAGCTCATCAAAGGGGAGGTGTTCAGTCATGGCGGTGCTGAACTTGAGGGTAGTGTAATTGCCCGACATATTTTAATAAATAAAATACTGTATACAATGAAGTATTTGACAGACTGCACCATAAATAGAGCATACATAGTTTTCTTACTGAGGTATGTGCTCTATGATAAAGGAAAGAACAGTTTATTTGTTTTCTGACCTTTTCTGAGTTTGATATTGGTTATTGTTATATATTTACTCCTATAGTCTATAATAAGAACCTGTAATACTTTGCATTCATTTGATTCCTACTAAAATTTTACGGCAAGCAGAACTAGAAGTTCATATCACTCTGACAACAGACTTTCCTTCACATGCATTTTGATGATAAAGATTTGCAGCCAATCACAAGACACTAATTCTCCAATGATATTAATATAAGGTAATTTATTTTACCCTTTAACTAGTTCATATAGTGAAAAGCTTTTATCAATTCAACTCTAAGAAAAAGGCATTAAATATTCAATGCATTAAGACATCTGTGCCCAATGAAATCATTCACAACTCAGAATTACATTTATTTGACTTGGCGTGTGAAAGGAGTTTTAAAAAAAGATTTTATTGTGTAATTTTATATATCCTTAAATTTTTTTCTTTTTTTTTACCAGAGCATACTTTCAAAACTAAACTAAACTACAGGATTTACATTATTCGAATAATTAATTCATTGATGAACAAAACACCACCAATCTGTCTCCTTTATTATACTTGCATTATGATGACTTGGGTGTGAAAAGTTACATTAGAAAGTAACGATAACCCCATCAATTAAAAATGATATAATATTAGTTGCAACCGTTCATACATTGAGAATTATTTACATAATAAATCACTACTCTAGTTTGATATCATTAAAGGGACACTATAGTCACCTGAACAACTTTAGCTTAATGAAGCAGTTTTGGTGTATAGAACATGCCCCTGCAGCCTCACTGCTCAATCCTCTGCCATTTAGGAGTTAAATCCCTTTGTTTATGAACCCTAGTCACACCTCCCTGCATGTGACTTGCACAGCCTTCCATAAACACTTCCTGTAAAGAGAGCCCTATTTAGGCTTTCTTTATTGCAAGTTCTGTTTAATTAAGATTTTCTTATCCCCTGCTATGTTAATAGCTTGCTAGACCCTGGAAGAGCCTCCTGTATGTGATTAAAGTTCAATTTAGAGATTGAGATACAATTATTTAAGGTAAATTACATCTGTTTGAAAGTGAAACCAGTTTTGTTTTTCATGCAGGCTCTGTCAATCATAGCCAGGGGAGGTGTGGCTAGGGCTGCATAAACAGAAACAAAGTGATTTAACTCCTAAATGACAGTGAATTGAGCAGTGAAATGGCAGGGGAACGATCTATACACTAAAACTGCTTTATTTAGCTAAAGTAATTTAGGTGACTATAGTGTTCCTTTAAGTGGACATTCTAAAGATTATAACCACTATAGCTCTTCATGATATAATATGGGTGGCAAACCTGGGGCTTTACTCTGCTTTCATAGCCAACCTGGTAATTATAGCCCGAGAGTACTTGGTTAACAGGGCTATCGTGTTTTTAGCCCCTTCTTTGTCTTAAAGTGACATTATAGACACCAAAACAACTTTAGCTTAATGAAGCAGTTTTACTGTATAGATCATGCCTCTGAAGTTTCATTGCTCAATTCTCTGCATGATGTGCTCTTTATTTTTCTGTTTTTTAACTGTCAGCTTTTTTGCCAGACATGCTTTAAACCTCCCAATGCTTTTCTATGGAAAAGCATTGGTTGGCTGAGGCCATTAAGATTGATGATGTCGGAGTGGAGCCAGCCGCTGTGAGACTGGTATGGCGTGGGAAAAAAGGTGACTAAAATATCTTTTTACTGCACAGACAGAGGGCCGGTCATCTAAACAGCCACTTCAGCACTATAGTGTAAGGAATACGTGTTTGCATTCCTTCCACTATAGTGTTGCTTAGAAATAATATTTCATTATTAGAGCAACATTACAACAGCAGGTTAATGTAGTTACTGTTACTCTTTTTTTTTTTTTTCCATCACAGTGGAGTCTGCAACATTTAGACCCTTCAGGGTCTTTGTCAAGCCCTAGAGTCCAAGCAACAACAGGTCATGTAAATAAATACTGAATTACACACAATCATGTATAATTAGTGTAACTACATAGACACCCATAGGCAGTGGTGTCACTAGGGCTGGTGTCACCCGGTGCGGTAACTCACGGTGTCCCTTAGTGTTCCACTCCCCTCCCTCCCCTGTCCCTTAGTGTTCCTCTCCCTCCCCTGTCTTTTAGTTTTCCTCTTTCCCCCCTTTTCCAGTCTCTTAGTGCCCGCAATTCACATTAATGTTCCTCCACCCCCCCTTAGTGTTCCTCTCCCTTCTCTTTAAGTGGTCCCTCCCCACCTGTGTTCCTTTCCCCTTCCCTCCCCTGTACCTTAGTGCCCCCCTTAATGTTCCTCTCTCTCCCCCCTAGTGTCTCCCCCCTGTCTCATGGTGTTCTTTCTCCCCCCACCCCCTCCCCTATCCCATAGTGTTCTTTCTCCCCCCTACCCTGTCCCACAGTGTTCTTTTCTTCCCCCCTCCCCTGTCCCATAGTGTTCTCCACACCCCCCCCCCCCAGTTTGATACTCAATCACTTAGTTTACACCAGGATCATCTGAATCCCATAAACTGAGAGAGAATATTTTCACTGACCCATAGAATGTAGAAATCATAATCGTCTGCCAACCATTTCCATTTCAAATATTCGCAAAATATCAAACATCTACAGAATGCATCAGCTTTTATGATGAAAATAAATTGATGTAGATGTACTATTGATAACATATTCACTGTATTCATCTCATATAAAATTAGCAGCACTTACCTTACCACAGCACATCGAATCATTGTTTTAAATCTTTGGGTTCCTTTGCTTTTTGTGGGTGACAATCTAGCAATCACTGTGTAAGTGTATAACAGAAGGTGTAGCGCTACATACAGATATAAAAATCGTCCAGAGTCTGAATGGCTATCACTCCAGAAAAAGTCGTAATGTTGCTGATATAAGAACAGTGATCTGAAAGAGAGATTAAATTCTCATAGTGTAAAACTGTAATCCAATATACTTGATATTACTCTGTATAAGGAATCACTCACATATTCCTGAGCTATCAACCAAGCTCAGGGATAAACGCTTCTCAGGTCCGTAAGGGCGACCTTTCCCCTTCTTCAATTCGGATAATCTCCCACGATGTGGCTAGAGCTCAAACAAAAAATATATATGGTGCAATATAGTCTGGAACCCGTATTTTGGTAAGGAATAGAAATATATATATATATATATATATATATACTCACAAGTATGGAGCCACTCTTAAGGCTCTTTACCAACATGTTGTGTAGTTAAGGACTACACTCCTATATAGCAGGAACCAATAGCCCAATAAAGAAAATCAAAATATTTTATTTAGGTATTCTGAATCTAAAATTCTAATGGCCAATTAGAATATATAAAAACAAATATACTCAAAAACATATAAAAATAAATATATAAAGAAGGGCATAAATGTGATAGTATTGAAGTCCCAAGGACGCGTTTCGCCAAAATTCTATCGGCTTCCTCAGCTAGGTAAAAGTCACAATACCTTCCTCCTCCTGTCAGGAGTCCTGCTATTATACCCTCTCCATAATTTTGAGCACGGCGTTCAGCTGTAATTTGGCGCGCTGATACTGCTTCTTTCTAGGCTGGCTCTGTATGTGTTCCAAGCCTCCCTCTCATTGCGGCTTACTTCCGCATATGACATCATATGTATTTAGTGCTGTTAACTCTATAGTCTCTCAGAACCTCGATCACCTAGATTAGAATATTGTAAATCCATAATCTTCTTATATTGCTGTTATATAGGAAGGACAATATGTTTTAAAATACATATCCTAAGTATAACACATTATAACTAATATTCCTATATGTAATATAGTCTCAGTCTATATTTGACACTCCAATATCTATTTTAGAATAGTGTGATTTTCACTCCAATACCTATTTCATTGCAATATCATTTTCATAAATATAAAACCGGGATATTACAGAGTAATCCTCACTATTCTTGCAACAACGTATATATAAAGATACATTCATATATTATTGCTAATGTGTCAATTCTGTATCAAAATAATTAGTATCTATGTAGATTCTAAATGTTAGGGAATTCCTCTCTTAGAGAAGTACATTTAGCCTTTATTCTGTGACTTATTTTTATTTTCTTTATTTTTCTTTATTCTTTTATATATTATTCTATAACTTCTCCTTCCCCTACTTATAAGAGACAAACCATAACAATTATAGAAATAATAAAATTTATAAAAACTATAACAATTATTCCAAAAATACACCTTAAAAATACCTTCAAAATTATTAGCTATATGTCCAGTACAAAAGTTAATCTAAATTTCGAATTCGGAGTTCAATCCGTAGGGGATAAGGGTATTTAATTTGAAGATCCATTTCATCTCTTCTTTACTAAGTTTCTGGTTAAAATCTCCTCCCCTCCAATCTTTTTCCACTCTACTTAAAGGACCACTCTAGTGCCAGGAAAACATACTCGTTTTCCTGGCACTAGAGTGCCCTGAGGGTGCCCCCACCCTCAGGGTCCCCCTCCTGCCCGGCTCTGGAAAGTGGAAAAGGGGTAAATCTTACCTTTTTCCAGCGCTGGGCGGGGAGCTCTCCTCCTCCTCTCCGCCTCCGTTCCACCCTGTCGGCTGAATGCGCACGCGCGGCAAGAGCTGCGCGCGCATTCAGCCGGTCGCATAGGAAAGCATTTACAATGCTTTCCTATGGACGCTTAAGTGCTCTCACTGTGATTTTCACAGTGAGAATCATGCAAGCGCCTCTAGCGGCTGTCAATGAGACAGCCACTAGAGGATTTGGGGGAAGGCTTAACCCAATAATAAACATAGCCGTTTCTCTGAAACGGCTATGTTTATTAAAAAAATGGGTTAACCCTAGCTGGACCTGGCACCCAGACCACTTCATTAAGCTGAAGTGGTCTGGGTGCCTAGAGTGGTCCTTTAATCCTAAGAAAATGCTACCTAACGGGGATTGATTATGATGAATTTTGTAATGGAGAGGTACACTATGATACGTTTGTTTTATTTTTATAAATTCTTTATTTTTAATTTTTCATGGGTAGCAGGGTTAGGCTACAGAAATTAAAAACGTGGGAGTAAGGTTATGTTTACAGAGTTCAGTGGTTTCAATATCATATTCTGTAACAATCTCATATACTACGTGGTTCTGCGACCATTTATTACATGTTGCCAACGTGGTCCTTCGTTGTCGTTGTTTGACTCCGTACCTTTTGAGGGAGGGGTACGGGGCCGGGTCTCTAGTGGGGGGTAACATTGTTTTGCACATTACAGCAAACCTGTTAAAGAGATTACAAACTGGTAGAGTCGTGTGTTGTGTTCCCCTCATGTCAGTGTTTTCGAAGCGTGGTCTGTATGTGATAGAAAAGCTCCCATCGGGGAGAGTTTGGGGTACTAGGGGGGGGGGGGGGTGGGAGCGGGACGTGTGGGGGAAAGAGGAGAGAAAAAAAAGGGGAGGGTAGTGAGGGTAGTGTTGTCAGGTAGGAATGGGGGTCCTTGCGTCTGGTGTGCAGACCCTATGTTGTGTGGCGTTTCATGGCTGGGTTTGGGGGTCCTGGTACTTATGTCGTCAGGGTTCGGTGATATTGATACAAGGTTGTGTGTTGCCCTTCAGATGCTCGTTGGGTATGCCCCGGTGTGGACTGTCATCCAGGGTGGGTCATGTTGGTCATGGCCTCATTGGATGTCTCTTGTACTGTGTGTTGTGGGTAACGGTGTGCCGCTTTCGGTCCCGTTAAGTGTGGTCATGAACACTTGCGTTCTGGGGTCGTTACGCTTGTCCGTGAGGTTGCCTGTGTGCGCCCCATTTGTCGTGTCCTGGTTTGGCGGCTCGCACAGTGGGCATGCTTATGACCCTGTGTAAATTGGTGGCCTATCTTGTGTATGCTCAGGTCAGGGCTCGTGTTCGCGTTAGTTAAACATTTGGTATGTCTTTGTGTCGTTGATGCTTGCTGCCCATCAAGTTAGGGCGGCCTGTGGGGGTCGTCTTGTCTCATGCAGCAGGTGGGCGTGTGAGTACCTGGGTGAGTACAGAGTAGTGTGCGTGTTGTTGTCTTGTTTGGCTGAGGTGAGTGTTTGAGGGGGATGTAGGGGGGTGGGTATATAAGGCGGTTTGGCCTGGTAGGGAAGGTGGAGGGACCAGGGTGGTCCTCAATGATTTTGTTCCTCGTTTAGTCCCGCCCGCCTGGTCTGCCCTGCGCTAGAGGACAACTTATAGAGTTGGGAATTCGAAGGTCCATGGTTCCCAAATTTTGTCAAAGTGTTTGGTGGTGTCATGTACGAGGGCGGTAAGCTTATCCATGCTCATTGCTTCGTTAATTTTCTGTTTGATAAGTGTCATTGTTGGGGTATCTGGGCTCCCCCATTTCGCTGCGATTGCCCGCCTGGTGGCTAGTGCCAGTTTGGCTATCAATTTGTTTTGTGCCCTAGGGGTGTCCCTGAGGGGTCTGGATAGGAGCCAGAGCCATGGGTCCATCGGGAGAGTTGTGTGTAGTGCCTGTGTTGCTAGTTGTGCGATTTGTTGCCATAGTAGTGCTACCCTAGGACACTCCCACCACATGTGTATGAATGTTCCTCTGTTCCCGCACCCCTTCCAGCAGAGATCGTTGTCTGTTTGTCTAATTTGTTTTAGGCGTAGTGGGGTGAGATACCATCTGAGGAGGGTCTTGTACGCTTGCTCTTTGTGATTGACACAAATCGAGATTGTTGCTTTCCCCTATGGGGCCCAGGTCCCTCTCCCAGGCTGCCATATAGGGCATAGAGCCTTCTTGTGTGTTTCTGCTTAGTAGGGAGTATATCGTTGATATTTGTCCTTTGTGAAGTGAGTGGATGTTGCATGCTTCTTCTAGCGGGGTGAGGGGGGTAGTGCTAGCTTTCTGCAGGGCTGGTGTGTCAACGAAGCTGCGAATATGTAAGTATCGGAAGAAGTCTCGGGTGGTAAGAGGGGTCTGCTGGGGGAGTTCCGCGAAGGGTATGATCTGTTGGTTTTTGTAGAATTGGTGGATGCGGATTAGAACGTTGTCTTCGAAGCGGGTGAAGTCCCTCGGGGACATACCTGGCATGAATTTTGTGTTCCGGAGAATGGGCATTAACTGGGAGGGACGTGAGATGAGGTCGTGTTTCTCCGTTACTTTGTCCCATATATTGATCGTGGTGAGGACTGCTGGAGAAGTGGGGGGGGGGGGGGGAGGGGGGAGGGGACTGTGGTCTGGCGTCTTTTTTGAGCCAGATGTAGAAGGATGGGAAATCGAATCCAAATATGTTGCCGGGGGCATCGTGGAGTTGGATGGCTTGTGCTAATTGTGCTGCGTGGAAGTATTGGGTGAGATTGGGAAGTCCCAGCCCCCCCATTCTGTTTGGTACATACAGTGTTCGGCGGGCGATCCGAGCCCTTTTTCCAGCCCATATGAACTGGTCTATTTTGGTCTGCAGTGTTTTGAAGTCAGGGCTGAGTATCGGGATTGGCAGGGTTTGGAAGAGGTATAGGAACCTCGGGAGGAGATTCATTTTTATGGAGGTCATTCTGCCAATCCATGAGATTGACATGTCTTTCCATTTGTCTAGGTCTTGTATGGCAGTGTTGAGTAGGGGTGTGTAGTTCAAGCTGTAGGTTTGTGTAAGGTCTGCTGGAAGTGTGGTGCCCAGATATTTGATGGCTGTATGCTGGTACGTGAATGGGTGTCGTGTTTGGAGTGCCTGAAGTGTGGTTTGGTCTACCTGGATCGGGAGGGCTTCGGTTTTTCCAAGGTTGAGTTTGTAAGCGGATATGTGTGCATATTTTGTTATCTCTGTGGACAGGGGTGGGAGAGAGTTCAGCGGGTCTGTGACTGTTAGGAGACAGTCGTCCGTGTACGCAGCGATCTTATATGTTTCCTCCCAGATACGAACTCCTTGTATGTCTTTGTGGGTTCGAAGGACCTGGAGCAGTGGTTCGAGAGATAGGGCGAATAAAATTGGGGAGAGTGGGCAACCCTGTCGTGTGCCATTCTTAATCTGGAAGGATGGGGTTGTAGTGGAGTGCAGGAGAAGGGTGGCTGTAGGGGAGGAGTAGAGAGTTCTCAGTGCATTTAGGAAGGGCGTAAGGAATCCGAATTTCTGTAACGTTGCTAATAGAAAGGGCCAAAGTAATCTGTCGAAAGCTTTTTCTGCATCGAAGGATAAGAGCAGGGTGGGGATGCGTCTGCGGTCAGTATACCAGATGAGATCGAAGGTGCGTCGGGTATTGTCGCTGGCCTGTCTGTTGCGGATGAATCCCACTTGGTCTGGGTGAATGAGTCGGGGAAGTAGGGGGTTAAGTCTTTCTGCCATCACCTTTGTAAATAGTTTGACATCTACATTTAGTAGGGAAATAGGTCTGTAATGCCCTGGATCAAGATGGGACTTAACGGGTTTTTGTAGGAGGCATATATTCGCCTGCAGCATGTCAGGGGTGAGAGGGTCCTCCTGTAGTAGTGAGTTGAAGAGTGCGCTGAGTTGCGGGAGTAATGCTGCTGCAAAGGTTTTATAGTATAGACCCGAGAAGCCGTCCGGTCCCGGGCATTTCTTTGGTTTGAGAGTTTTGAGTGCGTTAGCTATTTCTTCTGGTGTGATTTCTTCGGACAGTCGGCTAGCTCCTTCAGGTGTTAGTGAGGGTAGGGCTGTGGAGTCAAGGTATTCGTTGATGTTGGTCGTTAGTAGTGCGGGGTCGCGTCTGTGTTGGGGGCTATGATCGTACAGTTCTGTGAAGTATTCTTGGAATACCTTTGCTATTTGTTCTGGTGACTCCTCTGGTTTACCGTCTTTTGAATGTATTTTAGTGATATTTTTGTGGGCAGCTCTGCGGTTAAGTTTACGGGCAAGTAAAGTGTCTGCTTTATTAGACTTTTCATAGAAGAGCTGCCGGGTCCATTGGAGGGCTTTGGCTGTGTCCGCGGACATGAAATCTTTTATAGCTGTCTGGTTGTATTTTAGTATTTAAATCTGGTGTGGGTTGTTTTTTGAAGGCGATTTCCAGTAGGCGGAGTTCTTTTAGAGTGCGTTCAAGTTTTGCTAGGCGTTGTTTTTTGTGGTGGGCGGCCTGGCTTATCAGGGTGCCCCTGATTACTGTTTTGTGTGCCGCGCAAAGGATGCCCGTTGAGGTGACCAAGTGTTGGTTTAGGGAGAAGTAGTCTGTGATGGCCTGGGAAGTGGAGTCCCGAATTGTAGGGTTATGTAGAAGGGTAGGGTTCAGTCGCCAGGACCATCGGCGGGTGGTGTTTGGTAGGGGGATCGGTGTGGGTGGGAGTAAAATATGTAGTCCCGGGACGCTGGGTGTTGGGCCCTCCATATGTCAATGAGGCGGGTGCGTGCTAGAAAGGATTGGAAGAGTTTATCTGATTTTGCCGTGTGTCCGCTGGATTTTGTTTGGGGTCCCGCTCTGTGCCTGTCTATTGCTGGGGATGGGGTGGCATTGCAGTCTCCCCCTATTACTAGGTGGTGTGAGGAGAACAGGGTTAGATGTGCTTGTAGCGTCTGCCAGAAGGAGGCTGAAGGTGCATTAGGAGCGTAAATCGAGGAGAAGGCGTATTTCTGGGTGCCCACCCTCCCCGCCACTGTTACATAGCGTCCTTGGGGGTCCGCGTTGATTGTGTCCACTGTGAGGGGGCATGCTTTATGTAATAAGATCGCCACTCCGTTTTGCTTGCCTGTCGGCGAGTTAGCCAGAAATAATCTGTTGAAGTTTCGGTTTAGTAACGGGAATGTTCTGTTATGTTGAAAATGGGTTTCTTGTAAGAGAATGATTTGCGCTTGGGTTCTACTCGCCCAGCGCATGGTTTGGTGACGCTTAAGTGGGCTGTTGAGGCCCTTGCAGTTGATGGAGATGCAAGTCAATGAGGGTGCCATGGCTTCTCCCCCCCTGTGTCCCCTTCTGGGGTGCAATGTCTCTAGGTGGTGTGTAGGGAGACCAGGCGGGTGAGCAGGGCGGGATAGGGGAGTGGAGGGGACAGAGGAGGTAAGGGAACGGTTGTGTGATATGAGAGTATGTTGTGTTGTCTGGTGTGGGTGAGGGTGTGGGCTGTGGGTGTGTGAGGTGTGTTAGTTGATCCTGGTCTTACCTATATATAGCCAGGAGAGTCGGGGGCGGAGATTTGCCCCCCTCTGTTTGCGGGAGTTCGTTGTGGAAAAGGGATTTTGAAGTGGTGGAGTCAAGAAGGCCGGTACGTCCCATGCCTCCCCCCGAGCCTGGGTGTCTACATGAAGCGTGTGGGTCGGGTTTTGTAGTAGGTGTGAGCACGCTTGCGCGGTTGAAGTCACTGTCTCACTTTGTTGGTCAGGGTCAGGAAACTGTCGATAGGCCCGTCTGTTGGCCTGGGTAGGTCTTCTGGTTGTGTTCCCTGGCCGTCTAGTTACCCCTGGTTGCTGTGTGGACTGGGCGGTCATTCATGTAGTCTAGAGGTGGGCTCCCTGGGAGTCTGGGTGTGCCTGTGTTATGTATCTGTACAGGTGGAGCCCCATGTGTGGGTAGGTTGCCTGTGCCAGTGGTTTTGTGGGGTCCCATTCCCCGAAGGGTGCATTTGATGCCTATGAGTGCCCTGGGGAGGTTACTGGGCTAGGAGGGGGGGTCGAGGGCCCCCCAAACAGGGGTGTATACTGTTCGGCCCTGGGTGTGTTGGAGTGCCGTGGCGGGCATGACAATGTTGGGTCATCTGTCGGCCTCTGTGGCTAAGCATGCGGTGTTTCGGTAGGAGGGGGAATAGGCGTTGTCGTTGCGAGGGGGGTCCATGGTTGTACATAGCGCGCTGTCCCCCTATGTCGTGCCTGTCTAAAGTCCCAACTATCTAGGGTCTCCCCCCCCTCCCCCCTCCCGCCCTCTAGGTGGGGAAGCCTGTGGGGGTTCTCCCTGACGTGGTCCCTGCGTGGTGGGGTACGTCTGTGTCTGTGCATAGGAGAGAGCAGTTTGGTGTTAGACATTACATTGCATTGCATTACATTACTTTACATCCTATATACATTGGAACAGTTCATCATTGCCTGACATGCATGACATACATTTTCCGATTTTACCTAAGGCTAGCAGTTGAGGAATCTCTATCGTCGTCTACGGGAGACGGTTGTGTTGTGTCTGGTGAGGGGAGGTGGCCCATGGATACAGTCCAGTCCTGGCTGTTGGTACCTCCGAGTCCTGTGGGGGTCCGTGCCTAAGAAAGTGGGGTGAGTGCCAGGTATTTATGGATATGGGGCGCTGGGTCCTCTCTTAGGTCCATTTATATTGAAATTGCAAGTCTTGCGCCTGTGCACTGTGATCCCAAAACTTAGTACTGATGAACCGTCCCCCTCAGGGAATCATAGTGGGTGGCCTATGGAGTCGGAGGGTGTCACGGTAGTTCAGCGTATATTGCATGATGTCTGTCCCCTTTGTTCCATTAACACCTGAACATTTAAACATATAAACCGTTAAAACTATTAAACTAGCGCCTGTGCGCCTGTGGAGTCTAGCAACATGCTATGTATCTCGCTTTGGTAACTCTTGGGGGTAATCAAGGAGGTCTGGTGTTGCAGGCATGGAAAGCCGCGGTTTGTGCCAGGCTATATTGTGCTTCCCCCCCCCCTCCTCCCTAAGTTGTTGGTGGTGGATATGGGCCTTTGGGGTTGGGACCCTGCGCCGACTAGGCCAAGGTAGTGTCAGCGGGGGTCACCCGCAAGGTGGTGGCCCCGGGTGAACCTGGGCCTGTCAGGTCTATCGGCATCTTCATCGCTTAGCGTATGTATCACCGGGGGGGCACCTGTATGTTGCTGTAAGTTTTTAGTGGGGTAGTAACCCCGATAGGGAGGGCCAGACCGGCGCTCGGGTCCTGCCGCGCTCTTTAGTGACCAGCTGCGGGTGTCCCCCCTCAATGGCTATATCCCGGTCCAGAGGTGGACGGGTAGGGCCCGCCCGGGTCAGGGCCAGTGTAGATCTCCTAAAGTACGGGGGTTATTCCCGGGCGGTTAGTAATATGAGGGCCGGGGTGGCCAGGCCCTAGCCGTGTGCAGGGGGTAATGGGTAGCCCCCCGGTTGGATTTTCATGCCACCAGTGGAGTGGATGGGGGGGGGGTAGGAGGGGGAAAGCGGCCCAGAGGGGGTATTAAAGGGGTAAAACCTGTTTAGTTGTCCAATATGGAGGTAAGTCCAGCCTGCATAGCTTGCGTCATCGCTCTTCTCGTTCTTGTGCTCATTTACGATGTCTTCTTTGTGGTCTGTGGTGGTCTGTTCCTCTGGGACAGGCGTAGAGATGTCGTGTCGTCTTTGTATGATGGGCGATGTGGACGTTGTGCGTCTCTGGCGGCAGGTGCTGGTGGCTGGAGGAGTGGGACTCCAATGTGTTTGGCAAAGTCCAGCATGTCTGCGGGGTAGTGGAGGGTGTAAGAACGGTTATCTTTCCGGACCATTAACTTAAACGGGTGGCCCCACATATATTTCCATCCATGTTGGGCTAGTGAGGTGGTGAGGGGTTTGAGTTCCCTTCTTTTTTGCGGGTGCCAGGTCCTGGAAGAGTTGGAGCTGGTGCCCCTGGTGTGTCGGAGGGTTTGTACGGGCCTCTGCCATCACTTTTTCCCTGGTGGTGAAAAGGAGCAATTTTACAATCATATCCCTTGGCATGGCTGGGTTAGGCGTTGGAGGCCGTAATGCCCGGTGAGCTCTCTCGATTGTGAGATCACGTTCTGAGGCTTCAGGCCAGAGGTGGAGGAAGATGTCCTTAACGGTGGTGAGGATGGCCTCTGGTGCAACTGTTTCAGGTAGGCCTCGGATCCTGATATTATTCCTGCGGGTTCTATTACTGAGATCTTCTAGGCCGTCCTCCAGCTGCACTATCCTGTCTTGCATGGTGAGGATTTCTTGGTGGTGGGATTGATTTGTTTGGGTTAGGCCCGTGATGTCGTGTTCGGCCTGTGTGGTACGCGTCGTGAGCGCATCGATGACGCTTTTGAGGCCCGACATTTGTTTTTCCAGTTCCGCTGCCGTGTATGCTTTAATATCCGAGGACGTTTCCCTAAGTAGTTTTCTCAGGTTGCCCATCGATAGAGGGGCCGTGGTATCGTCAGGGATGTCACTGTCATCTGAGTCTGAGCCGGAGTTCTGCGTGGTCTGGGCCAAAGATGGCCGCCCCTGATCCGAGGCGCAAAACAGCGTGGCCACTGACTGGGTTTGTTCTTTTCTTTTTTTATTGCCGCCCATGATGGTGTTGTGGTGAGGACAGTAGTAGCAGTGTTTGGTGCTCGCTGCCGTGGATGGCTTTTGCAAGTCGCTGATGTTAGCGGATTTTGTGCTCGGGGGGTGAGGGAGCTCAGGATTCACACGTCCTTCTTCATCGGCATTCAGGCTCCGCCCCCATGATACGTTTTTTAAGCAAGAAAAAGGTTTTTTGGTTGTGGTCAGTGCTTGGCGTGCACAGGGAATAAAAAAAGAAAAAGAACAGGGAATAAAAAAAGAAAAAACATACACTTCATGAGTAAGGAGAAGAAGGAATATGCAATAAGAGAAGTGATCACATGTCATACAAACAATGTGATTTATGTAATGCAATGTCCCTGGGGTTTAAATTATGTGGGTTAAACTACTTGGCCACTCCACATTAGGATTGAGGAGCACAGCAGAAACATAATGAAGGGAGCTGAGAATCATAGTGTACCTCTCCATTACAAAATTCATCATAATCAATCCCCGTTAGGTAGCATTTTCTTAGGATTACGGACCTGAGAAGCGTTTATCCCTGAGCTTGGTTGTTAGCTCAGTAATATGTGAGTGGTTCCTTATACAGAGTAATATCAAGTATATTGGATTACAGTTTTACACTATGAGAATTTAATCTCTCTTTCAGATCACTGTTCTTATATCAGCAATATTATGACTTTTTCTGGAGTGATAGCCATTCAGACTCTGGACGATTTTTATATCTGTATGTAGCGCTACACCTTCTGTTATATTTGTGTCTTGTGATTAGTGTATGAGGAAAGATTGCACTTGGTGATATAGCAGCTAATATAAAGTTTTTTTGTATATTTTGTTTAATTTGTGTTTTTATAGAGCGCCAGTATATATTTCTATATTTACTGTGTAAGTGTATGCTTGCTGCGTGGCCGAGCGGAGCAGACCACAGTAAAGGAGCTTCAGTTTCCTCTACCTAGCCAGACTGACAGGAAGTGCTCTCTCAGTGAGCACTTCCTTTCAGTCCGGCCGGTTACAGGAAGCAGAAGTTTCTGTACCGCGGTACGCACTGCTCCGCTCGGCCACGCTACACTGAAGTACTGACAGGAGGAAGCGATGTGCGCCCCCCCGGGCCGATGCGCCCTAAGGCGGCCGATTGTACTGCCTTATGGACGCACCAGCCCTGCTGCCGTTGGTGCCCCGCAACACCCTTGGGACACCACTGCGCATATGTTGAGACTCAAAAAAGACTATAAAATTAAGCCCTGGTGCAATGAAGTGAAATCTAATCACCAAACAAAACAAAAACATATAAAGAACCTCCTATAAATTAGCATTTGCAGAACCATTTAAGTTTTATGTATCATTGTTCCCTGTATTATATAACGTAGCCAAACAAAACAATATTATAGTTTTAGGAGCACTGTAGGGTCAGGAACACAAACATATATTTCTGACCCTATAGTGTTAAAGCCACCATCTAGCCCTCATGGCCCTCTCTTGCCTTCCTAAATATAGTATAATCTTACTTGTATTCAAGTCGGCAGCTGCTACCTATGCCCCTGTTTAATTGTGAAACTGTCTGCTGTCTGCTGACATCATCAGAAGTGGTGTTCTGGGCCAATCACAGTGCTTCCCCATAGGAATGGCTGAGATTGTTAAGGAGGCAGATCAGGGGCAGAGCCAACACAAGTCAAACACAGCCCTGGATAATCAGCATCTCCTCATAGAGATGAATTGAATCAATGAATCTCCATGAGGAAAGTTCAGTTTCTGCATGCAGATGGAGTAGATACTGATATGTTGTGATGCACACTAGGCAAGACTCTGATAGGAAGCAGCTCTAGCAGCCATCTAAGGAGTGGCCAGTGAAGCTATCACTAGGCTGTAAGGTAAACACTGCATTTTCTATGAAAAGACAGTGTTTACAGCAAAAAGCCTGAAGGGAATTATTCTACTCACCAGAACAAATGCAATAAGCTGTAGTTGTTCTGGTGACTCTAGTGTCCCTTTAATACTTGTGTTTAGAAAAACTTATAGGGACACTCCAGACACACAGACCACTTCTGCCCATTGGAGTGGTCTGGGTGCCAACTCCCACTACTCTTAACCCTGCAAGTGTAATTATTGCAGTTTTTATAAACTGCAATAAGTACATTGCAGGGTTAACTCCACCTCTAGTGGCTGTCTGCTCGCCAGCCACTAGAGACTTCCTGGATTATAGCACAGAAAACCTGTGCTAGAGTGTCGTTGGACGTCCTCACGCTGTGTGAGGACCTCCAGCGTTGCTCAATTCCCCATAGGAAAGCATTGAAAAGCATTTTCAATGCTTTCCTATTTGGAGCTGTAATGCGCATGCGTGGCATTGCCGCGCATGCGCATTAGGTCTCCCCGGCCGGTGGGCGGGATCAGTCTCGCCCACCGGCCGACATAATGCAGAGGAGGAGGAGCGGCGGCGGAGGAAGAAGCAGCGACGTGGGACATGTTGCTGCCTCTGGTAAGTCACTGAAGGGGTTTTCACCCCTTCAGCAACCGGGGATTGGGAGGTGGACCCTGCAGTGCCAGGAAAACGGATTGTTTTCCTGGCACTGGATTTTCCCTTTAAATCAATAAATTTGGAAAAATCTTTCAGTCCTCTACACAGGAACATATTATGATGTCCAAGGTCACAGGCTAGAACACTAAATCTTAAAACTGGTAAATTTTTTATATTGTATATCACCCATCGGTCTTAAAGCTACAGTGAGCACTATATTGTCGCCATTTTTTATTTTCTCGGTTTGGATCCGTACTACTGTCAAAACAATTGATGAGTTCACCCACCACATATATCCCAGAAGTGGGGATCATTCCACTTCAAGCCATACAAACTGGAGCTGGATATAGCTCTGGTAAATGTGAGTAGAACTGACTTTGCATATTTTTCTATGTTACATTTTAAATGAAATGTGCCATTGGAGTTTTTCTTTTTATATTTTCCATGCACTACTGGAATCACAAGCACTCCACTGTCAAGAATTTCTGATTTTACCTGTCTGGCTGCTCCCTCTCAAGATATTTTACCCATTGGACTTTTACCTATTGGACCTAGCCTTTTTTGTATTATTGTATTTGACTATATATTTTTATTTTTATTTATCTTTTTTTCCGGTTTATAACAGTCACTTTTTTTAGGTATAATCTAGTTAATTTTATTGAGGCGCAACCTTCTCTTCCTTTCATTCCTATAAAACTCTAGATTGCCACAAGAGAGAGGTCTTTGAGACTTGCAGTCACTGGCAGGTCTGAACTCCTATCCAGTGATTGCCTATATGTATATATCATAAGTCAAATCCTGTTTAGGTGTTTGTGCAGTATGCATTGTATTATATACATTAGATCCCTCCCAAGTGTCCACTTTGCCACTGGTTTTTGGAGGGGCCTGTTTGCCAGCCTCCTACCCTGGGACTATGGGCCCTGTGATAACCCATGTTCAAAAGTACTGTTTCTACCCCTTGGACTTTTAACTTGGACAGATTCCAACATGTGGCGTCGGCCATCTTAAATTGTCCAGCGGTGTTTTGTTGTCAAGTGTATGGAACTGTTTTGGGCATGGACCATGTGCACTGTGGGGCAAAAATAAGACTTCCAGGAAATTCCTGAACCCCTGAACCGATCTGGGTGATTTTTGGATATGTTGTTCACCCAGATCGGGGCTATCAGGTCATGTGACTGTGGGGATATGTTGTATTTTGGGGTAATTTTGGGGGTTTGTAAAAATGTATGTTTTTTCTGTTTAGAGTTAATTGAGTTAGCCCATTGTCTTTGTTAATTGTATCACAGGCAAAGGGGAGGGATTGTGTGCTGTAAGTGGGAGTGTCGGACATTGTTGTATTGTTCTGATTGGTTTGTGTCCTTTGTGTGCCTGTGTTCCATCAGGTCCAGGGTGTGTGCCTCTGGCCTGAGGAATTGTATAAAAGCAAACCTATACCAATAAAGCCTTCGACTTGTTCTACCCTTCATGGAGTCTTGGCTCATGTTTGGGGGATTGGAGAACTACACTCTGGGGATTGCTATAATCACTATACTCCCCAGAGTATTTTCACTAGCTCTTGTAAAAGTTGCTCCTGTTCCTGCTCTCTGGATTATAAAAGAGGTCTACCTAGTGGAAGCTGGATCCTGGTTTTGGGTCCAGAGTGGGTGGACGACGGTGAAACCCCAACCAAGCTGTGGCACTTCGTGGGGTCTGTGGTGGTTATGGTGTCTAGTGGAGTGCTTGGAGCCCTCAGGAAGCACTGGGAGCGTCCGTCAAACGGAGGTACCCAGTCGGGGTGCAAGGCGATCCGTTACATGTCCCTATTTAGGAGGGAGAGTCTGACTTTGGGCAAAATAACTGTTCCACTTTTTTGTCCTAATGTCCCTTTTTTCAGTGAGCTCCACAGCATTAATACTCACAGTAATATGCATTTAAAGTACTGTATAATAAATGTGTTTAGAAATTTATCTGTGTAAACTTTTTGTGTTGTTTATTTTTTTTTGTAGGAAGTCTAAAAATGTGCAAATGTTTCTATAACAGTTTATAAAAAAAATTGAATTAGTTGATCAGAGTAGCATTTAGTAATTCCATATTGCATCATTCCATGTAATTAGTGGACATTCATAAATACTAGTCTGTTAATAGCAGTTTGGTTTAGTTTTTTATCTACCTTTCCTTGCCTTAATAAATCCAATTTATAAAAAAATAAAATAAAAAATAAAATAAAAACAACCATGTGCTGGCCTACTTGTTGGATAGCCACCTCTATATTAGATTTTTATAGTTAAATTTTCCATAAAATATGTTTTTCATCTACAGTAATATGTATAAAATAATTATATGCATCATATTTGAGTTTAATCTTTCCAAAGCAGTGGTAAATC
This sequence comes from Pelobates fuscus, assembly GCF_036172605.1. NCBI lineage: Eukaryota > Metazoa > Chordata > Amphibia > Anura > Pelobatidae > Pelobates > Pelobates fuscus. The sequence goes on along the minus strand of NC_086319.1, from coordinate 129,922,829 downwards.
TATAAAATGAACCCACTACTGGTTTAGTTGCCAAAGAAAAGAAACACATTCTCAATAAATCCATTTTGGAACTTCCTTCATATAGAAATCACTGCTTTGGCTCGTTATAGACACACAAAGCGTATTTTAACATGCTAGCCATGAATTAGTTTTTGAATGTATATGCATTCTGGCTGTTTGTACTGCTATCTTTTTAGTGTTAAAATTATGTGTCCTATTTAATTTTTAAATTGATTAAATAATTGCACTACTTGCTCTGCCACTTAGAATAAATTCTGTTTCTGGTCACATAGTAGAATAAACCCTTCTTTGATCTGTCCTGTAGTTTCAACATTAAAAAATATTCTGTAATTTAACAACTTGAAATGTTTTTGGTGCTGGGAAAAGTCAACACATCCGTGCACTGGTCATGAATATGTAAAATTATACTGATTTACTGTGTAACACATACAAACGGTAATATGTTGAATAAAACTGTAGTAACTGCAGTAGAAAAAAAATTATATAAATAAAAATCACTGTTTAGTAGACGTACCACCAATGAACCCATGCGTGCATTTAATTATGCATTTATTTTGTATTGGGGCATAGGCATCAGCAGGGGGTGCTTATCCAGGCTAGAACCATGAGTAGACCCCCATGAAAGGCCTGGTTTTACATTTTGCCATTCATTACTGTTCGCTCCGAGTCCCCTGTTCTTTGCCTGGCAAGAACAGGGCTTTCTGGGCTAACAGTAATACATGGCAAAATACCACAAAAGGCTGCCCTACTCTCTCTTCCTCCTACTCACAGCTGTTGGTAGATTCATACACAGCACAGCTCCTGACGGCTTGCTCTAGCCTAGTAGCAATATAAATGAACATATAAATGTGTTTATATAAATTTTGGGTGGTGGAGCTTGGGCGGGCTTAATATAAAATGTAGGAGAGGTTATCCGATATTTTGACCCTGATCTTTTTACCACCTAGCAATATATCTGATTGTCTGATTGAGGGTATATCTAAAACAGCTTGCAGAAGCTGCAGATCTCTTGTCTAAAGCCTTTGCTAGCTCTCCTCCTCTAACCCAGGACAGACTTCACAATGCAGTTCAGTGAGAAGTCTTTGCAAGGCAGATGATTTGAGCCATTGTTGACTCTTCAGTTTAGATCCACTGAGCTAACCAAACCAGGAAGTAACAGGGCCAGTAATATGATTGACATCCAGAGAGTTATAACAAGGTTAATTTATAAAAGTGCCAATTTCTATTGATATCTGCAAATTTTGTAATATAAAAAAGGGAACCTCAATGCCTCGTCGAGCCCGGCAGTGGATAGAAGTACCCATAGAGGCTTGCTCAGATCGCAGGGGAGAGGGGGACAGGACAAGCTGCTACACAATTTTATGACACGATCGGGATTGGTGGACTTATGGAGGGCTCAACACCCGAGTGAGGTCGATTACACGTACTACTCGGCCCCACATGGCACATATTCAAGGATAGACCTTTTTTGGCTAACGATTGTTGCCTCGCGCGCACCACTGACTCGACTGTGGGATCCATCACATGGTCTGACCATGCGGAGGTCTCGATTACCCTGGGGAATCTTTGTGCAGCATCCCCCTGGACATGACTTAACACCTCCTTACTACGAGACCCCATGATCAAAGAACAGATACAGGCGGAGATTGTGGACTTCTTCGCCCGTAATGACACACCTGACGTAGGAGTGCCCTCGGTTTGGGCAGCGCATAAAACAGTAGTGAGGGGAGCCCTTATCCACCTAGCAACTATAAAGAAAAAGCAAAAGAAAAACTTTAGAGAGACTCATTAGGGAACTTAAGACTGCAGAGCAGAGACACCAGACCTGCCCGGACGGGGAGACACTGAGATGGGTAGAGGCTAAGAGACATGACATACTACATTGCTTGTAGACGATGTGGCACGATCAATGTCATGGTCTAAACGTTCCTTTTATGAAAAAGGTAACAAAATGGACACTCTGTTAGCCAGGACTCTACGGCCCCGACAGGGACGTACACATATCACATCCATAAGACACACAGACGGATCAATAAAAACGACTCCAGGCGAATTGCGGGAGTCTTCCGCGATTTTTACAAAGCATTATACAACCACACTCCTACAGACGGACTGAGAGAAGACCAAGAGACGGAACGCATCCACAGATTTCTGATGGATCTAGGCTTATCGAAACTCTCCAGAGCGGCTAGGGCCCAGCTATCGGCGGAGATAACTGAAGAGGAAATAGACAGGGCGATCACAAGACCTTTCGGGAGGAGCTTGTACCCTACTTACTCAAACTATTTAACAACTTTAGAGAGGGGGGCGCACCGAACCCAGACATGGCATTGGTATCCATTGTATTGCTTCCCAAGCCAGATAAGGACCCGCTGTTACCTGGTAGTTACAGGCCCATATCCCTCATAAATCAGGACATGAAAATACTAGCCAAGATACAGGCGGATAGACTTTCCCCACATCTGACCTCCCTAATAGACCCCGACCAAGTTGGCTTCATCCCAGGGAGGCAATTATTTGAAAATACCCGTAGGAATATAGATCTCATATGGAAACAAACGGTTACCAACACGCCTACCCTGGCGGTCTCTATAAACGCTGAAAAAGCCTTTGACCGCGTCAAATGGCATTATATGTTCACAGTGCTGCAACATCTGGGGTTCCCTGCGGAATACCTTACAGTAGTAAAGGCTATGTACAGCAATCTTGGAGCACAGGTCCGGATCACGGGCGTGCCCCCCTCCCCCTTCCCACTTCATAATGGCACCAGGCAGGGATGTCCACTCTCCCCTCTGCTTTTTGTCATATCGCTCAGGAAGCACCCGGATATCCAGGGGGTGCGGGTGGGGGGCCGGGAATTCGTAGCAGCAGCTTACGCTGACGACGTACTTCTGACGCTCACGAGACCCATGGATTCTATGAGGGCGCTGAGTGAGGTCTTAGAAACGTACGGGGAAATTTCAGGCTTCAAGGCGAATATGGCGAAAAAGCGCACTCCTAATCTTTTATGTGATTATATGTATTTATCTCTATATATATTTGTGGTTATTTGTATTTTATATATAGATAGATATATATAGAATGTCATTCTAAGTGTATTTTGTTACATATATATATATATATATATATATATATATATATATAGATAGATATATATATTAATAACAAAATACAGTTAGAATTAAATTACATATGAATATATAATTTATTTAAAATTTTGTTTCAATATTTTATTTATTTAATTGTTTTATTTATTTATTATTGTAATTAAACATATATATATATATATATATATATATATATATATAAAATATGTCTATACATCTATTATATATATACATATTACATATATGTAACGTCATTCTAAGTGTATTTTAATACTAATATCTATAGTAATATTAATATTAAAATACATTACGTATGACGTTACATATATATATATAATATGTGTATATATATTATATATATAATATATATACATTTATTATATATATATGTATAAAAATACTTTTCATTTATTTTACACATGTTTAATGATTTGGTTTTTTTACAGATCCCACCAGCAGGGGGACTGTCTGATATTTCAGACAGCCCCCCTGCTGGCAGATCCACAGCCAGCTATAGGGGGCCATGTGATTGCTCTTTGAGAGCGATCACATGGCCCCCGGGGGCCTCATTTGCCGGGGGAGGGCTGCCTGGGCTGTCAGGCAGCCCTCCAGAAGAGGATCGCGGCGGAGGTAAGTAGTTGCGATCTCCTGGGGGCTTAAGCCCTTTAAAGCCGCGACGGCATAGAACGCCGTAACGGCGTTAAGGAGTTAAATCACTTTGTTTCTGTTTATGCAGCCCCAGCCACACCTCCCCTGGCTAAGATTGACAGAGCCTGCATGAAAAAAAAACAACTGGTTTCCCTTTCAAACAGATGTAATTTACCTTTAAAAATCTCAATCTCTAAATTGAACTTTAATCACATACAGGAGGCTCTTGCAGGGTCTAGCAAGCTATTAACATAGCAGGGGATAAGAAAATCTTAATTAAATAGAACTTGCAATAAAGAAAGCCTAAATAGGGCTCTCTTTACAGTAAGTGTTTATGGAAGGCTGTGCAAGTCACATGCAGGGAGGTGTGACTAGGGTTCATAAACAAAGGGATTTAACTCCTAAATGGCAGAGGATTAAGCAGTGAGGCTGCAGGGGCATGTTCTATACACCAAAACTGCTTCATTAAGCTAAAGTTGTTCAGGTGACTATAGTGTCCCTTTAATGTCTTTTATTGTCCTTTGTCTGCCATGTGGTTAATGGAGTTTTGCCTCTGTCCTTGGAGATAATTGGATTACTTCCAAATTATCTCCAGGACAGAGAGGAGGGATTGTGATGCATTGTGGGATTGTAAGCTTGTGATTGGTCAATGTCCAATATGTTTCCCAGTCTTCCATCTGGTCCCCTAGGGGAGTGTCCACCAGGTGGGAGACCTGCATGGAAGCCGGGCAGGTAGCCCCAGTAAATCAGTTCTGTTTGACTCTCGTTCTTGGGGGGAATTGGATTGTATGCTGTTACAGTGCTACTGCCAGGAGTGTAAACTGGTATGATTTTTCCTGTTTGGCTGTTAACAGAATCCGTGTGTTTCCTGTTTGGGAGTTTGGAGCATTCCCCTGGTTCCAGTTCGGGAGATTGGTGAATTCATGTGTTTGCAGTTCGGGAGATTGGTGATTGCAGTAGCTGGCTGTGCATCTGAAAAGGGGAATATCGCCTAAACGGTTTTTAAACTCTTGTGTGCAAAACGGTCCGTTACACCCAGCATCCCTGTCTCCCCCTCGCATACTCTGCATCCCCTGTCTCCTCCTCTTACCCTGCAGCCCTTGCCCCCCTTTCACCCTGCAGCCCCTGTATCCCCCTCTTACCCTGCAGCCCCTGTCTCCCCCTCTTACCCTGCTAAAAGTGTTATCCTACTAAAAGTGTTATCTCCTGGGCAATGTTTTTCTGGGAATTCTTGGGTTCTTGCTTTCATGTGGATGTTACTTTAACATGTACCACCTACCTAGAGATTGCTGAGGACCACATACACTCCTTCATGGCAGTGACCTTTTTCAGCAGGATAATGCACCCTGCCACATTGCAAAAATTGTTCTGGAATGGGTCGAGGAACATGACAGAGAGTGTTGCCTTGGCCTCCAAACTGCCATTGAGCATCTGTGAGATGTGCTGGAACAACAAATCCGATCCATGGAGGCCCCCACTCCACAACTTGTAGGACTGTAGGATCTGCTACTAATATCATGTGGAGTTAGTGCCTCAACGCATCAGAGCTGTTGGCGACACAAGGGTTATGTACACGATGTTATGCAGGTGGTTTTAATGTTGTGGCTGATCAGTGTGTGTTTGTGTGTGTGTGTGTGTGTGTGTGTATATATATATATATATATATCTTTTCATGTGACCACACTAAAGAAATTACATTCTGCTACAATTTAAAGTAGTAAGTGTACAGCCTGTATAACAGTGTAAATTTGCTGTCCCCTCAAAATAATGTAACACACAGCCATTAATGTCTAAACTGTTGGCAACAAAAGTGAGTACATGTCAAGATTCCTCCCTATTCTCTTGGAATTCCTCCACATTTGATTTCAGCCAGATCGGCACTACCCGTATGACTTCCGGGTTTCGCCGATCTCTCTCCGCTCATGCGTCTGATGTCATGCGCTTCCTTTCAAAAGGAAGCTGCGACCACATCCAAATTGCTCAATCAATGTTTCCTGTGTTTGATACTCTTGCATACGTGCTACCTTGTTGTCTATTTAACAGCGGAGCTTCTAATTGATTTCCTGTGTACTTCTTGACTTGATCCTGACTACGCTCTACTCTTGACTCCCTGACTTGGAACCAGACTTCACTTCTGATTCCTGCCTTTCTCCACATACCTCAAGGAACCATAATCCACTCTATCCTGGAAGGACTCTCATGCTCATCACTCAATGCAAGATAAATTATTATATTATTGGGATTAACAAATTGTTCTTTACTGAAGTTATTTGGGAAGGATAAGAAATAACTAAGTCTGCTTCTGGGATTCCATTTGCATATTCTAATTGAAAGTCTTATAAGCCAATTACTCATCAATTGTCTTATTCATTATTATTTGGAGTCTAAAGGACTATAACCACTCTGAAACCAGGATTTACCGAAGTACTAAGTATTGTGACAGCTTAAAATGTCTTTCTTCACCTGCAGTTGAGTTCCAAATAAATATTTCCTGAGAAGTATTACAATACACCCCTAAGTATGAATGTCAAAATTGGGCCCAAAGTATCAATATTTTGTGTGGCCACCATTATTTTCCAGCACTACCTTAACCCTCATGGGCATGGAGTTCACCAGAGCTTCACAGGTTGCACTGGAGTCCTCTTCCACTCCTCCATGACGACCGCACAGAGCTGGTAGATGTTAGAGAAGTTGTGCTCTCCCACCTACCATTTGAAGATGCTCCACAGATAGGGTTTAGGTCTTGAGATTTACTTGGCCAGTCCATCACCTTTACGTTCAGCTTCTTTAGCAAGGCAGTGGTCATCTTGGAGGTGTGTTTGGGGCCATTATCATTTTGGAGTACTGCCCTGTGGCCCAGTCTCCAAAGGGACGGGATCATGCTCTTCTTCAGCATATCACATTACATGTTAGCATTCATGGTTCCCTCAATGAACTGTAGCTCCCCAGTGCCGGCAGCATTCATGCAGGCCTAGACCATGACAGTCCCACCGCCATGCTTGAATGTAGGCAAGACACACTTTGTACTCCTCACCTTGTTGCCGCCACACACGCTTGACACCATCTGAACTAAATAAGTTTATCTATCTTGGTCTCATCGGACCACAGGACATTTTCATTAATCCATGTCCTTAGTCTGTCTTCAGCAAACTGTTTGCAGGCTTTCATGTGCTTCATCTTTAAAAGAGGCTTCCTTCTAGGACGACAGCCATGCAGACCAATTTGATGCAGTGTGCGGCGTATGGTCTGAGCACAGCCAGGCTGACCCCCCACCCCTTCAACCTCTGCAGCGATGCTGGCAGCACTCATACGTCTATTTCCCAAAGACAACCTCTGTACATGACGCTGAGCACATGCCCTCAACTTCTTTGGTCAACCATGGCGAGGCCTGTTCTGGGTGGAACCTGTCCTGTGAAACCGCTGTATGGTCTTACCCACCGTGCTGCAGCTCAGATTCAGGGTGTTGGCAATCTTCTTATAGTCTAGGCCATCTTTATGTAGAGCAACAATCTTTTTCAGATCCTCAGAGAGTTTACTGCCATAAGGTGCCATGTTGAACTTCCATTGACCAGTATGAGAGAGTGTGAGAGCCATAACACCAAATTTAACACACCTGCTCCGCATTCACACCAGAGACATTGTAACACTAAAGAGTCACATGACACCGGGGAGGGAAAATGGCTAATTGGGCCCAATTTGGACGTTTCCACTTAGGGGTGTACTCACTTTTTTTGCCAATGGTTTAGACATTAATGGGTGTTTAGTTATTTTGAGGGGACGGCAAATTTACACTGTTATGCAGGCTGTACACTTACTACTTTACATTGTAGCAGAGTGTAATTTCTTCAGTGTTGTCACATGAAAAGATATAATAAAATATTTTTAAAAATGTGAGGGGTGTACTCACTTTTGTGACATACTGTGTGTATGTATATATGTATAGTGTGTGTGTGTGTGTGTGTGTGTAACATCTCCGAAACCCTATTTCTCCAGAGCCAGTGTGTTTCTTTCCTCCAGAAATTTATGATCGTTGTGAATGACTTTATAAGGAATTTATCCTTTTTTTTTTAAAGAATGTTACTATAATCAAGAATAATGGAAATCTTGTAATAAATATGCTTAAAGTAATTTATTCACATAGAAAATTACATATGTTGTGAATCATCTGATCTTTCTTGCAGATACATATTTTTAAATAACCTTGCATTATTGATTTGCTTTTAAAGGCAATTGTGTGGGAATTACCCTATTTCCCAGTTATGCATGAATTGTATTTTTAAAGTGGTTTGTCGTATAAACTAGGACTGATGTGATATGGAATTTGTATGTATTTTTAAAGGGAAAAAATTGTTTTATTAGTAACCTGCAGTAATTGACAATTGGACAATGATGTTAAACAGTGATATGCCTGTTCTTACTCTTCACTCTCATTACAATCAAATAAAATACAAATATAGACCTAAAACTACTTGGCTCAGCGGTTCCTGTTAATTCAATGACACACATGATTAACTAATTAAATTAAGTTGATGCAGATGCCAATAGACAAAAGTGGGAATCTTTGGTGCACATGTATGTAAATATTTAAAGACGTCCTCTTAGCTTGAAGACTTCAGGGATTATAAAAATGTCGACATTGTTACAATACCTGTAGGTTGAATATGTTTGGGTGAAACGGTTCCTTATGTTTTGCGGTCCATAGTTGCAATTAAATGTCACAAATTATAAAGTGGATTGGGATAATGCTTAAATCTGCTGTGTATTTTGCTGCCAAAGGGTCCTATTTGACCTTTGTATCTTGGCAAATTGTCTACCACTGTCCTTATTTAAACCCCTGAGGACTTTGATCTGTTTTCCAATAATCATTTCTTGACACAGTGTTTTTTAAGATGGGGTTTCAATTAATGGGGTCTTGTTAAAGTTAAATTGCCTTAATGCTTCCAATCACAAGCAATGAGCGCTTTCTAAAATCAGTTGCTAAAGCAATACTGCCCAACTATGAACCTGTGGACTGTATGTGCCTCGCAGTGTCTAGTGCAGGAAATCTTCAGCATGCTGGACATTGGTGTAAGTTTCATTAATGTTTCTACTGATTTGGAAAATGTTTAAATCCTTTAGCAATAAGGTCAGGTGGCTTGAGGTCCACTGTTTTATTGCTGCCATTGGAAGTTTTTGCACTTGAGAAGCTTGTAAATTTTCCATTTTGCATTGCCAACCACTATTTCTTTGTGTATAGCTTAACCTTCTCGAGAGCTGCAAAAGACCAAGGTATTTGTGTATTGTGGCTGTCACTCTAGTTCCTTTTCCTTAACAGGGTCTTAGGTTTTACTCAAACCTTTTTGTGGTTTGTGTAAAACCAATGTAGTGTATTTTTTATCCTATTCTGGACCTTAACCCTCAACCTGTTTCTCAGGGTACCCTTTCTCAGGGTGGTAACTCAGTTTTTCCAAAGGATCCTCTGGGAGGTGTGCCTGGTTAGCCACCTTTACTTCCCACCTTGTATTTGTGGTGGCTTCCTGTTCTTCTCTGCAGGGCTACCACCATCCTAGGAAGGAAAACAAATTTTATGTCTTAACTGACAAATTCCTTTCAGATGATGAGAACCCACAAGACCCCACTACACTTTGGGGGCCTGTGCCTTCCTGTTTTTTGCTTTGCATTACTATACATTGGCTATACATTGAACTGAGGATGCATTCATGGGGTGAAGAGGTAGGAGTGTGAATGATTGAATTATGTGTGTTTCTGGCCATCTGGGTTACAGTCAGAAAAGACACAAAATGTAATTTTTCAGTCTTTTATATTTCACCATAGATAGTATTGTTGTAGATATGGAGGACTATGCAATTATACTTTATATAATTGAATAAACTGTATTTATATAAAGCAGCAATATAATTTTAGATCAATGGTTTATTTTTTTTATTTATTTTTTGTAATTCTGTATTTTGGTATGCAGGTACAATAACCGTTATTATTAGGCATGAAAAGAGCAATACATTTTTAGTTTACAGAAATGCATTGTTAAAATTGACAGTTGTATGCCATCATTTTAGTGCATGACAAATCAGATACCATGTATAGAAAATTGTAGATGCATACACTATAGCCTGAAGTACTCTGTGCAACAACCAATTAGAGGTACCAAACAATAAAGCAGTATGTATGATAATATAGGTCTATAAAGTGGCTAAGTGAGATTTTTATTTAGAAGAGCGATGAATTAATGTGGATACACAAAGCTGATCTTAAAGCTACATTTGGGAGGGGAATGGGTGAGGGGGGAGGGGTACTATATGTAATATCCAAGAAGGAAATCTTAAAAAGATGTGGCGAGCCTGCTTAGAATTGCTGCTGTTGATGCCAGGGGTATAGAGCAGGCCATAGATGGTTTAATTTATTCTTAATAATGCAGCACTGACCAAAACCTATCAAAGTAGAAATGATTGTTAAACATATACCATCTGATAAAATAGTTTTTTAATCTGTGCAGTAAGTTCTCAATAAGCTATATCAATTGCACCTTTTGATTTAGTTTGAAAAATGGGATTATGTTCTCTTTTTAACGGGATCAACAGAAGTAATTGATATGCTTGAACATGCAGCATATTAATTTTTCACACGGGAGAGCCTAGTTAGCAAAACCATTCTTCTTTAAGTGTAACTGAATCTTTATAAGGATACTAATTAAAATGAAATTTCTTTAAAAATGTTTGTCTGATTAGAACACCCTCTTTAAAATCCTCAATTATTCTGCTCAAATGATTTGTGGCTTTTCTAACAGATATCTTTCAGCTGGGGCATAATGCAGATTTTTCCATTACAAATTAAATTGGCCTTCACTTATCTTTGGTAGTGGCCCATATTTAGAATACACACATATTTATATTTTAGAATTCTAAAGAAATAGTTTCAAATTATAAGGATACAGCTTTGTGGGTACATGGAGCTCCCTCATATACAGGATGTTGTTGGATGCCTCACCACCTACTCTATTTCCCCTCCAGAAAGTGCCAAGTTTCATGGTCCTGGGGCTGAGAGCACTCATGGCAAAGTTTTAGCAGATCATGGCTGGCCTGCGATTTGAACAAGAGTCCCATGACATTTGGTGGTCTCTCCCATTCAGCTGGCTGTGCACGGCCCTGATGGTTGCACAGCAAGTAACTGGTAGCTCTATATGGGATACATATTCCCTTATCTTATATGTTGGGCGCATACTGACCCCATTTTTCACGGGTATCCTATGCATATTGAATGTTTATGGTTCATAAGTTTCACTGTTTATGCATTTGATTTTGTACTAAGATCCCGATGCCCTCCAGTAGGCTTAAACTCAACCCAACAGCTTGAAGGTGACTAGTCATTGCCTATGGGTATACCGGGCTAAAGGCCCTTCCTGAGGCATGCATTAAGTAAATATCGATTTCCCCCACAGGTCATAAGACAAATATTTGCCCTATACTTGGCTATGACGGCCCAGGTTATGCAGGCAGGTTTTCTATCCAACCCCTTTAAGATCACCAATGGGACTAGGCAGGGGCGCCCACTTTCCCCACTATTGTACATACTAGCTCTAGTGCCCCTTTTAAACACTATATTGATCTCCCTGACATTCATGGGATAGAGGTCTGTGGACGAGAAGTCAAGATTAGAGCATTCACAGACAATATTCTTCTCTACGTTTCCCAGCCCAAAACATCTCTACCCCCACTTATGGAACTCATCAAGGAATATGGCCTGCATTCATATTACTCCCTTAATGCGTCCCAGGCATTGATGATAGGCTTACCACTAGTCGACAAGGTTACCCTTCGTGATATATACCCCTTTGAATGGAGGAAGGATAATCTTAAATACCTAGGGTTATTGTTTAAAATGCAGCGGAACTGTATACAGGGAACTACATAAGAGTATGGAATTAATGCAAAGAGATTCTCCATCGTTGGGGACCACTGTGCCTGACATGGGTGGAAAGAATTGTGGCACTCAAGATGTCTATCTTACCCAAGCTACAATATGTCTTTCTCACACTCCCTATATCAGCCCCTCAGGCTTACTTCAAGAATGTTCAAAAGTATATAACTAGATTTATTTGGGCGGGCTTTAGACCAAGAGTGGCTATGAAGGTGCTTCAAGCATCAACGAAGGCAGGTGGACTAGCGGTCCCAGATGTTAAAACATTCTATCATGCCTCTATCCTAGCCTCAGTTTTACCCCATTTTCTCAGAGGCCCTCAAAATAACCGGTCTGCAAAGCAATAATTAACCCAATGGGTGACAATGAAACGCTAAAACCCTTTGATCTCCCCAGCATATTGTGGCTACCTAGACTGCTCAGACCACCCCTAACCACAGCACCAACACAGATAACTTTGAGCATCCATGTATGGGATACCCACAGGTCCTTACTAAGCTCCTCGAGTCACATTTCCTTGGCTACCTCCATCGTGGCCCTACTTTCACGCTACACCAATGAGCAGAAAATCACTATCTGGGAACAGATTTGTATCAATAGGCAATTTCCGCCAACCTGTAAACCCATCTCCATGTGTTACAAAATGCTGCTCGATTACCTTCCATTCGCCAAATCTACGCCTGCACAGCATTGGAACAGCCTTAGAAACTGAAATATCCCAACAACAGTGGGGTTCACTGTTTAACACTACCCAATGATTAATTAAGTCCAGTAACCTTCTGGAACAGCAGCGGAAAACGATTTTATAGATGGTATATGGTACCGACACGTATTCATAAAATCTACCCTGATAGCTCTCCGAAATGTTGGAGGTGTAAATTGGAAGAAGGGACAGTCCTAGACATTTGGTGGCAATGCTCGGTCATCAAGCCATGTTGGCAGAATGTCCAGACCCTGCTTACAGAACTGACGGCTGTGGTGACATTCTGTCATCAAACTAGCATGGTGACCAGGGGTCATGTGATCAAGTTCATGTAGATCTTTCTTACAGGGGGATAAGCTTTACTTTGATATGGTAATTGATATGGTAATTTACAAGTCAGGAAAGAGATAGCCACTCCCCCCTCTATCCTCATTCCTTTCTGTTCCTTCTTGGCTGTGCTACTAAGCAGACCCTTAAGCAGACATGGGCTAATTTTTATCATGGTGAACTGTGAGTGGGATCTGGTGATTTTATAAGATTTAGTTGTTATTGTTAGTTAGGTTGTTGTTGCTGTTGTTGTTGTTGTTGTTGGTATAGTTAGTTAGATTGTGTGTCATTATTTGTATGTTGTTGTTGTTTTGTCTCTGAATAAATATTTGTTAAAGTAGACGGACCAGAGTTTATATGTGTATGCGTACATAATAATTTATAGAGTTTGGTAATACACCACATATGGCGACCAACGAATTTTAGACTTCTACAAAGGTTATTTATGAGGTAATAACACATTAATAGATAGTCAGATTTACTTTTTGGGGAGGAAAAAAAAAAGTACTTTGTTTAATTATCCTCTGTATGGGAAATCCAGGGCTGATTATGTTTGGAGTCTAGTTCAGGCCTCCATTTTAATGTACCAGATTAGGCATCAGGCCTCCATTTTAATATACCAGATTAGGCATCAGGCCTCAGTTTTGAATATATGTTTCAAATATCTGAGTTGAGTTTTATTGGGTTTTTGGCTATCAGAGTACAGGCCTAGCCCTGCATTATAATAGGCTTCCATGCGGCTTCTTTTTGTATTTGAATGCTGATTTGATTCTTTATACAAGCTTGGGCATCAGGCCTCAATTTTGAATAGAGTATTAGTCTTTTTGCGTGTTTCAAATATCTGAGTTTGTTGTGTTTAGACTACCATAGTTCAGGCCTAGTAGTTTTTAAGGCCTTCATTATCAGAGTACAGGCCTAGCCCTGCATTTTAACACACTATAGTAGGCTTCCATGCGGTTTATTTTTGTATTCGAATGCTGATTAGTTTTTTGTGTGTTTTCTCAGGCCTTCATTTTATTTTATTTTAATACACTACCAGCATAGGCCTCAATGTTGAACATACTATTGTTTTTTGTGTGTTTCATATATTTAAGGTTGAGTTTTGTTGTGTTTTGGCTATCATAGTACAGACCTAAAAAAAATAAAAAATAAAAATGTTTAATTTTTTTTCAGGCCTGCATTTTAATACACTATAGGCTTCCATACTTTATACTTTTTTTGTGTGTCTTGAATAATCTAGTTTAGGTATAACTCCTACCCTCCAAGCCTTGCTATTATATTTTAATATGCTAATTTGGGCTAATTTACTGGTTTTGAAGTTAATTAGCAAGTATTACCTTCACCATACTAAGGTAAATATAATTTGCATTGTGTTTACATGATAAAGGTATTGGGGCTAATACAGTGTGGTGGCTATTGTTTAGCCAGGTTAACATTTCCATTTTTACACTGGAGTGTGTTTAATAGAAAATGAACAGTTTGTATTTGAGGTAAATATTATGAAGTAAAGGTGCCTATGTTAGATTGTTATATGGTTGGGAATTATCATTGTGCTGAAGTTACAGTCAGGTATTTTCCAGTTCCCATCTCTTCCTTTAAGTCATTCTGTTTATTTGTAACTCCCTCCTCCTCCCCCCTACTGCACTTAAACAAAGGCAAAAGGGTTGTTTTGTGTTTTGCTTTCTGTGGGCATTTGTTGTATTGAAACTGTGAAGTTTTTTTCTTAAAAGACAAGAGTTTGTTTGAATAGGTTAATGTAATTAAGTTTCTCAAATGGTTTAATCTCTTTGGAGCCAGTTTCAGTTTTTTTAAAAAATCAATCCCATTGTTAAAGACTCAGGGAGAGCTCAGTTTTAAAATGTCATTTCTGGGTACTAAGTATTTTTCTGTAGAAGTACTAGAGTACTTCAAGAATGACATTGACAAACATGGTGGACCATATGAGCTTCCAGAACCAGCAGGCCCCAATTGTGGAAAATATAAAGGTTTTATGGATGTTTTGACACAGATTGTTACTAATAAAAAGTGCAATATTAAGAAAAGGAAAAGCTTGGTGGCACAAGCGGTTGTTGCTGCAATAGGGGGTTTGGCAAGCATGGTACTCGAATTGCAGCAAGCTAATTTAGTAACCACTAATAAAATGGAAGATGCTCTTGATGAAAGAAATTGTTTTAAAATAGCTGCCCTAAGAACAAACAAAATGATTGAGGGGTTGGAAAAGGAGTTAAGAGAAATAGAACAACAGAGAGATGCATATAGTGCTAAGATCACTGAACTCCAAGACCTAGTCATGGAATATAAAATGAAAATTAAAGAAAACACAAATAAATGGGATAAGGAGATTCCTAGAGTATGCCCAGGCCAGTCGTATTTTATTAAAGAACCAGTAGTGGGAACAAAACACAATGGAAATGTGCCAATTGTGAATTGTGTCCCACAAGCCCCTATAATAATAACTGAACATTTTAATGTAAGAGAAATGCCTACTAGCTTCTCTAGACAGTCAAGGACTATGCCAATCACAGACAAAGATAATTTCCAGAAATGGTGGGGAAGTATGCCAACTGACGACTTTAACACCTTTACACATTGGTTTATGAGGGGAGCAAATAGAGCGAAAAAAGGAGGTCTTAACTTAGAAGAATGGACAGAACTGTTAGAATATGCTATGGGTCCTTTGGCTAGCAGACTATTTGGATTTAATAACAGTGTGTCTGATCAGGCAGGAAGAATTGCTGCAACAAATTTCTATTTACTCAGCATTGAGAAAGAAATTGCGAATATTACGATGAGGCCAGCAGATGGTCCTAGAGAGGTAGCTCAAAGGATATTGTTCTGGTATACGCTACGCCAACCTCAGCAGCCTCTGGTCTTGGGCTCACCAGAACACATTGCTAAAGTAATGGAAGCCCTTCCCTGGGAGTGTCAAGAATTTGTGAGGCTTTTTGATCCAACATTAGCAGACTTAGAAATGGTACTAACTAGAGCTGACAATTGGTGGATCAAGCATCCTTCCTCAGAACAGGCCTTCTCTGTTTCAGCCATAAGAACATTCAAGGTTGACTCTGGTAGAGATATAAATGGTAAATGGAGAAGCCAGAGGTGGGATGTACCCCAGAACAAGAGGGATAATGAGAACTGGAGACCAAAACAGGACTTTGACAAAAGATGGAGAGATCCACAGAGGGACCATAGGAATAGGGACAGTGCTAATGGAAGTAATGTAATGGGAGAGAATTGGAGAAATAGATGGGAGGGGCCTAAGGTAATCAATAATAATTGGAATAATAAAAATACCTGGGAGAGGCTAAAAAGGACAGATAATCACAATTGGGGAGAAAAACGGAGAAACAACAGGAACAGTTATTGGGAGAATAATTGGAGAAGGAACCATAGATGGGATGAGCATCAGACCAATAGACGGGACTGGGATAATTGGAGGAATAAAGAAGGGAATAGAGACTACTGGGACCTAAAGAGACAGACTGAAAGATTGGAGGCAGATGTGAAAGCACTGAGGGAACAGATGAGAGAGGAGGAAAAGATTGTTCAATTGGGGGGTCCCAGCAATCAATAACTCTCATAATTTTTGTATCTCTCTACATCTGTATGTATGTTTGTTTTTCTTTTGTTTTGATTCTTTCTCTGAGTTTTCCAGTCTCCCATATAGCTATACATTTCTAATGATGAGATCTAGTGTTCCCACAGAGCAAGGCAAAGCTGCATTAGGATGATGATGTGTGTCAACAGAAGATTGTGGTGGATCCTTGTTACAGGATGGATAAGTATAAGCTGTATCACAGTAGGGATGGGAGACAGGCAATGCGGGCAGAAGATACTCCAAATAAGGGAGTCAGTTTAAAAAGATTAGTCTACATTTTAATAATCCTTCTATTCTTCCAAGGTGTCCGGAACAACGGCGGCAGTGGTTTAGGCAAAGCAGGGAGTCAGGAAAAACTGGACATATTTGCAGCCCTTCTGGGAGGAGTCGGAACTGGATTAAGAATATGGAATTCCGCAAATATCACATCCAGTCCTACACACTCTACAAACTCTGCCACTAGTACATTGCACATACATACATATTTAACACACACACACACACACACACATTGACCTAAATTTCTTTTTTTTTTGTTTGTTTTGTTTTTTTGACAAATTTGTATAAAATGTGAATTGACAGCCATAGGAAAGTACAGGAGAACTTATGTCGCTGAGGGAACTATTCCGGAGGGACGGTGGGTTGAATTTCTCCTGTATATCAGGTTTTTGCTCCCACTAGGTTCTCTTGTACTAGAGGGATAACTAGATAACGGAGCAACATAGATGAAGAAAAAGTGGGGGAATGTGGGGTGATGCAACCCCTATTTGACTGTTTTCTTTTACCTTACTCATCTCACTCACACTAATTCCTGTGCTCCCCTTTCCTACTTCAGATCTCATAGTTTACATAGATAAGAGGGATATATTATTATTTTTAAATGTGCTCAACATAAGAGAAGAAAAAGTGAGGGAATGTGGTGACATTCTGTCATCAAACTAGCATGGTGACCAGGGGTCATGTGATCAAGTTCATGTAGATCTTTCTTACAGGGGGATAAGCTTTACTTTGATATGGTAATTGATATGGTAATTTACAAGTCAGGAAAGAGATAGCCACTCCCCCCTCTATCCTCATTCCTTTCTGTTCCTTCTTGGCTGTGCTACTAAGCAGACCCTTAAGCAGACATGGGCTAATTTTTATCATGGTGAACTGTGAGTGGGATCTGGTGATTTTATAAGATTTAGTTGTTATTGTTAGTTAGGTTGTTGTTGCTGTTGTTGTTGTTGTTGTTGGTATAGTTAGTTAGATTGTGTGTCATTATTTGTATGTTGTTGTTGTTTTGTCTCTGAATAAATATTTGTTAAAGTAGACGGACCAGAGTTTATATGTGTATGCGTACATAATAATTTATAGAGTTTGGTAATATACCACAACGGCGAGCATATTACGCCTTCATCCACTCACATACTTAACTATGCTTCTCCAGGAAGGCATCCCTAAATTTAAACAGAAGCTCATTTACCATGTATTATCAGCTCAAAGGTTGATAGCCAAAGCATGGAAGTCTCCGCAGTGCCCATCTATGTCTACTCTAATCACGGACATTGATAACCAACGCACTTACGAGCGTTGCGTCCACAAAATACGGCCACCATCTAGGACAGCCCTAGCAGCATGGGAGTCTTGGGACGCATGGAGATTGGTCCACTCTGAAACACAGAGTGACCCCAATGTACCTCTGTCGGAACAAATGTAGATTATAACCAGTTAAGCGATGTAAAGTCTTTATCTCGTGGGCTGTAGCACTATACCCAATCCTGGAATGTTTTGTGTATGAGTATCTGCTGAAACCCCCCCTCACCTTCTTCTTTCCTTCTGTATCCCTTAACCTGTCCAATATGTTTTCTAAATATGGAAAATAAAAATTGTCACATAAAAAAAAAGAGTAATGTAACGGATCCTCTGTAGTTCTCCCAAATCCCAAGTGAAGCAGTGATTAAAGCTCTGAGCTACACAAACATCAGCTAAGACTTGATGAAGAGTTCAAGAAGACTGGTTTATTATGGCTCAGTGGCCAGCTTATATACACAGACCCCCAGTAACATAGGAAACCACTCCCACAACATGCCCAGGACACTCCTACAACACACCCAGGAATCTCTGTGTCTGGGAGATAATTTAGTGTACTTTGCTTAACCCCTTAAGGACCAAACTTCTGGAATAAAAGGGAATCATGACGTGTCACACACGTCATGTGTCCTTA
Source organism: Pelobates fuscus (assembly GCF_036172605.1). Lineage (NCBI taxonomy): Eukaryota > Metazoa > Chordata > Amphibia > Anura > Pelobatidae > Pelobates > Pelobates fuscus. The sequence continues at coordinate 129,904,302 of NC_086319.1, read as the reverse complement.
AGGGGTTAAACTAATTATCTCCCAGGCACTAGAGTTACAAAATATAAAACATACAATATTAAAAATACACACAACACATATAGGAACCCCCACAAATATTATATCCCCGGATAGCCTGGATCTGAGTGCCCAAATTGTCCAAATAGTGCTCAGATCCCATGAACACAGCCGAATCGCCACCGGGGGAAAGTTGTGACCGACCGCATCTGCCCAGATTAGTTCCAGAGAAATAGTGGTAGCGGTCACTTTTGGGAGTACCATAGAAACAAACTATCGAACGGTTCCCCTAGCTCATAGGTAGCGATTGGTCGCCTTGTTCGTGCAAACAATGCTTCTAAACAGCGCTCTCCTGGCTTGTCGTGGAAAGTAGCAGGCATTCGTGTGATTTTACCGGTGTTCGCGAGGTTGAGTATCCGAATTATAGATCCAGTCACTTGATGACCAAGTCCCGCTGCGTGCGTTCGTGCGACAGGACTTAAGTCTGTGGTTTCTCTGTAGTTGTTGTGTTCGGTAGATTGTAACTGCCAAAGGAAGGGAAAATAGTGAGTTTGGCACAATGTATATGGCTCATAGTCGGTGGGCAGGAGGCAGGTTCTACATTCCTCCAGGAGTTATTGTCAAATGTCCAGGGTAAGGAGCATTTGTCACAGGTAATATTTACCATATGTGATAGAGCCGCAATAAAATTATTCAGTTTTGCACTTCAGTGGGTAAACTGCTTTTAACAGTTTTGCTCTGATGTGTGGAGATTGAATCTCGGTTCTTTCTTTTGTCCTGCCCGATTGTTCCACTAATAAAAGCTGAAAAGAAAAGCTTACTTCTTAAATAGTGTCAGTGGCACTTAGAGCTGTAGCATCTTGTTTAGTAAAGGATTCCTTTCCTACCTTAGCTGTAATAAAATCTAAAATATAGGATATGTGGCTGATGGACACATTATCTAAATGTTTACATCTTTCAGTAAGACCTAGAACTCTTGAAAAGTACAACAACTATTCTCTTCTCATTTTTAACTTTCATATTGAAAAATTTTGAGTTTAATTCCCGAATCTGTCTTGTGTATTAATGAAAGCTCAATATGTATATTATTGTGTGGTAACCAGTGGCGTACATACCGGTACCCGGTATGTACCCACTGTGGCCAGCCTCTTCTCCTGGGGGGCCCAGGAGCCGGCCACCTCAGGGCCCCCCGAGGCTGGCCCTGGTGTCACTTGGCGCGCGCGAAGGAGCACTCACTCTTCAGCTCCCTCGCTCACCACACTGATACCAGAGCCGGAAGATGACGTCATCTTCCGTCTCCGGTATCAGTAAGCGGCGCGCAAGGGAGCTGAACAGGAAGCACTCAGGGGACAGTGCTCCCTTGCGTGCCCGCTGGGTGACAGCAAAGGTAGGGAGGTTGGGGAGATTCATTTTTTTTTTTTAAAACGTGTGTGTGTGTGTGTTAGTGTGTTAGTGTTGGAGTGTGTGTTAGTGTTAGAGTGTGTCAATGAGTGTGTTACTGTGTGTGTCTGTTACTGAGTGTGTTAGTTTGTGTGTGTCTGTTAGTGATTGTGTGTTTTGTAAGTTAGTGTGGGTCTGTCAGTGAGTGTGTATGTCACTGAGTGTGTGTCTGTGTCTGTTAGCTAGTGTGTATGCGTCTGTTCATAAGAGTGTGTGTGTGTCTGCCAAAATGGGTGCTCAGATCAGATCTATCCGGGGATGTATAATCTGTGGGGTTGCTGTGTGTTTTTATCATGGGTTTGGGGTGTTTTTGTGTTGTGTTCTCTGTATCTGGGAGATAATTAGTTTAGCAAGCAGCAACTCAATTATCTACCAGACACAGAGGCACCAGGACAGAATCCTGGTACTGTGAATAAGGACCTCATGCTTGGGGTATCTGTGTATAAATGACCATACTGAACCTAATAAAACCAGATCTACTCTAAGCATTACATTTCGACTAATGTATGGGGAGAAATCTATACCAGTTATAATCACTACTTACTCGGGAAGAAGCTATAATACGACGGGAAAGGGAAAGCTTGACAGCGATACTACGGTGGTCCGCCACACTATTTTATAATTAGAGTCAAATTGATGCTGCAATGTGAATAGCTATGAAGTTATTTTACAGTAAGACGTAGATGCAGATATAAAAACATTCATATAAACAAGACATTGTTTTTGATGCTGCAAATAATACTAGCTTTTAGAGAGTGAATAATTGGGCTGAACATTGAGCTGAAGGAAGAAGACTGGAGATGTAACTATAGCCAGGGAGCTATGTCAGGATTGATAGACATAGCCAATAGGGGGGGGGGGGGTAGAATGATGTTTAATAAACCCTTCAAACTTTGGCACTGATTTTAATATTTTTAAATACAGTGATGAGCCACAACATTAAAATCACCTGCCTAATATCATGTAGATGCTCTTCGTGCTGCCAAAACAGCACTGGTGCGTCGAGGCCTGGACTCCACAAGACCTCTGAACATGTCCTGTGGTATCTGGCACCAAACAATTAGCAGCATATCCCTTAAATCGTGCAAAGATGGGCCTTTATGTATTGTATTTGTTATTTCAGTAATTTCTGTTATTAAGATCTGGGGAATTTTGAAGCCAAGGCAACACTTTGAATTCTTTGTCAGGTTCCTCAAACCATTCCTAAACAATTTTCGTAGTGTGGCAGGATGCATTATCCTGCTGCAAGAGACCACTGCCATCAGGGAACACCATTGCCATGAATGGCAATACGTAGTCTACGTAGTCTGCAGCAATCTGTAGGTAGGTGGTACGTGTCAAAGTAACATCCACACGAATGCCAGGAAAATATTACCCAGAGCATAACACTGCCTGGCCTGGCATTCTACTTATAGTGCCTTCTGCTGCCACATATTCCTCAGGTAAAGGACACACACGCACGCACCCAACCATCCACCTAATCTAAAAGAAAATGTGATTCATCAGACCAGGGCAACCTTCTTCCATGGTCCAGTTTTGATGCTCACTTCACCATTTAAAGTAAGTGCTTTTGGCAGTGGACAGGGGTCATAATGGGCACTCTGACCAATCTGCAAATACGTAGCCCCATGCACAGCAAACTGCAATGCGCTGTGTGTTCGACACCAAAATTCAGTTTTTCAATAGTTTGAGCTACAGTAACCTTTCTGTGTGATTAGACCAGTCTGTCTAGCCTTCGCTTCCCACATGCCCAATAAGCCTTGACCTTGACGCAGGTTGGTAGTTACTAACCACTACATCGGGAACACCCCACAAGTCTTTCCACTTTGGTGATGCCTTGACACAGAATTTCAGAATTTGTCTCCAAATTGACATGTGACTTTGTTATTTTAAGCTGACACAGAATGCTCATAGCATAATCAGCATTTTCTTTTGCCATTCTATGAAACTGCAATAGAACTGGCTAAGTAAACATTCCACTTCAAATATTCTACTCAAATGTCTGCTGTACTATTGCTATTTCGTATCCATATATGCAGGGCTCGAGTCCTGCAGGAACGCATAGGAACGGCGTTCCTGCACTTTTTTCACAGCAGGAATGCCGTTCCCCCTGCAGGCACTAACCAGGGGGTGGCAAAAAATGCCAATCCCAAAGGCCCCCGTGTACCCCCTGTCATGGGGGGGGCACTTGATGGACCCCACTGGCGGGAGGCTGTCTACCAGTCAGACGCGGCGAGGGAGCTGTGTTCTTCCAGCTCTGCTCCCTTGTGCGACGTTTGCTGATGCCGGGAGCCAGAATATGATGTCATATCATCCCTGAGAGACATAAGTGTTCCAAACGCAAACCTATCAAGTGTCCCTATTTAGGTGGGCCAGTGCTTATTTTGGGCCCAAAATCCCTCTTCCCATCTTTTTATAAACTATTATTTATTATACCAATCCAAAATTACCTCCTTACTCGGAGGAATGTGTGCAACAAAAGTGCTTAAACGTGAATAAAAGTGATAAAAAAGCATCTCTCTACACTTCTGTGGAAATATCCTCTTTTCCACTAAACAGTAATGTAAAATACAGTGCGGTATAAGTGACAAAGACCTACACCTATAAGTGGAGCACTCAAACAGATATAAAGCTTACCAAGCGTGGCTGGTCCTGAGCCTGTATATCCAGGCTCTGAGGTGTATAAACATGGTGCCAATTTGAATAGGGATGGCACTGCCCGTATGGAGATTCCTAGATGTTCCAAAAAGGACTTGAGCAAGGTGTCTTCAGTAAAATAACAAATTTATTGGTATATAATGACAATAACAAATAAGTGATTAAAAAAAGTCCTTAGTAAAAGTCCTTTAAAATGGCCAATACGCGTTTCACTCTCACTGACTGACTGAGGAAGCTCTATTGAGAGTGAAATGCGTATTGGCCATTTTAAAGGACTTTTACAAAGGACTTTTTTTTTATCACTTATTTTTTATTGTCATTATATACCAATAAATTTGTTATTTTACTGAAGACACCTTGCTCAAGTCCTTTTTGGAACCTCTAGGAATCTCCATACGGGCAGTGCCATCCCTATTCAAATTGGCACCACGTTTATACACCTCAGAGCTGGGATTTACAGGCTCAGGACCAGCCACGCTTGGTAAGCTTTATATCTGTTTGAGCGCTCCACTTATAAGTGTAGGTCTTTGTCACTTATACTGCACTGTATTATTTATTATACAACAAAAAATGTCATTAGAAATCAGTCTGTGTAAATAACATAAATTCTTATTAATCTATATTACAGTTTAGTTGCATAAATTATTAGTAAGTCACCTAACAGTTCTCAATACAGCCACGCCCATAGTCACAGCCCTAGCCCCATATAGAAAAAAAAACAACTACAATATACAGTAAATGAAAAGAAAATGTAACTTCACTTTACCTGTAATGATGAGAGTTGATGTAGTAAGTAGAATAAATATTATTGGTTGGATGGGGATAGGCAACTGTTCTTCTGGCATTTAAAATGTGTATAAAGTGAGACAAAGGTTTATAATTGAACATGTTTTGGTTCGATTTGTTGAGGTACCAAGAATCGCTCGTGTACCGACACATTTTTTTTCTCAATTTTTTTTGTTCGACTATCGAATTGTTCGGGATACGGGACCGTTCGAGTTCCGAAGTTTCACTATCTGTCCATTTGGAATGTTGGGAGGTGTATTAAGAGAGATTTTGGGATGCACCGAGCTGCATATAAGTATGAAGAATTTAATGCTGAAAGGATTCTAAACTGAATTATTCATAGGGGCAATGTTCCTCATTATTATTTGCATAATATAATCTTTCAATAACTTAACATGTTTTTTATTACAGTGAAGAAAGCTGTAGATTTAGTGATCTGTATTGTTGTAATGTTTAAATGGCATAGTGTAGGATTTTTATATGTTGCAAGGATTAATGTTGCAAGGCTGAACAAGTGATAAAAAACAAATCCTGTTTAGAAACTGAAATATTTCTCAACAGTTTTACATTTGTGTTTTTAAACACCCAAGCAATATTACCTTCAATATGTGTATGTCTACAGTATGTGTACAGTATAGGTATATACCTGCACTTGATCAACAAAATGGGGTAGCTGATTGTGGTTGGATAAGAAGAATTATTTCTTATTTTGGAAGGTTTTCTTTTTTTGAATTAATATAAATATATATATATATTCATCAAGATGTTAATCAACTAAAAACAAAAAAAATGTTTTCAGAGTCTTTATATTCTCGTGTGTGTCTGTGTTTTCTTTTAATAAACTATCAGGGTTATTTACTTAAGTGAGAATTGTTGTGTTGGGAATTAAAATTAATTTAAAGGGAGACTATAAGCACTAAAATAACTTTTATTTTAATGAAGTGGTATTTGTGATTAAAATTTTTTTTAAAGCTGAAACCACCATTTTCAGTGTCAAGGTGTTATTACAGTTCTCCAATTATTTTAAGAAACGCCGTGGGCTTTAAAACATGTCCACTATATACAGACAGATTTTTTTCCTGTCTATTGAATTTTGTCTTTGACAATGTATATTGAAAACGTAAATGCGGTATATTTTATCTGTTCATATCCCATTAGTGAGAGCATACCTATTTTGAAGGGACAGTCCCTCTCTGTCTCACTTTTCTGTTCTAACGTCCCTCTTTTCTAAGAGCCCCATATTGTTGGTGTATCTGTATCTGAGTGTATAACAGAGCTCGATATCAATAATAATCAAAGTAATGTGTTTTAACCCATTAACACCGTTACGGCATTCCATGCCATCCCTATTATAATGGGCTTTAAAGCTGTTGCGGCGGCACGGAACGCTGTAACGGTTTAGAGCCCCAGCATCCTTCCGAACTTGCCTCAGCCGCAATCTGCTTCAGGGGGACTATCTGACAGCCCAGTCAGTCCCCCGGCTGCTGAATCAGGCCTCCGGGGGGCCATGTGAGCACTCTCACAGAGTAATCACATGGCCGCAATAGGCGTCTATAGAGATGGCTGCAGGGGGACTGTCTGGGCTATCAGGCAGTCCCCCTGCTGTTGTAAAATAAAAATAAATAAAAATGAGCAATGCACAACATAAATATATATGTATGTATATATATATATATACATATATTATGTGCATATAATATATTTTATATATAATTAATAATTAATTATATAAAACTACACTTTGAAATTACACGTATAATATAGATATATATACACAATAATTAAGAAATAAAGATATATATATATATATATATAGCTAAAATAAAATAATAAATGTAAAAAAAAATCAAAAAAATTAAATAAAAATGAATTTGTGTGTGTGTGTGTGTGCGTATATATGTATTAAGGCCGTTTGGCCTGTATTTGTGGGAGGGGCTTAAATTAATTCACTCCCCTATATAAGGGACACTCCTTACCTGACTCATATCGCTTGAGGTCAGCATCAGAATGATTTCCACTTCCGGGTCATCCAGACGCCATTTTACTTGATTACTCCATGAGGTTTTCTAAGCAGAGCTGTGTCAGGAATCCAGCCACAGGCTTTTCCGGCCTACCACCTTCTTTCTTCAATCCATCGCCGTGGATGGTGCCCAAGTGACTCACAAACCGTAAGTCGACCTACCCGTTACGCCAGGCATCAGTCCCACGGCACCATTCACGGGTCAGGTCCTCACTTTACGGCTGAATTTTGTCTAAGTCTGTTCTAAAACATTGCATGTTCATGCATATCATTTGTTTAAACCCCCTACCAGTCTTTGGGTGTACTACAGGCTTCTTAGACATAATCACATTTCATGTACAAACCAACGAACCACTGCATTTTTGCCTACACACTGACCCCTACCGGTCATTCAGTGTACTACAGGCTTCTTAGACATTATCGCATTTCATGTACAAACCAACGAACCACTGGATTTTCGCCTACACACTGACCCCTACCAGCCATTCGGTGTACTACAGGCTTCTCAGACATTATTGCATTTCATGTACAAACCACTGCATTTTCGTCAGCACACTGACCCCTACCGGTCATTCAGTGTACTACAGGCTTCTCAGACATTATTGCATTTCATGTAAAAACCAACCAACCACCGCATTTTTCACCTACACACTGCCCCCTATCGGTCATTCAGTGTACTACAGGCTTCTTAGACATTATCGCATTTCATGTACAAACCAACGAACCACTGCATTTTCGTCTGCACACTGACCCCTACCGGTCATTCAGTGTACTACAGGCTTCTCAGACATTATTGCATTTCATGTAAAAACCAACCAACCACCGCATTTTTCACCTACACACTGACCCCTATCGGTCATTCGATGTACTACAGGCGTCTTAGACGTTTTTTGCATTTTCATATACAAACCAATAAACCACTGCATTTTCACCTACACACTGACCCCTACCGGTTTTTGGTGTACTACAGGCTTCTTAGATATTATCGCATTTCATGTACAAATCAACAAACTCTTTTTTCGCCTACACACTGACCCCTACTGGTCTTTTGGTGTACTACAGGCTTCTCAGACATTATTGCATTTCATGTACAAACCAACAAAACACTGCATTTTCACCTACACACTGACCCCTACCAGTCATTCATTGTACTACAGGCTTCTCAGACATTATTGCATTTCATGTACAAACCAACGAACCACTGCATTTGCGCCTACACACTGACCCCTACCGGTCATTCAGTGTACTACAGGCTTCTCAGACATTATTGCACTTCATGTACAAACCAACTAACCACAGCATTTTCGCCTACATGCTGACCCCTACCGGTTAATCGGTATACTATAGGCTTCTCAGACTTTATTTCACTTCATAAGCAAACAAACTAACTACAGCATTTTCGCTTTTATACTGACTCCTATCTGTCAAACGGTAGGATTAACCCCTTAAGGACACATGATATGTGTGACATGTAATGATCCCCTTGTATTCCAGAAGTTTGGTCCTTAAGGGGTTAAAGGGTATTTTAACATACAATCAGCATTTCTGACCCCTACTGGTCAACGGCAAAACAGTCATCACATGTCATATACAATTTACCAGCCAATATAAATTACACATAAGATTGTTTTAAACATAACCATAAACCATAAATTAAACTCCAGCACGGGCTCAACTTCAGGTTTAATTCACAATAATTTACATTTCACATCAAGACCAACAGTGGTTCTATCAACACTGCCACCTACAGGTCTGTCAAGTACATTGACAATTTTCATGGGGTTTTACAAACACCAAAACACTGACACCTATAGGTCAACAGACAAACAACATTTCACATACCAATCAGTATCCAACTACACTTTCACCTATAGGGCACTCGGCAGATCTCCAGTGCACTTGCATTTTGCAACACCATGTTCACTGACCCCTACCATTCAATAAGACATCCAACAATTCACATAGCAAGCACTATATCAACATCTGGTATAAATACATATATTATTACACAATAGCAGACGCATCTGTATATACGTAACTGGTAATATAGTTCACATACATTTTTCACAGCACGCTGCTCACGCAACAGACTTTCCCCTAGCAAGGGGACATACAACATACAAGGTGGAGACAGACCACATTTTCACTTGTACATACGGCACTTAATGGGTTAAGATTGATACATATTTAACCAGTATGGCTACGATGTTTAATATTTACACATCACAGCACTTTACTTTTCACATATACTGTACGTATTAAGATAAGCTTGGTCTATGCCATATTTCCTTATGCCATACAGTTTTATCCATTCAGGTTACAGTTACTACTAAAAAAACTATATGGATTGTCAGGTTCAATACCATACTACCAAGTACATACACCTGCTCACGTAGTTATTCATCTCTTACCTTCCCTGGAATAGTAATAGTATACTGGCAATTAGGGTTCTAGGGCCCAATAGGTATTACCCCCTTTTTTCTCTGCATTATGCTTCGGTTAGTGGTCCCGCGAGGCCAACACCCCGCCTCACACTCGGAGGCATACACCCCTCGGGCCACTCGTGAGCTAGCCACCTCGCATTGTATCATAGAAAGGGCCTCACCTGTCACTCCCCTTCCTATTTTCTGGTTACTGTCACCGAGAGGCCAACATCCTGCCACAACGTTCGGTGGCCACTCAAAATCCCCTCGCGCCAAGCATAGATAGAGCCTCTCAAGCCACTTGGCAACTAGCAGGGCCTCACCAGTCACCAAAAAACACCAAGCCTAATCGTTTCGCCTTACGGCTTAGCTAGCAAGCCAGTGCAAGAACCTTGGGTACAAATAATAATTGCAGTCTTTATTGTTATTTAAGTATTTCTCACAAAGATGGTGAAGAATCACCTCTTCCTAGCACCCCGGCTAGAATTGATACACCTTCAAGCAGAGGAGATGTTGCTAGTCCAGCAGCAATCAGATCCTGGACGATCCCACACATTACCACCGACCTAAGGAGGTGACAAATCCCCTACCCTGCTACAGCAAGGAAAGCAGAGTTATTCAAACTCCTCCATACATCAACGGACAACACGGAGGCAGGGGAAGGCCCAGCTACATCAACTCAGGTGACACCCAGGCTATACTAGCCTCACTCATAAACTCATGAGCCAAAAAATTTATGACAGACTGGCAATCTCGAGTTGGTCACCACAGCCCTCACAAGGCTGGGCCTCACGCTACTGTACAACCAGCACTAACCAAAACTCGGTTACCTGGTACAATCAATTCTTATGACACACAAGACGTTAACCCTGCACGTATGATGTCAGCACATTGGGGAAGCAAGGCATATATATATATATATATATATGTATGATGATGTATCTGTGGTATTTTTGCAGGTACCCATACAGAAGGGATTTTGTCCCAAACAAATGGACGAGCGCTCTCAGGCTCCAGGTACCAGCACCTCTGAACTACCAGAGACCATTGATATGAGTAGTTGCATTGCATATAGACTGTTGCATATATGTTCAAATGGTTCAGGGCACATGACAAACCATGTGTCCCAATACAACTTACAAATAACGTACTCACCATCTGTACACACCAATGCATTTTCAACACTACTGACTCATCACCCTTCCAGACTTGTAGTAGATTTACTAAAGCTCTGGAGCTTCAAAGGGCTCCCATACAGGTATCATAAACACACCTTCAAGGAATATCGCATGCCCTCACTTACAGTCAGCACAACAAAACCATTGGCTGTAAACACACTCATAGCCAAGATTTGCAGAGGGGTCTTCCAATCTCCACCATTTACAGCAGGGCACCAAACACATTGGTATTGTCACAAGGAATCTTCCCTTAAACAAAGACTAACCATAGACCTATTTGCACCACACACCTCCGCTACCCCAAGTCTCAACTCCCTCATACCCTCCGAGGAGTTTTCTTACTATACAACACCATTGATCTACCTTTACAGCTATCACTCAAGCATGGGTTGAAGCTTGGTTAAGTAAGACCAATATCATCAACGCAGTAAACGGCTACCATCTACCCTACACACTGGCACTTACATGGCATAAATTGGGCAATCCTTTCCCTGCTCAACTTTCGAGCTACAGATTAGCCTACTATCGATATTCGCAGATACTCTGTGCTGGTTATGATAACATATCCAGAGGTCTTACAGTCATACACTATCTAGAAGACTTCTTGTTGATCAAAGATAACATATTTTTCACTAGAAGCCTCACGGCAGCTTAGTCTGGTTGACCACTTGGGCGTCCCAGTACCCCATAAGAAACAGAAGGCCCAGACACTATCATCACATTACTGGGCATATGACTTGAGTCGGCATCCATACACGCAAGTTACCACAAGACAAATAGGGAACAATCTCATCTACATCAATCACTACCTCCTGCTTAGTACTTACAACTGCAAAGAACTACAATCCCTACCAGGTTCCTTAATTTTGCCATGCCAATCATACCACAAGACCATGCTTTCACATCCAGAGTACTTTCCCCTTTTTTCCACACTTCCAACATGATGATCAGAGGATGTCCCTAGACACCTCAGCAACAGCAGACCTGCACATGGGGGGGAATTTCTTAACCACTTGGCATGGTAAAAGCATGTTCCTTCCAGGATTGTCTGACACTTCTCCAACCAGATGGTCAGACGCGGCGTCTACCACGGGTTTGGCAGCGATCTACCGGGAACGATTGCTTTGGAGCTGTTGGCCATGGCATCCAGGTTTGGAAATTTTTCCACCACCTCAGCCCCTTTGGGAGATCTACCCCATTGTAGCAGCTGCTGTGGCATAGGGTAAATCATGGTCAGGGTCATCAATCCGTTGTTACTCTGACAACTAGGCACATGTCATATCATCAACAATCGCCACTACTCATCCATAAGGTCATGATATTTTTGGGGAACTCACTATATATATGTATACATCCCTGCCGATAATTGTCTCATTTATATTCCAGGCATGTTCATCATACGCTTCCTACAGCCGCCCATACAGTCACGGCCACGCTTTCGTTCCAGAGACAAAATCATGGATTAGACATACTTATGCAGCATAGCATGCACTATCCCACCTAGCACTTTCGTCCCATACTTGTAGAACACATAACACTGCTTTTCAACTGGCTTAAAGAATCTCATTGGAACACGACATAGCTCAACCTGTGTCATAACATTTCTCCTAGGGTTTGCTTCTTTTTGCCACCTTAAACTTAAACTATCTCACACACCATTAATTATATTTACAGGCATTCAACAACACAGGATAACCTATGGCCAAAACTACCATAACTTCATGCTATCATACCAGACAAGAATATACTCAGAGGTTTTCAGGAATCCATTCTCCCACGTTCCTCTCAGAGATTACCAATAGCCATCCAACTTTTCATCCTTATCGGACCTATTAGATCTACAACCATTCAATTATACTACCAAGTCGGCCATTACCAGCCATGCACATTGCCTTTTATGCCTTTCTCAGGCCAGAGAATTCACTACCATCACCACCACTCAGACATATCATTGTCTTCAACGATCCCACGTACGTAAACACATATTTCATTACCTATTGGCTCTACCACATTCCGAAACGAGTCAACACGGACCAACAGTAGAGATAACATACTATCCTACCCACAACAAATGGTGTTCACTTTCGGTCCTAGATTCCTACCTTCAAAATTCTTCCAGGAATTAAATACTGTAATGCATTTAAGGAAATGTCTGGTTAATTTGTATATATTTGTTGACTGTATTAAATCTTTGATTATTCATTTTTGCCCTCTTTATTTACAGGCCTACCGTATCGTCGGTCTCGGCACACCACAACCGACTTGCTCACTTTATACTATCCTACGCTTATGCTGGATCCTTACTCCATATACGGCTATTGCCCCTTACACAAGTATTAAGGCCGTTTGGCCTGTATTTGTGGGAGGGGCTTAAATTAATTCACTCCCCTATATAAGGGACACTCCTTACCTGACTCATATCGCTTGAGGTCAGCATCAGAATGACCCTCCCACCCACTCCTCATTTCAACACTCTCTTTTCTTTTCATTTACTTTAATTTCTTACTCCTTGGTGGGCCCTCTTTATTTACAGGCCTACCGTATCGTCGGTCTCGGCACACCACAACCGACTTGCTCACTTTATACTATCCTACGCTTATGCTGGATCCTTACTCCATATACGGCTATTGCCCCTTACACAAATATATATATATATATATATATATATAAAATTCCATTCTAACTGTATTTTATTTTAAAAGTGTGTGTGTGTGTGTGTGTGTGTGTGTGTATATATATATATATATATATATATATATTTATTTTTTTTACTTAGAATTACATAATATATATATATAAATAAAAATTATTTAAAATATATATACATATAATTGCATAAATAATTACATAAATATACACACAGAATTTAAATAGATATATATTTACATATATTTATATTCAACATGTATTTTTATGTAATCTTTATACATAATTAAGTGACTTTATTAATTACAATTGAGGGACCTGCCTGACAACCCAGACAGAAAGTCAAGATAATTTAATTTGGAAGTCCTATATTTAACCCTGTAAGATTCCAAAACACCATAAAACCTGTACATGGGGGGTACTGTTTTACCATTTTACATGGGAGACTTCGCTAAACACAAATATTAGTGTTTCAAAACAGTAAAATGTATCACAATGATGATATCGTCAGTTAAAGTGCCGTTGTTTGCATTTTTCACACACAAACAGAACTTTCACTGACGTTTTAATTGTTGTGATACATTTGACTGTTTTGAAACCCTAATATTTGTGTTCAGCGAAGTATCCCGAGTATAATAGTACCCCTATGTACAGGTTTTATGATGTTTTTTAAAGTTACAGAGTCAAATATAAGGCTTGGATTTCAATTTTTTTCACATTGAAATTTGCCAAATTGGTAATGGTGCCTTTGAAACTGTATGGTAGCCCAGGAATGAGAATTACCCCCATGATGGTAACCCAAGGTATTGCAAATGGGGTATTTCCAGTCTTTTTTAGTAGCCTCTTTCTTAGCATTCAAATTTGTTTTTTGGATTTTTCACACAAAAAAAAAAAATATATGAACGCGAGCTTTGGCCAGTGTTTGTAACTATGAGAGTTTAAATATGTATTCCTTCATTTGTAAGCCTTTTCTTACTATTGTTTTTTATTTATTTTTTTCTGTGATTTTGTGTCCTGTTTTTTTTTTTTTTTTTTACCCTTTCCCATGTGTATTTTATTCTTATAGGTTATTTTCCCCCATGAAACTAAATATACAAAAATCTGTATTTTACATACTGTGTGGATCCTGAATATGCAAGTTTCACTTTCATTTTCAGTTTTGTCCGGCAGCCATTTCTTCCTCTTGCTATTGCACTTCTGCCCCCCCCCCCTTTTTAACATTATCCTTTATTTTCATTGCATTGTATAATGGTGTCTGCATGCTTGCGTCTCAATTTCATTGGTTTTACAAATGATTCAATAATGTTAGAACACTTTTCAACTACAGAACTCTCCATTAAAGTCTGTTTGTAGCTTAATCTTTTGGAAAGTTTTCTAACAGTATTGAATCATTTGAACAGTTTATTAAATTTAGTCCTTTGTGTTTCACAAGTCTATTGACTTTTCTTATTATTTTTTCCATGATATTTTTCTTTTTAACTATTTTATTAATCTAAAAATTGCTATTAATTTTATTTCATTTGGTTTTCCCTTTTTCATATTTTTTAAGATTAAGCTTTATATGCTAACATGGAAGTTAAGAAACAAGTGTAAAACTGTGAAGAATCAGACAAATTGAAAATGCAAAAAGGCAAAAAAAATATTTATAAACATATAAATATAAATATAAAAAAAAAATAAAGTTCAAATTGTTCATGTGTCCCTAAATTAGGTTTGGCTCCTGATAATTTAACAGTTATAAGGAATCTTCAGCAATTATTTAATTCCATGCATTAAAAGTGGTAGAACCAGACATTGTGGTTATGTGATCGCAAGTATATTGCTAATTTAGGTTAACATTAAATATTTTTATGGATGGAAATAATCCTATAAAGTTTTAACAATGCAAATGTATTGCTAAAAACAACAGTGTTTGGATACAGATAAAGAGATATTGTGTGCATTCGCCTTGCATGTTGACCTTACAGGCATTTGAATTTTGTATTTGCTCCAGAATGCTTTTGAAACTCTTGAACACAATTTAAAAATTATTTTTTGCTTAATCTCCATTTAACTAAAAGGTGGCGCAAGGTTGATATAGCGGATGATTTAAATTTTTTTTCATTAATGCAGAATCACCCCTCAAAAAACCCTGAATACATCTTGACGTGTTGCAGAGTATAGTGGTAGTATTTTTTTCCCTTTACTTTTTCTTTGTTGTGGCTTACATAAATAAACTGCTTCCGAAAAAATTCAATATCTAAATGGATTGCTTTACGAGGTGCTGTTAACTACTTTGCTTATGTAATAAAAGTGATTGTTGTACGATGCAGGACGATCGATTATCTCTTATGACATTTGTTTGTGTGAGTAGGCATGCATCATAGCACTGTAACCTAAATTGTATTATGATATATTAAAAAGTAACTAAAGCACAACACTGCATTGAGGAAGACAAAAAAACAATGTAAGTGACATAAAAAAGCACGTGCCTCATATTTGTATTTATTGTTCAAAAAATATAGAGGGATTTGCACAATTTACCAATTATTTACATTTACTATAAATTTTACCTTATGTCTTATGGATCATTTTATTGAATTATAGTAACCAGGAAAAGGTTTTTACGAAACAAATTTACTTTAATACTCTTTTTTTTTCCTCAATTAAAATAAAAAAATCTTTCATTTTAAAAAAAAGAAGCTCAGAGATTTAAATCAGCTGTGTTGCAGTGTAATTAGAATGTATTATGTACTAGTCTACCTTGTCTGTAATCAGAACTATCAACCAGAGAGCTCACTTGTAGAGAAATCTGACTTGCCTGTGTTTGAGTTTGGGATGAAATGAGTCCAATCTGCAGTCTGCTTTCCCAAAATATCTTGATTTGGAGCAATTTTGAACCATTTTAAGGAACACTTTTTCCTTTCAAGCAATTTAGGGATGGTTGTTAGGTCTCTCTAATCAACTATGACATGTTTGAGGTCTGCAAGGTATTTTCAGCATGTTGATTCCTAAAGTACCCACTGAGTCTATTTCCATCCTTGTCATCTGTGAAGGCCGACCTGTTAAATTGCCCCTCTTAGAAGAAAAAAAAAAAGGAAAAACAAATTATTTTTTTTTACATTTTTTTTAAGGCCACCATTATTTTTAACTCCTTGAGGTACCTCTCTTTGTACCAGATATGTGTCTATGCAGTTATTATTATTAGTTATACAGCGGCGAAATATTCTGCAACGCTTTACAATAGAATGTGAGAAAATTGACAACAAATATTCAAAATATTACCCGAGACAAGAGGTAAAGAAAACCCTGCTCAAACGACCTTACAGTCTATGAGTAGCAGGGATAAAAGGATGACTGCATTGGTAGTTACTGAAGTTAGTGTAACGATTGACACTTGATTCTTATTTTAAACTCCCAATTAGCCCCATGAGCTTAATTTACATTTTAATTACAGCGCTGAGAGTTATGATCCACTCTAAAGCCTCTTAGCATTGCATACTGCAATTACAATTAAAAGCAGAAAGAGTGTGTGTAGGGGGCTGTTATTTAACTGTTACTTTACAAAAGCACATCAAAACCACTCAGCGGACATCCGTTAATCCATTGGCTAGCTGTTTTAGACTTTAATGTACACTGTTTTACACGTTAACTGTTTTGATGTCTGAGTCCAACACTGACCCTTCACATCTGCTCCGTTCACAGTAGGAATCTCCACTTACTGCAACCTGTCACAATGGATTACCATGATGGAGTGCAGAGCCTGCATTGGCTGCAATTTACTTCTTGATCAGAATAAATTCTTACACAAACAATCACATTAGCTAGAATGTTACATGTGCTGCTTGGAAAAAAAAATAGCTGAGATATTTATATACACATACATATATAAATATAAAATATGTACATGCACAAGTTAAAAATAAGAAAGAAATAATCATGCAGAGCTGCCATTTATTGTTGCGGGGCACACGGAAGTTTAATTTGTTTTTCATAAAAAAATGTAATTACCCCCAGCCTAACGTGTTTTCGAATGTGTTTAAACGTATGATTCATCATACATACATATATACACAAATGCTTTTTTTGTTACTTATAAAATAAATGAATACAAACAAACTTTCCTTGATCACAGTATTTCTACAATTACCGTATGTCTTTTGGATTCCTACATTTTCATACACTTTAATACAGAGAGGCAACACTGCTAGCAAGCATTACAACGTTAGAACTTATTGGCTAAAGGATAGCCTGGAAGATTATTAGTTATTGCAAGATTGCTTTTTAATCAGCTTGACCGCAGCAATGACAGCAGAACCATTTTTTTTGTTTTTGTTTTGTTCTGTTTTTGATTTTATTTTGCTCCAGCCAGAGATTTGTAAAAGTTTTTAAAACATATTTTAGAGAATACAAAGATGTGCTGTATAGATGTAAAAAAAAGAATGCATTTGTAAAAATATGTATGGGCATTAGATGTAATTTTAGACCTTTATCCTTATGCTATATGTTGTTGGTTGATCTATCCAGACCCAGTAAACTTACATACATGCTTAAATGGCAAAAAGAGCTGAATCTCCAACGTTTAGTAGGCATTTGGCTATAACTCATCTAAGGTTATGATGAGCTAGTATTTGACACCACAAAAATTGCCCAATATATATATCCTAGAGCTTCAACTTATTGTTGGAAATGCCAAATAGCGTTGGGGTCCATGAGCAAATTTATTGGTTTTGCAATAACTGGGCATTTGGGGATTTATATATTCTCCGGGCATAAACTACTGTTCCGACCAGAGATCTATATCTTACATATTCTACCAGAATATGTTCCTAAATGGGACAGATTGGCAATATTGCATTTGATTGTTGCTAAGGACACTATAGCAGGTGCATGGAAATCTTTATCCCTCCCAAGTATATGGTGCTAGTCCAGAAGAGATTGGCACGTACTAAGACAAATGAGGAAATGTCATGTAGGTTGCTGGGGTCTATGGAGAAGATTATTGAGAGAGTATCATCACGCTTGAACTTGAGTTCATCTGTTAAAATTGATTAGTAATAATGTCATGTCACCCCCCAAAACGGTTTAATTGTTTTGTCACTGAATTCAATGCCAGTATATCAGTATTATCCATGTGAAGTACATGCATGTTTATATATATTTATTTATGCTCTTTTTATTTTTTATTTGTATATATATTTCTTATGTAATAAGCATACATAAGTCTCTTTTTGGCTGTGCACATGCATCTTAAATCTTACAATGAATTAAATGTGCTGTCAAGGGTTGTTCTTTTGTTTAAAAATGTATACAATTGAAAAAAAAAAAGAATTTATAAAATTGTGCTTGTGATGTCTTTATCTTGAACCTTAAGAATTGTGGTTTATCTGGTGTGATATAATACCCCAACTTCTGTTTTTTATTGAGTGATTGTGATTATAAATCTACAAAATAAATAAACAACAAAAGAAAACCCTTCAGTTGTAGGCCCAATAAACTGTGGGCAGCTACCCTTCTTTTCAACCATAAGATAATAAACAGGAAATCTATACCTTTTTCCATGCACAGATTTCAAACACTCTTTAAAAGTGGGTTCTACCTCTCCTCTTGCCAGCTGTCTATTTAAAGGATTGCTCTATGCAATTTCTTCACTCCATTTATTTTTATAGTATTAGATTCTAAATCAATATATATATTTTTGTCTCTTATCTGAGTAATCTTTTAAAATAGTATAATACTTACCTGCAATAAAGTGCGGGGCCAAAATTGTTTCCACCCCTCTTTTGTCATCATGCTGTATCATCATCTTCACAATTTATCATCATCTTTCAGGTTTTGGTCCAGTCAAATTATTCTCATACTAAAGCATTGGTGGACCTTGGGTACATGCCCAATGAGTGCCATGTATGCACCAATGAACTCCTTCACATACACTGGATCCAGTGCTTCTCTATCTGAAGCATTTAAGGGAGGTAGTGTAACTTGCAATAGGGTGGACCGGGGCAGTGGACAATGGGAGAGAAAGCAATTTTGAATAGGATACATTGTATAATATGTAGGGAGCTAGAATCTGGGAGGGATAGAGATGGACATAAGGAAATGTTGATATAAGAGTGGACTGTCACTGGGGAGGGAGAAGGATTGCATTGAGGCACATTGTGAGACTGTGTGCGCAACTCACTTGCATGCATGCTCACAGCTCTGCCTACAAGTGAATCTCATTGCATTTGTCAAAATGATATAAAGTTTTGAGCAAATCTTATGTCTGTCTTCAGCACATACTAACATTAGGCAATCTGGAACAGAGCTCCGAGCTGCCTAAGTCACATTTGCCAGGCGTGCAACTAGAATTGTATCATACTGGTGGTCCCAGTAAACTTGTGCATTTCTTTTTTTAATTTAAATTTTATTTGAGTTGTACACTGTGTACTCATAATTTCCAAGATATGCAAGTAATATAACAAACAAAACAATCTAGATATGGTAAGTGTATACATATCTGTAAACAAAATAAAAGTCTAACAATCTTGGTCATTCTGTAAGCAATCAGACTAAGGAAGCAGTCTAGCATAGCCCGTGTGTGGAAAGAGGTGGATAAATGGCATTGGACATATAAATGGCGAGAAGAACTCTTAAGTCCCTTGGCCTTCTGAGCAGGGGTCACTGCCAATAGGCAGCCCCCCACCAGACAATGTACTGGGCCCTGTTCTGCTGTGGGCTCTGTGGCAGTTTCATCTCTCCCCTGTGGTGTCCTCTGCTCATAGTAGGGCCGGATTTTAAGCTGAGGTTTGATGCAAGGGTTCCATCTCCAGTTGTAGCCAGGAGTGATCCCTCTCCGCTCCATCTGTATTTTACTGAGTAATCTTTGAGTTTCCTAGCGATCTGTGCCAACCTTTTCCTCTCATTCAGTACTGATTACGGGATATCTCCATATATCGCTACTGTGTAACCCTCACATTGGATAGTCCCTAAAGCTCTGGAGTGGTTCATAATTGCTGCTCGTGCCACTACATCTCTTGTGACCGCAGTGATGTCTCTGGGAGCCCTAGAGGGTGCAGCTCCAGATTTGCACACCTGGAAGACAGAGGTTATCTGTGTAGGGCCTGTGCTCCCCCCTACCCCGATAGAGGAAAGAAGACCCTGGACATACTGCAATAGTTTCTCACTGCCCACCGATTCGGGTACTCCTCTGAGACGTTTGTGGCGTGTTTCCAAGGACCACGACCACCCGGGCCTGTGAGGTAAAACCCTCAATCTGGTGTTTAGCCACTTGGATTTCTCCATCTCTGACCATCTCTCTCTCCTCCACTGCCTTGACTTTGTTATGGATTATGCCCATCTCTGTTTGGGCTTCCTTCAAGTCGGCCTTCCAGACCTTCCATAGGTCAGTTAAAAGCTTCTTAATGTCCCCTTTCATCGATGGGCAGGTGTCCTCATCTGACTGTGATGGATGGGAGACGCTTGCAGACCGCGGTGAGGCAATAGAACCATTTTCCTGGGAATACTCCAAAGCCTCTAGTTCACTGCAAGTTTCAGGCACCGTCTTTGGCTGCAGCTGTAGCCTGGGCATTCTGGGTGCTGGACCCACTGGACCTGATGGGGGCACAGGACACAAATTGTACAGATCAATAGAAACAATGTAACAATGCCTGACACTCCCACATACAGCACACAATCCCTCCCCTCTGCCTGTGATACAATTAAGGTAGATAATGTATTAACGTAATTATCCCCAAGCATAAAAAACACATATATTTTACAAAACCCCAAAAGTACCCCAAAACACAACATATCCCCATCTTACATCCCCTGATAGCCCTGATCTGGGTGAACAACATATCCAAAAATCACCCAGATCAGAGCAGGGGTTCAGGAAATTCCGAGAAGTCTTATTTTTGACCCACCGTGCACATGGTCCCATGCCCAAAACAGTTCCAGAGAATTCGGGCTAACGGTTGTTCTCTCTGTCTGAAGTACAAAAGTACATACTTCACAGGAACAGAGCCTTTTAAAGTGCATTGGTAAGGTATATTGTCGGGCCCATAGTCCTGAGGCAATAGGCTGGCCAGCAGGCCCCTCCAAGAACCCTTAACGAGGTTCAGTTTGTCACAGGGCCATAATCACAGGGCAGGAGGCTGGCAAACAGGCCCCTCCAAAAGCCAGTGACAAGGTTATTTTCGTCACAGTCACGCCCCCCAACTAGAACTAATTTTAAGAAGAAACATTGCACATGACCACTTCTAAAAAACTAGATTAACTCTAGAACAACTAGACCTAATTATTACTGCAAGCGATAATTGGCTATCTGTGGAAATCCTGGACTGCGTTTGTTTTTCTATCTGCAGCTCTCTTTAACCCATAATTTTGGGATGATAAAAACATGTGAACTATAAGGAATCTCCTTTATTCCAGTCCATGAAAACATGCAGTCTCACCCCCCCCCCCATGAACAATTGAAGTAACCAAACTAAATATTGATTCATATTTCCAAATCGAGAGAAGGCACTCATTTCCATTAAGCAGACACTCCAGACCCCAAAATCACTTCAACATGCTGTTTTAGTAGGTCTCCCTTAGTCAATGACAACACCAGGTTTGGTGTTGTCTGGTACAGTTAAGACAAAAGAAGAAAAAGAAAATATGTCGAGCCTTTAAAGACACTTTAAGGTAGCATGCAAAAGTGGGGGATAACCCCTAAACAGTGAATTTCAAATGAACATAAAACTAAAATAAATAAAACAAAACATTTCTACCTATAAGTGTGTCATATCTTTGTGAGAGGGGTATAAAATATAACTTTTATTAGCCCGTTAAAAAAAAGGAAATAATTGAATGAAAAGAATAAAGGTAAAGTTAAAAACAATACAAGAGTACAGTCCTAGCTGGTTTGACAATTATAGCAATGTAAAATAGCTGTAATGATAGCAAATATGCTGTATTTTGCAATGGTGTTCGTCCTCTGTATCTCCGTATAGAGATACTAGTAGCAGTTTATGAAGTTAGTAAGAGATTTCAGATACTTCGTATCACTATGTACATAAAGATACAGATGCAGCTGTAGGAGGGCTGGTATTCCTAAGTATAAAGTAAAAAGTAAAGGTGTTTTAAAAACTGTCAAGAATAGATGACACGAATTTTAAACTAGAGATGAATTCTCCTAAGTTAGCAGTATGGATCAATAGTGCCTTCGAGGGCACCCCTTAACAAAAACCCGCTCTGTTTCTAAACCCCCCTTCCTACTAACGCTACTGATCGAGAAGAAAAGGATGTTTTACTGAGTGGTAGAGAGAGAAAGGTATTCCCTCTATGAAGGGCTATCAACTCATTGACTTGCAGACGCTATATGATTGTAGTGTCAGTTAGCCGTTGCAGATCGCGGTGAGTGAAAAAAACGGCACTAATGTTTCCAGTTGCCGTCCTGAGCCACCTGGTACGGTTAATTCATAGTTTCACCCCCATGGACTGATTCCTGTACCAGACCATGGCTATAAGCTAATGTCCCTTTAACATTTACCTCATCACTATCTCATCTAATGTTGTCAGATTCACTATGTATTCCTTTTATCATGATTTTAGCAGTACTTGAAAATAATACATATAGTCAGTATTGGCCTTAGGCATTTAGGTGCCCTGTGCAAAGATCTTCACAGCACCCTTCCCTGGTCACACCCCCCATCCATGTATAGGGGTGTAGTGCTTGTGTAGGGGATTTATTAAATTCATAATTACTGCACAACAGTAATGTGCAGTTTGTTAGTGTGTGACAAAGCTAAACAAAAATATAACCGGCAATGTGCTTTTTTAGTGTATCACAGAGCTCCCTATCGTTAAACAAAGAATAATATGCATTTTGTATGACAGAGCTCTACCGCACAAAAGTGACTTACAGGAGAGGAGCGTTATTAGCTCTCCTCCTGCCGGTCACACGGACTGTCAGACATTGCACCCCCGGGCCGATGCACCCTAAAGCTGCCAGTGCCACTTTATCGTTGCTCAGGCCAGAGGAGAATTAGCCACATATCAATCTCAAGGCTGAAATAATTGTCTGAGGTTGCTGTATCTTTCGTGCACAGGGAACTTGCTGGCATTTCAGATATGGACTGTTGAATCATAAGCAAGTAAAATAGATCCCTCTATAATGGCATAGTTAAGTTAAAACTTGTGAGTGGGGGGGCGGGGCCGGGCCGCCGAGCCAAGCGGTCGCAGGCAAGCACAGCTCCCGCACAAGATACTCAATTTCACCTGAAAACCGGTACTTAATCTGAAATCAACTACTACCAACCTCGACCCGCACAGCACACGGGCTACCGGAGCCGGGGAGAGGCTTGCTCGCGGAGTTCTAGTCCCCCGGAGGAGGGGTGCCCTGCAGCAACCAGCGGGTACCTGCCTGGCGGTGAGTGGAGTGGACGGCCGCCGCTCCACTATCCTGCCCAACGGAGCCCGGAGCACACAAAGCGCAACGGCGGACCCGGTCCTGTTTCCCCCCCACCGGACCGGGGGGGTGATCCCGGTCCATGCTTTAAGCTACACGCGGTGGAGCTAGCAGACCATCATGCAGGCCTCAGACACGCGGCCAAGATGGCGGAGGCCACGAGAGCGGTGATCGCATGAAGCCGACAACAGAAACGACCTGGCGTGGTACACAGGGTCGCCTGAACTCCACGACCCACATTCTTAAGCAGCATTAAAGTCCAGAGAATTGCAGATGCAGAGCTCACGCTTACCAGCCCCCCACACGTGCACCAACATGCAGCCTGGACCCGTGCACAAGATGGCGGAGACCAGCAAGACGACCTGCAGCCACCATCCGCTCTGGCACCCGAGGCATTTTCAGGTACGGGCACAGACACCCGGAGATACCCCTGACACAGAGAGCCCAACATATACCGCTCACGGATACTACGTTGCTGAGAGGTCCGCACACGTTTCATCTGGGCTGGGTGCTCATTGGGAGGAATCCCCCCCCACAGCCTGCCATACACCCAGGGAGAAGCTAGGGGCCCGGCGGAACCCTGGGCCCACGGTCCTGAAGATGGGTCCAATGGCACACAGGCGCGAGTGCCCATCAAGGCCTCAGGCAGAGGACGAGCGGCCCTCGAAAGCAGCATAGCCAACACAGAGACTCTGGTCAGCGGCTTAACGACATCGAAGGCAAGCGGGACTCTGGGTCCAGATCTGGCCCCCTGTCACTGGACATGATGAGGACTAGCCCGAGTGGCAGACCACTGGTGGTATTTGCCCCTTCTCATGCTATCAACAGACCCCCTTGTGCCTGGTTTAGCATTTTACATATTTTAATTTGCACACATAATGCACACTTGCTTTAGCAGGAGATGTCGGGGCAGTGTTTTTGTTTTTGTTTTAGTTCAGAGTCAGCGTGTCCTGTTTCTGTTAAATATGTTAAGTTTTTGCATTGCGTTACCCTAGCCCAGATAACTGGAATGATAACCACAGAAATTAACCTATGCTACTTAATCGAAGGACATATACTTGTATAATACTTGGCAGACCCCTCAGGTAGCCTAACATAATGTAACCTTTCCCCAATTGCTGTACCAGACCATATGCGATTTCACTATACGTGCTCTTAACCTGTTATTAGCAAGCGCAGTACCAGTTTCACTAAGTTGATTTACTTATGTTGTGTCGTGGTATTACTAGACAGTGAGGTAATAGCTAGCGAACCATTTCTACCGATCTTATATGTATAGTCAGTTAATGAGACCGACAGATAATCTATACTACTTGATTGAATGAGAAATTATCGTTAACCAACACAAAAATAAAAAATTAGGCATTGTTTAGCAGGAAATGTACTTAATGCTGTATTAACCCTTATCTGTATATCACTACTGCATTTCCCCTCTTCTTGTTCTGTACCCCATTGCACATGCCTTAATAAAAGAAAGATTGACAAAAAAAAAAAACTTGTGAGTGGTGAGTGGTGAACCACCAAAGGGCAAGTCATTTGAGTTTCTGGCAAACTTGGTAACTTAGTTATTTGGTATTCTAATGCTGTCTGTTTTAATTATTGCATATTATGTATGATATAGTTAAAACCAAACATGAAAAAAAAAGATTAACACACATTATAAGTGATTTCCAGTGTTTGCAACAAAAACAGATATTAAGAACTCTAAGAACAGACGAATGCTTAGAGAAACTCAGTAGTTTGCCCTTCACTTAGTTCCCGCTGAGGTCTCAAGTTCTCTCTGCATGACAAATACAGCAACCACGTATTATCGTTTTGGCCTTCTTTGGGCCTCATCAGCAGGGTGTAGCTGATACTTCTCTGGGCAGACTGAGCACAGGGTTTTTCAGTGTTTTATTCAATGGTGTAAATTCTAGAAGAGTGACCGTTCCCCTAATAATCTGTTGTCTGCACTGAATATGTAAATCTTTTATAAGGTCTTGAGGTGGAGGAAAATTATTAGTATTCTGCAGCGCTGTACAGATTGGGAAAACAGACATTACAATATACACAGACCACTACAAAATTTAAAGAGGGCTCTGCCTGTGAGTTAAGACCTATCACTGGTACTGACAGCCCTCAAACCAGTGGTTGAAAACCTCACCCGCTGTTTACATTAAAATTCCTCAAACAGGTCATTAGTATGATAGTTATAGAGGTATTACCTCTAATGACAGGCAGTTTTGTTAACAAGATCTAAAAATATTAAATGCATTTCATCAAGATATAACTGCAGACTCCAATGTATACTGCTTCTTAAAACATATGCCCTTTTCTCTGTGCCAGTGTCACTGCCAGTCATTTGAGGTTGACTTGTGGATTTGGTAATCTAATTATTTTAAACAAGAGAATCTTACTCTTTATATATTTATACCCGGGGCTAAGGTGCTTGATTATGTGCTCTTTGAAGCCTCTAAACGTGTGCTGAAATATGGATCACCAAATAATGCTTTTCTCCAAATTAAAGAAATGTTAATTTAATTTATTTACTGTGGTTATTTTAATGATAAATATTTTTTTTTGCAGGTTTTCATTCAGACTAGCAGCTCCTATGCTGCTTGTCTTTCTAGTTCCATTACCATTTCAATTACATCTCCCTGGCTAATAGTTATTGTAAGATAGAAGAAGGGGCATTTAAGGCATTTAAATCGGACAAATCAGAAGCATTTTATATAAGATATAAGGAAGCCAATAATGCTTGCAAAAAGGCAATTAAAGTGGCTAAAATAGAAAATTAGAAATTGATAGCCAAAGAATGCTAAACCAACCCTAAAGTTTTTTTTTTTTAATACATAAATTCTAAAAAAAAAAAAAATAATTGAAAGTGTAGGTATACTGGAAACAGAAATGGGTCTGTTAGTTAACCAGGAAAAGGCAGACATTTTAAATAACTACTTTTCTTCAGTATATATTGAGGATCCTGTCGCAATAGATATGCAAATGATTGCGGCAAAAAACTTGCAGATAACTTGTGATTGGATGCCTCGAGACAAGGTGCAACAGCAGTTAAAAAAAATGAATGTAAATAAAGCTCAGAGGCCTGACGGTATTCACCCATGAGTACTTAAGGAGCTAAGTGGGGAAATAAGTGAATTCTTTAGTGTTCAAACGATGAAGATGCATAATAGAGATAATCAGATTCTGTACCAATTTTCAAAGAACAGAGTTTTTGATAAAACCGAATATTGAGGGTTATAATGTGCCCTTACAGCTTGTTGGTCCAAGGGGAGGGGGGGGGGGGAGTTTGAAAACCCCTCCCAGCTGAAGTCAGTGGCTAGTTAATACAACGTTAAACAAGATCTGCACACCAGTCAAATAATGAAACTTGCTTTTACTGAAGTGTATTTGTGTCAGTGAGTGATATAGTACTGAATGAGGAGCACAACCAACTAAAATACAAAGCACTTTATTGTACAGGTACAATCGTAACAGGTATTGCCAAATATCAAAAGTATACATCAAAGTCTAAATATAGTCATACATATACAGTCAATGTGACGGCTCTGACCAAAACAGAGAATGGAGATAAGAAATCAGCAATATTGGATATGCAAACTAAATAGTATTAATCTAAATACAAACGAGAATGGATACCTATATACAAATGTAACCAAATAGTACATACCAGAACCAATAGAACCTATTAAGGCGAATGAGAGAAGGGAGAGAAAGTCACAGAATAGCCCCCAACGTATCAAGGGAGCATGTGTCATTGAGTGAGTCAGGTGGAAGGGGTTTTCAATCACAATTTTTCCTCACCATAACTTTCTTGGTTTTTGCTTAACATAGTTACTAGGTAGATTCTGGCTAAGACAGCAGATATGTATAAATCTACTCATAAATAGTATAGATAGATTGTACCATTTTCAGAAATCTGTTTTGACCTGTCTAGTGGGGTAAGAATATTAACTTTGTAAAGATGCCAGGGTTATTTAGACAGAAAAGTTGTATGGTAAGTTATGCCAAGAAATCATTCTTCCACTGAAATGGAAGTTGTGGAAAGCTCAAGAAGATGACCAAGAAGGACCAAAATAGAAGTTTATAGGCTATAAAATGTATAATGAAGTTCCTAGGTCCTCTTGTCATATAAGGTGTATAATTAAGAGCAAATAATGATAACTAAAGGTTTTCTACGAATGTGGCAACTTTACAGTTTTGGATGTCTGCCTATGCTTTTCTCGCCAAAGTTATGTCAAGAAGTAGCAACAACAGATCAAGATCTACGTTAAATATTATAAAAGCAAAAGAGAACTTTTGTGTGAGACCCCTCTCTTGACCACAAACTACCAAATTGATGGATATGATCATGCAATTAGAATTTTATTTATCCAACATATGCTTTCCATGCATGTATTCCCAGTTATTATACTGGACAAGAATTAAGGAAATCCGATTACTTTGGCTATAGATAAACGTTGAATAATGAAAAAAAAACAGAAAAAATTTATTTGGACGCTTTTAGTGAAAAGACCTGAAAAAGAACTATCTGTCTTTGTCAAATTTGCCATTTAGCTGGCTCACTCTTGTTGATCAACCGCTAGTCTATGGGCTGGGGTCACCAGAGTTCACTGTACATCTGTCTCCAATGGGGTAGTGCATTAAATATCAAAAACAATGGCAATGGAAATAATGTCCCACTAGACAAATAATACATTGTATGGATTTATGCAAATCACTTTTTTCATGTAATCTGTGAAAATGGGAATTTGTGCATTTGTGATTTGGATAAATTAACAAATGACTACGATCTTTGAAGGACCACTATAGGCACCCAGACCACTTCAGCTCAATGAAGGGGTCTGGGTGCCGGGTCCCTCTAATGTTAACCTTGCAGCTCACTGACAGCCGCTAGAGGCGCTTCCGCGCTTCTCACTGTGAAAATCACAGTGAGAAGACGCTGGACATCCATAGGAAAGCATTGAGAAATGCTTTCATATGGACTGTTTAAATGCGCGCGCGGCTCTTGCCGCGCATGCGCATTCGGCACCGACATCGGCAGGAGGAGAAGAGTTCCGCATTGGAGTTCCCCAGTTTCACTCCATTCTGCAGCATCTGTTAAAATACCCTACCTCAATTTGTCAGACCTTACCACATCTTACAGCTTTCAATGCTCTTGTGAATATGCAGAAACTCACATCATCATCCCTAGCCAATCAAATGCACTCTGTGAGCAGCATTTGATGGAGATCAGAGTCTGACTCTGTTCTCAGAGGAAAAGGGCCTATTGTGGCTTTCAGGAAGACAGCCACTAGAAGTGTGTTAACCCTGCATTCATAATATTGCCGTATCTACTAAACAGCAGTGTTTTAGATTGCAGGGCTAAAACTAAAAGGCCACTCACCCAGACCACTTTATTGAAATTAAGTAGTCAGGGTGCCTGTAACTATCTTGAAACTATCATGATTATTTATTCAAAGCCTTCCACCTCAGCCTCTTCTGTCTGTCTCTCCTCCACCTCCTGCTGGATTTGATGCTAATTTATAAAACAAAAAATCAACTGTAAAGGGTTTGGAAAATGTTTATGAGCGTTACATCTACAATGAAAACTTGGAAGTCTAATAAGATAAAGATGAATTTACTATAGCAGGTTTAGGTAAAAAATAAGAGTCTGTGAACAATATTGATTTTATTGAGAAACGTTTGTGTGCTTCAAAGATCTTGAAAGGACCTGAAAAACGTCAGCATTGCTGCATTCTCTGATAATGAATCTTGGTAGTACAGACATTTTGTTTTCATAAGGACAAAAAAAATTGTAATACTTTATGAAGTTGACAATTCCTAGTCAGCACACGGTTATAGGTATACAGTTCTCTATACTTATTTCAAAGCAAGTATTTTATTGTACATTTTGTTGATGGATACAGGATAAAAGGAGTCCTTGTTGAAATGCTAAATGATGAAGTAGGGTCCGACATGTATACGTGAGTGAAATCCCTTTTTAACACGTTTCTGGATATCTGTTCACCATCTAACATTTGTTTGCCACGTACATTAAATATTTATGTGCATGTCAGTTTGAGGCTCCGTAATTTCCTCTCAAAAGCTGCTGCTATAGTGACAGATAAAATATGTAGTTTATGACACTGCACCTGGTCTAAATTGCAAAGGATGAACTCAAGATTTCATCGACCACAAAAGGATTTCAAAGATGATATCCAAAGAGTTGAGGGCCTGAAATAATCACTAGTAGCATACATACACGACTAACTCTGCTGTATGCAGAGAACCATAGGCTTTCCATTGGTGGTTTGACAGCAATTATTGGCAAGATTCTCCAAATTAACAAATGATACGACAATAAACAGAAATACCGTCTGTGAAGAGAGAAGAGAAACTATTGTTTATCTGGTCAGGTGGTTTAGATTAGCCCTGATGCTGTTCTGTATTATGTTACTTTAAATCATTGTGTCCCAACAGGACATAAATTACCAAGATTGCTACAGTATGTTTCATCCAATGTAAAATCAACAAATTGGAATATTTTTTTATGGGCACATCATAGCATTCTGGCAGAGTTCTGTGTTGGATTAAATTTAACACGAGCTGTATCTCATCTGTTATTCCTTAATATGCAGACTGTTATTTGCATATAGCCAATTGTAAAAACAAAACATCTTGGCCGAAAAGCTATTTGTGTGAGGGGGAGAGAAGGGCAGGGATGGAAGTGCCAGAAATGTATTCATGTTAGAATGTTTAGGAAATGTTTTAACATCTTTGGCACTGGGGGAACATTGATTGAACAAAAAAGGGTGGACGCGTATTTTGTGTCATTTGCCGTTAAAGGAACACTCCGCTTAATTGTAAAACACATTTATTTTATAATTGTACTATTTTTAAAAATCTTTAGATGACTGAGCCCTCCCCCATTTCAGCATTGGGTGGGTTATTATCAATTACACTGGCCTTTATTCCACCACTTTGAGAGAGTCATCATTACTGATGATTTGTGATCAGATGCTTCTGGGTGTGAATAAAATAAGCTAACAGGGATATGTAGTTAAACCCCTAAAGTACTTCGGCAAGCAGAATGGATTGGCAGGGAGAACTGGAGGAAGGTAGTGAGCATTCAGAGTCACTTTGTCCAATCTGGATTGCATGCTGGAACTCGAGATGAGAAGAACTATGAGTTACATAGTTGTTCTAGGGTGAAGAAAAACTAAAGTCCTTGAAGTTTAACCCTGAAGCCCATTTTTTAATGCTGTTATGGAAAACAATCTTCTGAGGACATATATGGTTGCTGAATCATAAGGAAACCACCCTAAACGAGTCGGATGATACCGATGATGAGGATGAAGATTTGCAAGAACAAGAAAGCTTATGCTGAGCTTATTAAGTTTTTAGATGATTAAAATCGATTTTAAATAATAAGTGAGGCAACTAATGATAGAAGAAAAGAGCTTTGCATATTAAGAAATTACTATCAGTCAAAGGAAGCACGGAATAGTTAGTTTATATAAGGAATTAACGTCCCTTCAAAAAGGCATAAATAAGAGTGTGTGATGGTCTATGTTATAAGAAGAGAGACAGCGATTGCAGCATTGAGAATTGCGTGAGAAACACGAAGTGATGGATTGCTAATTGCAATGACCCTAAAAGTGATGTAAAAGCTCATCAAATCCACAGTATTTGTCACTCCTCCAGTCCAAACCCCGAATCTGTGCCTCTCCGTCTGTCCAAACCCCCAATCTGCTTCTCTCCTTCTGTCCAAACCCCCAATCTGTGTGTCTCCTCATATTAGCCTTCATTGTTATCTCTCCTCGTCTCCAAATGTGTCTCTTTGAGGCTGTCATGTCACTTGTCTGCCCCCATTTCTCACCAACCTAAATATTGTCTGCAGATACTGTCAGGCTGGGAGCTGCTGACTGAACATTCTAACTTGTTCTGTGCAGTGCGGCTACCTCATTGCATACCTGATTTAGTGTTCCTCTGTTATTGTGTGAATTTGCCTGGTTATCCTGCTCTCAGAATGCAGATTGCAACATATTGTCATATTACAAAGGCATAACTTTGTAGGTAGGGCATAGCAAAATGTATCTGTTAACATTCTTGTAATTTGACTCTGAATTTTATGTCAAGACACGGAGGCTCATATTGCTTAACCCTTTCTTTACTGTCCCCCAATAGCAGCAAAGAATAGAAACAGTAAGAAAAAATGGTATCCATAGTGATAAGCCACTCCCATACCAAGTCCCAGTATAATAGTAAGCACCTCCCAACATATTTTCTCTTTCTTTGCTGCTCCACACAAGGTAAGTACAACAAAATTTACTCTTACCAATAACTGTTTACTTATTATTTTATAATTTTGGGGAATTATTACCTCTCCTCTCTCTTGAGCTTTACTTTGTTGCTTCTATTTTCATTTCCTTTATTCTCTCCCTATTTTGCCTTATTTTTTTGCTTTTTTGGTCTCCCCCCTTCACCTTGACTGTTTGGTGCCTTTTTGCACCTGTTTCCTCACTTTTGTTCGGCTAATTTCGTGTCTGAGTTAAGCCCTTTCGGCTAAACCTATCACGAATCTGTGCCATTCGTTGGTCTGACCGGCATATAGTACCATTCGACTATTTTGCTGCAAATGGTTTTTGTTCAACTGTTTTACAGTATACTGACCGCTCGTTAGTTTGTTCCCACAAATTCGTCCTGTTTCTCCGAACTTTTGGTTTGCAAATTGGACACGTTCGCGGGATTTTTTGCTGCGAATCTCGCGACTCTGGCGGTGGCCATTTTCTGACCTTCTGGCTCTGTGTTTTCTCGTGTCTCTCTCTGTCTGCCGGTCTGGGACCTGGTGAGCTCCCCTATTTCTCCCTCTCTGGTGTATCTAGCTCGGGGTGATTCACTCCTACTAGCCTGTACTGTTATATTTGTTTTAGACAGCTTGTTCAGGGTCTAGTATTTTATTTGGTGGATCTCACAGCATACGAATGCCCATGTCTAAGGTGCCTGCCTGCCCCTTTTCCCCTGGTGAGATGGACATGCCTCAGGGCTTCGGGAACCCCTCTTCAATTTCTAGTTCCCCTTCATCAGTGGTTGACCCTGTGTCTCTGTCTGATGAGGCTTTGTCCCTGGTGCTACAGTGCTCCGTCACTGACGCCTTTATGGCACCTATGGGCTCTATGTCCTCTGCCCTCTCCCAGACCATCTCCCAGGCTTTACTTGCGTGCCCACTGGCCGCAGAAAGTTCGGCCACACCGACGCGTCAAACATGTCCTGGCTCGGACCTTTCAGGGGACACACCCAAAAAGACTACTGCCAAATCCAGGCACTTAAATCCCTCTGCCTCCAGAACCCATATGACTGATGAACCTGAGGTCACTCTGTCATTTTTTCCACACTTGGTCATCCATCACCTCTGATGCTTGGGTTCTGGCCACCGTTCATGGTTTCCACATAGAATTGGTCGACACTCCTTGTCACATCCCCCCTCCTCACCCAATCTCATTCTCCGTAAGAGACCGCGTCTTGATAGACATGGAATTGTCGGCCCTTCACAAAAAAGGGCCGATAGAACTAGCCCCCACGTCCCCCGCAGGGGTACTCTGCAACATCTTGGGGTGGACAGATGCGCTCAGTTATCAATCTCCGTCCCCTCAACGCCTTGGTGTGCTACCGCCACTTCAAGATGGAGGGCATCCACATCCTGCGGGACTTACTCCTTCGTGACGACTGGATGGCAAAACTGGATCTGAAGGACGCGTACTTGACGGTCCCAGTGGCCGAGACGTCCAGAGATTTATTGCGTTTCCTCTGGAAGGGCCTCTAGAGGAATTAGTATTAGTAAAGGCCTGCCTGATCTGTGTTTGCCACTGTGTTCGACAGTATTTTTTTCTATTGTATTGAGAATGGGTATTTCGAATAAATGCCAGGGCGAATGGGAGCTCAGGGGTGGTACATGTGGTGGCGTAACAATTTTATCTCTGTATCTCTGGTTTCTCCATGGTTTCCAGCAGTCCCATAATAAGATTATTGGGGGGTTTTATGTAGTATAATATGTTAGCCTTGATTAAATTCACAGTGAAACCTTGTGTGCTAGAATTTTGTGTTAAAAAAAGGTCTTTAACACAAACACATACATAGACATGGCTTCATGAAAAGGTAGCCCAGTAATCTACATTTGCAGTAGGTAGAGGCAAACTAAGAAAACCTAGACCAGCAAATATAAAATGTAAAACACAGCAAAATTATATTATCTCTAACTTCAGCAAACAATAGTTATAAGACAACCTCCTTAAAATACTCAAAATACCCGTGTAAGCTAGCTCAGTTTGCTTACTTTAAATGGATTCTATAGTGTAAGAAATACAAAGTTGTATTTATTACACTATAGTTCCCCCTAACCCATTCACTCCCTCCCCAGCACAGTAAGGTTTAAAAAAATCACTCTTGACGCTGGGTCGGCCCTCCACCTCTACCAACATCATCCGACAGGGATTGCGGCATGTGCATTAGGCCCTCCCCATAGGAAAGCATTGCTGCATTGCTTTACTATGGGGATTTTACTGACGCTGGATGTGCTCATGAGGACGTCCAGTGTCAGTTAGGTGATCAAAATTGCTTAACAACCAGGAGGTGCCTCTAGAGGCAGTCTTAGTCCTGCAATGTAATCACTACAGTAAAACTGCAATGATTTACATTGCAGGACTAAGGAGGGGGAGAGATACTGCACCCAGTGCAGGCACCCTAACCACTCAATGAGATTAAGTGGTTTGGGTGCCTTTAACAAATGGTAAGGGCAAGTCTGCTGACTGTCCCAATTTTGGCAGGACAGTCCCAATTTTTGGGTCCTGCTGCACCCACTTAGATTCCTGGTGTCTGCTTTTGGGGACCACATGGAACTGTCCCCAACAAGTATATAGTGAGCGCACCATTAGATGTGTTAACGCTATGCTCAGGACATTTGGACCGTAGAAAGCACTGAAACTGTATTAAAAATACTATAGCATTTGCAGATTGCAGATGCATGTTTCTTTGTGATTTTCTATTTTTTTGTCAAATGTAAAATACCTGACTTTTTTTTCTCTCGATAATTTGCAGCTTCTGCACAGTGTTGCGGTTAAGTGCTTACTCTATATAATTAAGTACTTAGGCTCACATTAATAATGTGTTATTGAATAACACTGGATTGCTGGCTGCGAGATGGTGTCGATAGAATAGCTTTAAATAGGATTACTTCACGGATGCATTACTTAATAAGACAATGTTGACCTAGAACTGTTTTTCAAACACAATATCTCTTATGGTGGAGGAATGGTTCCTTGGCAGGAAGTGTGAGACCAAAGATATTATCAGATTAGTAAAGAGATTTTGCTAGCTTTTTCAAGTTACTTGATCTGAAAGGCTGCATGTAATTTATCGCACCCACTCCTGAAACAAAGCTCCGAGCATTTTAATTTGCTTTTAGGTGTAGATGGGAATTCTCTGATTAGACATGTATTAAATGTTTATTTGACTACATATTTTATTATTATTAAAAAACATTAAATCCTGTGCTACATGTTGAGGAAAAACTGGAGTTTAGACATAATTCCAGTGATGTATATAATCCCATTTATGCAAATTTACACACTGTTAAATCTGAGAAAAAAACGGAGTGGAGTTTTGTAATACACAAAATGGCAATCTAATCTTTAGGTAAGTATTCAAACTAATCTATACATTCTTCTGGTGAAATTAGAGGGTAGAAATTTTCCATC
Organism: Pelobates fuscus; assembly: GCF_036172605.1. Taxonomy (NCBI): domain Eukaryota; kingdom Metazoa; phylum Chordata; class Amphibia; order Anura; family Pelobatidae; genus Pelobates; species Pelobates fuscus. The sequence goes on along the minus strand of NC_086319.1, from coordinate 129,869,014 downwards.
TGCCATCTCCGGGTGACGAAAATTTTACTTGTAAGACTATGGACAGTGTAAACTACATGTCCCACAGATCATCATGGATATACGCTGACGTCAATTCCGGGAGCCGCATACAGCATGAATGGAGGGATACTACATATCCCAGCAGACCACAAGCAGACGAGCTGACGTCACTTCCGGGCGACATACGCGACCCGGAAGTAGGAAGAAAAATCACATCAGGATGCTATTACAACTATCAGGAACACCTATATAAAGAAGATTATACTAAATTTTGGACTTATTACTTCTGAAGAAGCCCCAGACCGGGCAAAACGCGTTAAGTAAGAGATTTATATCCACTTCATTTATTCTTTTATTATAATAAAGTTAGAGTTTTTTTACTACTTTATTTTTTGTTGTTCCTGATTCATCTGAATCCTGATATATATCATTTGGTGGGGATTATACCACCACATGCTGCACATACCAGAGCAAGATATTTGCTCAGAAATTTGTAAGTAGGATACCTTTTCCTTTATATATTATTGGTTATTAGACATACTTCACTATTGGAGTTTATTTTTATCTTTTCCATATACTACGGTGGAGGATTGGACATCGTATCCATCATCATTTGATATCCTGAGACGGGGATTGTACCGTCTAGGCGCTATACGGCAGAGCTCTCAGTAGCTCTGCAAAGTGTGAGTGAGTCTTTTATAAGTCTTTATACACTCTTATCTTGTCAGACATATTGCACTATTATTGTTCTGTAATTTTTTTTATTGAAGGTTTTATACATCGCTCATTATAGGATTATCTGTATGTATACATTTTAATTATTTCTTGCACTTTTTGGGCGCGGCTCACCACTTCTGTCCTTTTTTGATTTACTATTGTCAGCAGGTATTGGGAATTCCTGCTCGGTGCACTGCTGCCCATTTTTAGTTTATTTAGTGAGCGCCTAACTCCCCTTTTTTTCCATAAACAAGTTATCTAGATTTTATTTTTAGAGGAATTCCACAATATGACTTGGTTTATATTCTAATGGTTGGCACCTCAGAAGTGTAAGTAATTTTTTGTAAGTCATCAGATATTAAAAACCTCAAAAATCTTAAATGTGCAAACTAAACAACTCACAATGGGATACCTGCAGGCAGCCACCTGAAATGTCCTTATAACACATTCATAACAATTAGGAAATCCCAAAAAGAGAAGCTGTGAAACACTGCACACCTACACTCCCTCCATGATGACTTTAAAAATCAGAAGTGCTCATGAAGGTAAGAGTAATCATTTAATATATTGAAGCACAAACTTTTTAAAGGAATGCTGTACACACATAAGGCACTTCAGCTTGCTGAAGTGCTTTATGTGCCTGGAGACTGTGATATTAGTGGCAGTTTATGAAATATTAAATATAATCAACACTTTTATAATTGGGGCAGATAGACCCCCTAGCTGTCAGATAGCTAGGGAAGTATTTTCCACTTCCAATAGCTGAGCTAGCCACTGTGCTAGCGCACATGTGCCTTTCCCCCACCTCGATGAGCTTTATTACAGCTTACTGAAAAGCTTAGAAAGACTGCAGTCGTAAGAGCCGCTTGTGAATCCAGCACATACACTTTCCAATGGTATTATTAAGGATATATCGGCTAAATACTGATTGTATTTAAATTTATATATTGATAATGTAGTGTTTTAAGCACATACATGCCTTGGTCTTTTAACTGTTGTCCTGAAAGGTTTTTCACCGTATAGGCACTCCTGATGATCTGGGTGCGGGTCAATTTACTATTTTCACTATATCACTATTAAGTCTGGATATTTTATTGCAGTTAGCCTGTTGGCCAGGGCCAGTGTAGGGAAAAGCCTCTCTCAGTCTTAGATTCCAGTCCCCACTTCGTATTAAGCTTTCTGCTGAATTATTTTTTGGTTTAGTGGTGGATGATACACCTTATGTACAATACTTTGTGAAATTAATTTATTAGACAGCAGTAATTCTTGTTGGAGTTGTTTTATGACCATAGAGCAGGGTTAGACAACCTTTGGCACTTCAAATGTTTTGGACTACATCTCCCTTGAACCTTTGCCACCATTATGGCTGTAAAAGCATTATGGGAGATGTAGTCCAAAACATCTGGAGTTCCAAAGGTTGTCTACCTCTGATCTAGAGACTAAAACTGGGGAGAACACTTAATGATTAGTTTGTGTAACGAAAATATACCCCAACACGCAGGATTCAATTCAACAGAAGACAACACAGAGGGGAGATACGTCTACCGGACCTTAGAATGGCCGGACTCGACGTATATGAGAGGCGTACAGAGTCAGGAGCGATCCGAGGTCAAGGGCACAAATAGACAGCGTAAACTAGGACTAACCGGGGTCTGGTACACAGTAAACAGCAAGCCGGCAAACAACAGAAAAGGATAAAGAGATGACATAGTCAGAAACAAAGCCAAGGTCAAGTACGAAGGAACACAACTGAACACAACAAGCGCTAAAGGGAACTGAAACAGAAACCACGATAGGGCAAGGTACTAAGGGAAAAAGGTGAGTATATATACCTTAGCAATTAATTTGATTGGCCCCTGTCATATCCACGCCCCCAAAAGGTGAGTGTATGGGGAATGTGGCATGACAGGGGCCAATGGGAGACCTTTTCCAATTTAGGCTCCCACTGTTCCTTTAAGAGCGTGCCCGAGACCCGCGGCGCGCTCTTAGAGTCAGGTGGGACACGTCACCGCTTCTCGCGGTCAGTGCCCGCCTTTCTGTTACAGCCATCGGATGAGCCGCGTGCGGCTCGTGAAGCAGCAGGCCCGCGCGCGGCTCGAAAAGAGGACCCCGGCCGGCCCCTGGAAAGGGTAAGTACCGCTACAGTAGCCCCCCCGAGGACACGCCCTCCGGGCGGGGAGGACCAGGCCGGGCAGGAAAACGAGAATGGAAAGAACGTACAAGGCGAGGAGCGTGAACAGCGTCAGCGGAAATCCAACTGCGCCTTCCAATACACCAGGTACTGAAGTCGACCCCTAAGGAAACGAGAGTTAAGAACAGCAGCAACTTCAAATTCCTCATGACCCTCCACAGAGACAGGAGGGGGAGGAGGAGTATGCCGGGTATAGCGGTTGCGTACGTATGGCTTCAACAATGAGGTGTGAAAGACATTAGGAATACGCAGGTTCTTAGGAAGACCCAAGGCATACGAAACAGGATTAACCTTATGCAAAATACGATAAGGACCAATAAAGCGGGGAGCCAACTTCATAGAAGGCACCCGGAGGCGAATATTTTGCGTGGAAAGTAAAACCCTGTCCCCCACGACATAAGAAGGAGCTGCTCTGCGACGCTTGTCAGCCTGAACCTTCTGGCGAGCAGCGGAATCCACCAAAGAACGCTGAACCTGCTCCCAAGTATCACGCAAACCAGCAAAATGCTCATCCAGAACTGGCATGCCCTGTGAGGAGAATGCAGCTGGAAGAACAACGGGTGCTGGCTGTAGACAACGTAAAAAATGACTTTTGCCGGAAGAATCATGAGTAGCGTTATTCCGAGCAAACTCAGCCCAAGGAAGAAGGTCAGACCAATTGTTCTGATGGTGGGATACGAAACAACGAAGGTACTGCTCCAGAGATTGATTGGCACGTTCAGTAGCTCCATTAGACTGGGGGTGGTATGCGGAAGAAAATTAGAGAGTTATACCCATTTCCGAACAAAAGGCTTTCCAGAACCTGGAAATAAATTGGCTACCCCTATCGGACACAGTAGATACGGGAATGCCATGCAACCGAAACACCTCTCTAGCGAAGATAAGTGCCAGTTCCCTAGACGTGGGCAGCTTGCGAAGAGACACAAAGTGAGCCATCTTGGAAAACCGATCTACTATCATTAGGATAACTGTGTTACCATTCGAAGGGGGTAATTCAACAATAAAATCCATGGACAGGTTAGACCAAGGTCTCTCGGGAACGGGTAACGGATGCAACAGCCCACAAGGAACTCTACGAGAATATTTCATACAGGCACAAGTAGTACAAGCACCTATATAGTCGGTGACATCCTTGCGTAAGGAATCCCACCAAAAATTCTGAGAAACAGCTGACACCGTTTTGGAAATAGCAGGATGTCCAGCAGTCTTAGTGTCATGATACAATGACAGAATATCCCGTCTCTCGGGAACATCAACGAATAGTTTATCAGTAGGCCTCTCGCTAGGTGCCATGCTTTGTTTCGCTTGTATGGCCTGCAAGAGGGACGAGGAAATAGACAAATAGTAGTAGCTATTATCCTGTCTGGGGAAATGACAGGAGTAACATCAATCTCCTGTTTGTCAGCAGTTTCGAACTGTCTGGACAGAGCTTCTGCTTTAGTGTTGCGATCACCTGGCCTATAGGGGATAATATAATTGAAATGAGACAAAAACAGTGACCACCTAGCCTGCCTAGAAGACAATCTTTTAGCCTCACTAAGGTAGGATAGGTTCTTGTGATCCGTAAATATGAGGATGGGATCCTTAGTTCCTTCTAACAAATGTCTCCATTCTTTAAGTGCTAAAATAATAGCAAGGAGTTCGCGATTACCCACATCATAATTCTTTTCTGCTTTTGATATTTGTTTGGAAAAGGAGCCACAAGGATGCAATGGCTTTTCAGACGACTCTCTTTGGGATAAGACAGCACCTACCCCGCATCAACTTCAAGAATATAGGGCAGTGAGGGGACAGGATGCTGTAAAATAGGTGCGAACGTAGTCTTAACAAATTCAAAAGCCTGAAGTGCCTCGGGAGACCAGACACGAGTATTGCCATCCTTTTTTGTCATACGGGTGATAGGCGCTACAATAGAGGAAAACCTTTAATAAAGCGTCTATAATAGTTGGAGAAACCAAGAAAACGCTGAATGGCTTTCAAACCTTGTGGTAGAGGCCATTCTATGACAGCAGAAAGCTTCTGGGGATCCATACGAAAACCTTTAGCGGAAATCAAATACCCCAAAAACTGGACTTCGGATTGGTCAAATAGACATTTTTCCAGTTTACAATAAAGACCATTAGCAAGAAGGGTCTTCAGAACTGTTGTAACATGTCTGTGATGAGTGTGTAAATCTGTAGAATATATTAATATGTCATCCAAGTACACAATTACAAATGTGTGAATAAAATCTCTTAAGACGTCATTAATAAATTCTTGAAATACTGCTGGGGCATTACATAGACCTAATGGCATAACAGTATACTCGTAATGGTCTTTCTTAATACATATTAAATTGTATGCACCTCTAAGATCCAATTTTGTGAATACAGTAGCATGTTTGAGCCTGTCAAACAATTCCGTGATTAAAGGTATAGGGTATGCATTTTTGATGGTGATTTTATTTAGACCTCTATAATCGATACACGGTCTTAAATCACCTTCTTTCTTCGATACAAAGAAGAACCCCGTTCCAGCCGGAGAAGAGGATCTCCTAATAAACCTCTTTTCTAGTGATTCCTTAATATACTCATCCATGACTCAGCACCCCTCACACACACTCAGCACCCCCCCCCCCCCCCACACACACACACAGTACTGTCACAAACTGCACCCCTCACACACACACACTGCACTCTTCACTCACTGCACCCCTCACACACAACAGCCCCACACACAACTCACACACAGCACCCCTAAACAAAAACACATGCACTGTACCATTCACTGCAGTCTGTGTATTCAGCAGTGTGTGTGTGTGTGTGTGTGTGTATCAAATAGAATGTGTGTAATCAGCAGTCTCTCTGTGTGTGTTCAGCAGTGTGTGTATTCAGCAGTCTCTGTGTGTGTGTTCAGCAGTGTGTGTATTCAACAGTGTGTGTGTGTGTGTGTGTATCAAATAGAATGTGTGTAATCAGCAGTCTCTCTGTGTGTGTTCAGCAGTGTGTGTATTCAGCAGTGTGTGTGTGTGTATTCCGCAATCTGTATGCATTCAGCACCCTGTGTGCATTCAGCAGTCTGTGTGTGTATGTATTCAGCAGTCTGTGTGTGTATGTATTCAGCAGTCTGTGTGTGTGTGTGTGTATTTAACAGTCTGTGTGTGTGTGTGTGTGTATTCAGCAGTCTGTTTGTGTGTGTATTTAGTGTACTGAGTGTATGCACTCTGTATGTGTGTGTGTGTGTGTATGTATTCAACAGCCTGTGTGTGTGTGCTCAGCACTCTGTGTGTGTGTGCTCACCACTCTGTGTATGCGTGTATTTAGGAGTCGGTGTGTGCGTGTATTTAGCAGTCAGTGTGTGTATGTATTCAGCAGTCGGTGTGTGCGTGTGGTACAGGTATGTGTGTATGATATTCTGGGACAGTCAGGGCTCCCTGTATAGTGCTGCTCTCTGTATAATACAGGTCTGTGAGTATAATATTCTGGGACAGTCAGGGCTCCCTGTATAGTCCAGGTCTGTGTGTATAATTTTCTGGGACAGTCAGTGCTCCCTGTATAGTGCTGCTCTCTGTATAATACAGGTCTGTTTGTATAATTTTCTGGGACAGCCAGTGCTCCCTGTAGAGTGATGCTCTCTGTATAGTACAGGTCTGTGTGTATAGTGCTGCTATTTGTATAATACAGTTCTATGGGTGTATAGTATCCCGGGACAGTCAGTGCTCCCTGTAGAGTGCTGCTCTCTGTATAATACAAGTTTGTGTCTATATAATATCCCAGAATAGTCAGTGCTCCCTGTATAGTGCTGCTCTCTGTATAGTACAGGTCTGTGTGTATAATATCCCAGTACAGTCAGTGCTCCCTGTTTAGTGCTGCTCTCTATATAATACAGGTCTGTGTATAATATCCTGGGACAGTCAGTGCTCCCTGTATTGTGCCGCTCTCTGTACAATACAGGTCTGTGTATAATATCCTGGGATATTTAGTGCTCCCTGAATAGTGCTGCTCTTTGTATAATACACATATAATACCCACAGACTCCTGGAACTAGAACAATCGGAAACAGTGGAGTGGTGACTGAAGCCTCAATCTGAGACATTCAACATATTGAATTGGTGGCATGAAAATGGGCTAGTGGAATGTGCATATGTTTTCCTTTTGCTCCCATTTCTCTCATTAATTCCATTATGTAAGTTCTATTTGTATATCTTTAATTTACTATTTTCAGCTTTTTATTTTACTATATTCACTCTCCAATATAATTATTTTTGTGAACTGTTTGTTCTATGATGTAGACACAACTCTCTGACTAAAGCAGTCAGGTCTTTCTATATTTGTACTGACAGTGTCACCACTGATACCCAACTCACCTAAATATGATAAAATGCACCTGCCTGATATAGATGCTGTGCTGCGAATGTATCTACTGCATACTAAGGATGCATGATACTGTTGGTGGGAACTTGGTGTTATAAATGTCTGCTAAATTAAGAGAGAATTGCAGAGAATTGTGATGGGAATTTCAAACTTTAGGCTGAAATAGTGCAGCTGAATGAGAGAATTTTTCCAACTCCGCTACTGTGGCCTTTAGTTTAAAATTACCATCTCAATTCCCTGTAATTCTCTCTTTATTAAGTAGACGCTGTAATCTGCACTATAAGTAGGTGGATATTAATGATGTGGGTTGAACATAGTGGGCAGAGCTTTGCGGCAGTGGGTGTGGTACATTTTCAATGTAGTAATTGATAGCTGTGCTGCAGTGTTCCTGGAAATGTTTTTAAAATGTTGACAACTATACTGCACCAGTCTCCTCAATGTAGCTCTGCCTCCTTGGCTGATATCATCAGTGTTGATGATCTCAACCAATCCAATGCTTTGGGAAAGCATTGGGAGGCTAGTGCAGATGCATGTTAAACGTTGCGCCAAGCAGATTTACTCTGCTACCGGAAGTACCTCTAGTGCCTGTCATATTTACAGAACAGCAATGTTAAAATGGGAAACCCATGGCACCAATGACACTTCATTCAGATAGTGCCTATAGTGTTCCTTTAATGCAAAACTAAAACAGATAGAGTAGATTAATTAAAGGAACACTAAAGGAACACAAACAAGTATTCCTGACCCTAAAGTGTTAACACTATCTAACTTTTCAGGTTCCCCATTGCCCCCTAAATATGGTAAAACCTTACCTTTATTCCAGTCTACTGGTGCTGGCTCTGCCCCTGATCTGCCTTATTGGCTGACATCATCAGAAGTGAAGATCTCTGCCAATTACAATACATTCCCTTAGGAGCCAAGGAGGCAAACTGGGGCAGAGCCAAACTTAGCCTTCTGAAGAATGGCCACTGGAGGTGTCTCTAAAAGAGTGTTTATAGGGACTAGTTTCTGGTGCCTACAGTGTCCCTTTAAGCTTGGTAGGTACTGCAAGCGAGCAACATCGGCTAATTTTTGGTAGGATACAGCCAGGCTATCTTATTACTAGAAAATACATCATATCAATCCTTACAGACAATAGAGACCGTCATGCCTCTGATTGTTTTTCTCCTAGTAGTGGTTTGGTTTTATTTAAAGGAAACAATTTAAAGCTAGTAATAGTAAGTACACATTGAGTGCACCTTTAAAAAGCTAGCTGGTATTTTGCTAAACTCTTTGAAAAAACAGTTGGATTATTGTGCTGTTTGGTTTATGACACAAAGCTTATATAACTGCCTGTAGGTCATCATTATATTATTATCAGATAGTCAGTGTGAGTGTTTTATAGGAATAGGATGGCCGCTAACAGCTGTTTCCCTTTGCCAGTTAAATAATATTTCATCCACAGAGCACTGATTGCTTGATTTCTTGAGGCATTAAAATAACTTTGCCCATAAGCCCTAGAAACTCTATAAAAAAACGTGGTACACCGCAAGATGACCAGAATGAATGCATGACTGCCAACTGCTGCACATCTCCTGTAGCTATTCCTGAATGGCCAGACCTAGCAAATCTGGTTAAAGATCTACCAACATTATTACTGATGTAGAAACGTATATGGGACCATCCTAATCTATACTCACCTTGAATAGCATTTTAAGGAGGCTGCTAAAAGAAATCTAAACTGGGTAACCGAAAACAATATCCAACAAACAAAAAAAAAAAGTGTCAATACAAGAATTAGAAATACATTTGATTTATGACATAATTTAAAACAAAGGTTTGTCGGTCAAACTGCTACTACTCCTGATATCATGCAGGTTTACTGCATCTAGAAGAGTGTGAGCTTTGTGTTGTCTTGCAGCCCTCCTTGAATAGCATAATTTCTTGTCAGCCAGCATTTTGCAATTTACTCTCAAATTCTTCTTCTTAAACACATGGTGGCAATTTGTAGCATTGATATTTTTAAAATGGTAAATCCTACTAGAGATTTAGCAAAATATATGAGCTCACAAGAGCAGAATGGAGTAAACATGAAGCTGAGAAATTTGATTGTGCTGTTGATGCTAGTATTTTTCTGTACAGAGGTATAGCATATATTGTACAAGCCAGGTCAGTTGGAGAAAGCCTAGTATTAGTGGGAGAAGCTTGTCTCTATGAGCGAACTTGTTCAACTTGCCTTGTTACATTTCTCAGTTACATTTCCCTCCATCGTTTTACTTATCTGTATCATGAGATGCTCTCCTACCAATGCCTCCTGTCATTATTAAAATTAAGATTATTAGTATACTAAAGCTAGTATAATCTTCAATTTTATTACATTATAGGTGGCTTCATATTTTGCAGTTTTAATGCTAAGGTAGAATTGAGAAAGCAGCATGAGAAGACGAACGGAAATAAAAGGTCCAGAAGGTGGTTTCCTATGACCAGTCCACCGCTAGTAAAATGTCTGATAAGGAGGCCCCTGGAAGAGGCTGCCGCACCCCGGACCGAGTGAGCACCAAATGGGTCAATCCCGGCTAGAGATAAAAGCCATCGGACCAACGTGGTAACCGAAATCGGCCCATTTGATCTAACATAAGATACCAACAATTGTCTGGATGAAGTATTTTGAAGCGTGGCTGTAGCCGTCACATAGGCATGTAGTGCCTGGACCACACAAAGTTGGGGTTCTAATGGGAAAAACGGATAAAAAATTGCAGTTTAATTCATAGAACATGACGGCAGATAAGAACCATTCGGCCCATCTAGTCTGCCCAATTTTCTAAATACTTTAGTCCCTGGCCTTATCTTATAGTTAGGATAGCCTTATGCCTATCCAATGCATGCCTTAACTCCTTTACTGTGTTAACCGTGTTAACAATCCACTACCCTCTCAGTAAAGTAATACTTCCTGATATTATTTTTAAACCTTTGCACCTCTTATTTAAGACTATGTACTCTTGTTGTGGCAGTTTTTCTTCTTTTAAATATAGTCTTCTCCATTACTGTGTTGATTCCCTTTATGTATTTAAATGTTTCTTTCATATCCCCCCTGTCCTCCAAGCTATACATTTTAAGTTACTTTAACCTTTCCTGTAATTCATGAACCAGTTGAGTAGCCGTTCTCTGAACTCTCTCTAAAGTATCAATATCCTTCTGGAGATTCGTCTCCAGTACTGCGTACAATACTCGAAGTGAGGTCTCACCAGTGTTCTGTACAATGGCATGAGCACTTCCCTCTTTCTACTGCTAATACCTCTCCCTATACAACCAAGCATTCTGCTAGCATTTCCTGCTGCTCTATTACATTGTCTGACAAGAAAATAAGCTAGTTGCCTAAGGCAGCCAGCTTGAGAGTGTGTCTGGGGAATCCTAAAAGGGGGTAACCCTTACATACGTATAAGAAGAACAGGAGAGAAAAGACAGGAGAATCCAAAGGGCAATGGAGTAGTTCCACACCCTTATAAAGGATAGACCTATCGAGGAGACCCCGTCCTGATGTAATGCTAAAACTTAACTTTTAATAATAATAGCATAAAACAATGTAAACACAAAAAATAATATATAAAATTAAAACAAAAAATGGAAAATAGGAGTGCTACCACAGAAAAATATATATAAGTGTGTGGATATCAACCGTGAAAAATATATATACACAGTCCACTATAACCACCTATATATACATATATTATATAGAGATCAAAGCGTCACAAAAAGTGACTATTAGTGGGGGGGGGGAAAGGGGGAACAGCCTGGGTAATCCTATGAGATACTGAAAAAAATCCCTAGGCTGTAAGCCTAGAGGTAACAGAGTATATAGTGCAAATGGCAACAAAGTTGCACTACTGACAGTTGCACATAGAAACAAAGTTCAGCTGTAAGAACCCAAAACTGCTGTACAGCTTGCCCAGAATCCTAAAGTCAGATCCTGAGGCTAAAAAGCCTGGAGGAGAGCATGGGGGGCGTGGCCTGAGCTCTGACCGAGATGGACGCTTAGAGAGTGAGCTCCGCTCCGCCAGCACAAAACATAGCCTTAAAATTAGCAATAAACGGCACACATGGGACGAAACCGCCGCACCGATACCCCGCAGACCCCGAGGGGCTCCCAGTCCGGACACACTCACGGACCGATGGACGGCTTCCTCCAAACCCACACCGAAGTAAGTGGGGAAGCGTGCGGATCCAATATGGCGCCGACATCACCCCCCACAAGCGGGCCACGTGGCACTACCCTAGATGGACTTGGGGAAGAGATCCGCTCGATGGCTGCAGCAATGGTGACTAAGGCAGACCTCTTAATTCACACCACATCCATACAAGATGCATTACGTGCGGAAATTGCAGGTATCAGATCAGAGGTTGCAGCACAAGCAGGCCGCATTCAGACTATTGAGCACGCACAGGAGGCCCAATCCACAAGACTGCAGGCAACTGACACAGCCCTTGCACGCCAGGGGGAAATGCTGTTGCACATGAGGAGAACAGTGGAAGACTTAGACAACAGGGGACGGAGGAGCAATATCAGAGTACGTGGAGTCCCTGAAGCGGAAGGAGAGGAAAATGTCGAACACACCCTGAATGATCTCTTCCATCAGATCATGGGTGAGCAAGCTCCTCACACCTTCAAATACGACCGTGCACACAGAGCATTGCGCCCCAGATCCCTAGATGACAGTCCAAGGGATATTATATGCTGCCTCAGCTCGTTCCGTGACAAAGAAGCCATCATGAAAGCAGCTAGAGCTCAACCTACCTGGAACCACCGAGGGGCACTGGTCTCAGTATTTAACGACCTCTCGCCCATCACCTTAGAGGCCAGGAGGGCTTTAAAACCCATCACGGCAGCCTTGCAAGAACGAAATATCGCCTATAGATGGGGTTTCCCATTTGCCTTGATGGCCAGACACCAGAATGGCTGGGCCTCCATCCGATGGCCAGAAGAGATCCCCAGATTCCTCGAGGAAATGGACTTACCGAACATCTCGGTCCCGGACTGGTTCCTGGGCCCATTGGGAGGGAGACCCCAATTTCAAAGGGGAGCACCACGGAGGCGTGGAGGTGGTTCGCCTCGGGGCCTAGCGAGGCGCAGACGCAACAACCCGGAGGCACCAGAATAATGAGTATGCTCACCGCCTCCCTGAATACCCATCCCAACTTCTGCATTCCCCTGGATACCCACGTACCCCACCACTCCTTTGAAATTTATGGACTAACCGCAGACATTGGAACCCTAGGGGACTACCCCTCACAAAGACAGGCTACAATATCCCTTCGTTACGCCAACTCGCAGGATATGGACGGTAACTGTTATATGCCCATACAGACATAAGAGAGAACACGTTCAGTACCAACTCTCAGACCAAAGGACACGGAACCCACCAACTACGGAAAATGTGGACACTGCGATACACTTGTTGATTGGTGCACCGAACCAGCCCCTGGAAAGCAGATATAGCAGGAGAAAGACCCCATGCACGTGTGACTGTATATACCCCTACAAAACAGGACTCCGTTGTGAGAACCACACACCTCTGCATTGAACAAAACTCTGAACCCCCACACTGCACCGTCTAATCGAAAGATGCTCACGATGGACTAACGGTACAGGGTGTCACGTCCACACTCACACAACATTAGGTGTTCAACTTACTGACACGCTTATAGTCATGTTACCTACACATAGGCCGCACATTTCAAAGGTTATGCAAACACTCATTCTATTGCAACATCTGTAATACCAAGGTATACTAGCAGGGACATGTACCTATACCACATGCTACACTCCGCAACATGATGTAAGGGGGGGAGGGGGGCTCGAGTGGGTATATGACTACAACAATGTCGAGGAATAATGCTACTTATCACTTATACAGAAACACGTGGAGGTGATACCATTGATTGTACCTTATACGCATTGCCTGATACTCGTTAAATGTACATCCATTGCGGGAATAGCTATGGGATGGGAGGAGGGGAGACGGGGAGGGGAAGTGACTTGAGCTATGCCACATGTTTAATAATATTGCTATGTTGAAATGTTTATATGTTGCTATTCATGTTTTCTTTGTTCCATACCATACCATGTGTTCTTCACAGCACTAGGCTGTGATGCTGGCGGTGAGGAGTTAGTTGATACAAAACACATACCACACACATACTTTGGATCCGTATCGGATCGGGGCGAGGCCGCCTACCCCTACGACAGGCCGTGCATAGAATACAACGGCGGAGCTCCCCGGGACCCCAACTCCTGGTCTGGTTACTGGAGTGGGCCTGGGCAACCCCTGCCGTCGCACGACTATACCCCCCTTCTCCTGAAGGGGGACCGAGGTGGACACTCTCCCTTCCCACTGTGGGGGTCACCTCTATCTGGGGACCTAACAACCCCATTTTCTTAACCTCTCCACTACACCCACTCTACACCTTACATCCCACACTTAACACACCGGCGTCTACCTCTCCCCTGCCCTGCGGTGCGGCCCACGGGCGGGTGAGCTCACCGAACCCGGCACCCTACCCAATCCCAACATCACATACCTAGACAACACGTAAAAGTCCGCACACCCGAGAGACCCGCGAATTATTGCTACACAGGTATAGCCAGGGACTACAGTACACGTAAAGGAGTAACACGACATAACCTGCTACACCACACCCGCACAACGCATAGAACCCCGGGAAACTATACGGAGACACGATTAGGCCTATTGATAACAATAGCTAACAGACAGGTGCTGGTATCTCCGCGCGACCGGGCTACCTCAGTGGTGTGCCTATGGCGTGCCTCGGTGCCCCGCTCAATGTCATGACTCTCAACTGTCGGGGCCTGAACGTCCCAGAACGGCGCACTCACCTACTGCGGGAATTACACACGAAACGGATCTCAGTGGCAATGCTCCAGGAGACCCATTTCCTTGAGGGCTCCGCACCCAAACTCCGAAACCGACATTTCCCTAACAACTCCTTTGGCAATCACCCCACGGCCCGCAGAGCCGGAGTTGCAATACTAATCGCAGCCGAACTGGACTTTAAAGAACTAGGTAAGATGACAGGCACACAAGGGAGATTTCTCTTCCTCAAAGGCACCATTGCAGGCAAGCTTTACACCTTAGCGTCAGTCTATGTGCCCAATAAGAACCAGGCACGCTTCATCCGAAGAACACTGAACAAGCTGCGGGAATTCTCCGAGGGCACACTCATCCTGGGGGGGACCTTAACACCCCCCTAGAACCCCACATAGACACCTCCACAGGGCACAGCCATATACCGCGATCTAGCCTTCACTCAATACGTAAGTCAATGGACGACCTGGGGCTAGTAGACTGCTGGAGAACGCTCAACCCAGATACTAAAGACTACACTCATTACTCCGCACTCCATGGGCGCTATTCGCGAATTGACTACCTGTTACTTCAACAGGAAGGATTGCCCCGATTACGGAAGGCCGCCATAGAACCCGCTACATGGTCTGACCATGGTCCGGTGACAGTGGAACTGGAATCGCCGATGTTCAAGCCGGCACAATGGACTTGGCGCTTAAACGAGTCCCTGCTCCAGGACCCGGAGGTGAAAGGGGAAATTACGCAAGCTCTCGACCTATACTTTCAAGAAAATGATGTGGCGGACATTTCACCAATCACACTGTGGGAAGCCCACAAGTGCACCATCCGTGGCACACTCGTCAAAATCGCCTCACGCAAGAAAAAAGCAATCCTGAGGGAAATGACGGACCTATATGCTACCATCTCGAGGTTGGAACTCCAACACAAAGAAACTCAAAGTGCCGACGTACAAAGGGACTTGACAGAGGCCCGACACCGACTCAGGGACCTAATTACGAGAAGACACCACCGATTTCTACAACACTCAAAAAATTTCTTTTATATCCACGCAAACAAAGGTGGCAAATACCTGGCCCGCATCCTGAAAGGCGACACCCCCCGCACACGGGTGCACAAGATACGACTACCGACAGGGAACTCATCCCAACACCCAGACGACATCGCAAATGAATTCCGTCGATTTTACCACACCTTATACAACCTACCTGGCCCCGGAGCTACGCCACCGACGCAGCATAACAATACATCTATACACGAATACCTGCGTAACACCGTAAGCCGAACAGTGACAATGGAGGCAGCTAACATACTGGACGACCCGATTAGTCTTGAGGAGATGGCGGCGGCCCTGAAGCGCACCAAATTGGGCAAAGCTCCGGGACCTGACGGCTTCTCCACAGGATATTACAAATGCTTTTCTTCCATCCTCCTGCCGAGACTGACGACTGCGGTCAATACCATCACCGAGGGGCAACGATTTGGACCAGAATCTCTGACAGCTACCATCACAGTGTTACTTAAGCCCGGAAAAGACCCCGAACAGTGCAGCAGTTACCGTCCAATATCCCTATTAAACGTAGACACGAAACTGCTCACTAAAGTACTCGCAACCAGGATACAACGCGTGCTACCAAGTCTGATCCACGCGGATCAGACGGGGTTCATACCAGGGAGAGAGGCCCGTGACAGCACCCTACGCCTCTTCTCTATACAGCACAGAGCCCGGGAGTCACAGGATAAGATTTTCCTACTTTCCACAGATGCTGAAAAAGCCTTTGACCGCGTCAACTGGTCATACATGCTGGACACGCTGCGAGCCATGGGACTCGGACAAAACATGCTGACATGGATATCGGCGCTGTACGATTCGCCCCGCGCAACGGTCCGAGTGAATGGGGCCCTGACACCTAGCTTTGCGATCAACAACGGAACGAGACAGGGGTGTCCCCTGTCACCACTCTTATTCGCAATAACTCTGGAACCGTTGCTACAAGCGATCCGACAGAACCCAGATATCACGGGATACACATGGAAGGACACAGAGCACAAGGTAGCCGCTTACGCGGATGACCTCCTTTTTTTCATATCTAACCCACGGATCATGATCCCATGCCTACTCCTGGAATTTGAAAAATTTGGGAGAATATCGGGGTTCAAGCTGAACCTTTCAAAATGTGAGGTACTCAACTTGACCTTCCCAACAGGAGAATACACAGAAATGGGAGCCGCCTTCCCGTTCCGATGGTGCGTAGGGAAGATGAAATACCTCGGTGTCTGGATAACTACGAACCCCCAAGAGCTTTACCGATATAATTTCGCACACATCCTCCAACAGGTAACCAGGGATCTCGACAATTGGAGATATCCGCACATTACATGGCATGGTCGAATTGCCGTACTTAAGATGAATGTACTACCGAGAATCCTCTATCTGTTTCAAACAATCCCGCTGGCACCACCGCCTATCTTCTTTTCCACCCTAAAATCGGCTATCATACGGTACGTCTGGAGGGGAGAAAAGTCCAGACTACGACACGAAACTCTGTGCCTACCTAGACGAGAAGGAGGGCTGGCACTCCCAGACTTCCAATGATACCATCAAGCAACCACGATGCAGCGCATTCTAGAATGGCACTCAAATGACTCCCCAAAACTATGGGTGACTTTGGACAGAGGAGACTCGAAAGCTAAACTTAAGGCAGCAGTGTGGCAAGGAGGATCGAGACGTCACAATGACGGGGGAACGGGGAACCCAGTGACTCAAACACTGGTGACATGGGGGAAGATAAGGAAAACCACACAGGTCTCCCCGATCCCTAGCCCCCTGATCCCCATTACACCTAACGCGGGTATAGGGGGAGGTGTCCCGGCCCGGGCTTGGATATTCCTGGAGGAAAGGGACTACATCCCGATATACACTGTGCTTAAGGAAGGAACGATACAGCCCCTGCGCGCACTGTTGGCAGATAGACCTCTTACACCAATGGCATCCCTCCGACATATGCAGCTGACACATTATTACGAATCGCTTCCACTCAAAGAACAGCTGCATAGAGAACTCACCTGGTTCGAGGATATATGCCATCGTGGAGCGCAACTCGACAAAGCAGTCTCACAGCTCTACCAGCACTTAATAGTCAGTACCACCGCAAATAACCACACCTTCAAGAGACGATGGGAAGACCAGCTGGGAGAATCCATATCAACATCGCAGTGGGACAAAGCGCTCTTGTGGCAACACAAAAGCTCCTCCAGTTCCCACTACCAGGAGGTCAATTATAAACTGATCTCCATGTGGTACAGAACGCCAGTCGCCTTACACAGAATATTCCCGGAGGTGTCCCCGACATGCTGGAGATGCCAGGAGGAAAGGGGGACGGTGGTACACCTGTGGTGGGACTGTAATACCATTATACCATACTGGGAACGAATTAGGACAGAAATTAAAATGGTCCTCGGGGATGATACAGAGTGGTCTAAAGAACTGGCTCTCCTCCATATCACCTCTCAGTCCATATCTAGATATAAAAAGTCCATACTCAGACACTTATTGAACGCAGCCAAGGCCCTTGTACCTCTGTACTGGAAACGTGTGGAGATCCCCACGGTAGAGGAGTGGCGCCATAGGGTTGGAGACATACAATTGGCGGAGGCACTGCAGGCATCCCTGGCGGGCCGAGAGACTAGGCACGCGGAGCTTTGGCAACCATGGTTCATTTACAAAGCCAGAGGACATTAAATAAAACACAGCCTAGCATGAGGGAGGGGGAAACGAGGTTGAGCATTAGAACATAACACAGCACGTTAACACTGCCGGACACACAAACACCCTTATACCGAGGGAATACCCCCGAGAATAGTAACCTCAACGTTGGATCTCGGGCATGGTCTCCCACACATCCAATCTGACGCTGGGGATGAGTAGCCCGAGCGAGCCAGGCCTTCCCTCACTGGGACGGTGGGGTCGCTTGCCGTGGGGGCCGCATCGCGGGGATTCGGAGGCGGACGCTGACACGAACACCACCACAACCCACCTATCATATCGCCTACCAACAATCTGATCTTCCTCACTACCTACAAATAAAGACATCTCACATAGACATCATCACGTACACTCTACCCAGAGGGGCAAAAAGGTACTCAGATGTGAGATGAAATACCCTACCTGTGGGAACGCACTATTTTTGTTTACTTACACACGCTACAACCTTGACATACACACACTATACACTCATGTAAAAGGACACTGCATCTTACGCTCATCGAAGGTATTAACAAGCACATTATGTTGGGGAAAAAAAAAAAAAAATGCTGAATTATAAACTGAAAGATATAAGATGCAGACATATTATGTAACCACGAATGTTTATTTGAGGCCTACGAGCCCTACATTTACTGTTCCCTTGTTAATTTATATGATCTCCTACTCCTTTTCAAAAACCTAAAACATAACAACAAACGAAAAAAGAAAAAAACAGGAAAAAAAAAAAAAAAAAGAAAAAAAATGCTGTACAGTACTTATGCAACACTTTATACACTGTTATGTCATGATAATTTGTTTGCTACCAGTCCTAAAGTGTATTTTTCCAGATGATCTTTCTTACTGGCCTGCGAGCCTAAGACAACTGTTGCTGTACGGTGAACAAATAAAAAGATTTACAAAAAAAATAAATAAATAAAAAGCCTGGAGGTGACCGAGTGTCTGGTGCAAAAGGCAGCAGAGATTCACTAATAGCTAGTGGATATGAGGCAAAGTAACTCTGCAAGCACCAAATCTCGGCTAAAACCCTCGCCCAGTTAAATAAATGTAGCGACAAAAATCCCCTCCTACATAAACCACCAGAGTCCCAGAGCTAAATAAGGCGGCTAGACTAACTAAGATCTCAGAGTGTGGAGCAACAACTAACTAGACTACCTAACGCGCGTTTCAGCGCTTGATTGCGCCTTCGTCAAGAGGTAAATTTTGTGTCTGCCCCCTAGCCGGCTTTTTTATATAAGTGCCGAGCCGGCCAAATTGAGGGGGAGTGGCGGACCCGTGCGCGCGAAAAACGGCGTGCAAGGTAGTACCGCCCCCCCTGGATGCGTCACTCTAATGATTGACAGGGCTTGTGAATGTGTCCATGAAGTTCCAACACCTAAACGCTCGATACGAAATGAGCTAAATGGCTTGAAAGCAATGAAGAGAGAGTCACTTTGCTCATCAGGAATAATGAAAGAAGTAAATAAATCAGAGTCTATTGATAAATAGATAATTTTATAATTTCTCTTGCTGGCAAAGTGTCATATATTATCTATTGAACTGAGGAAACTAAATGAACAAGTAAAAGGATCTAGCCCATCTATTAGTCCGTCTTAAAGTGACAGTATCCTAATCTCACATCAAAAACAGGGGGATAGGACTACAAAAATCCATATATTCAAATGATTGATGATGAAAAAAAGTGTTTACAAAACATAAATAAAGTAAATAAACCTAAGTACAAATTAAGAAACGTGCATTACTTATGATGTAAATAAAATATACTCGCAATGTAACTCATTTATCGATGAAGGGAGTAAAAGTAAACCCCTCGTTTAACCCATTGGGGGCCAGAGTGTTGAAATTGTAAATCCAAAAGGATTCTCTTCTGAGGAGGGTACAGTCTAGGTCGCCTCTTCTGCGACCCAATTGTACTTTCTCAACCCCTGCAAACTTTATACCTCTCGTGTCGCCCTGGTGATAGTTTCTCATGTGTCTAGCAACCGGGGTGTCTCTGAGGTTTCTAACAGAATGTATGTGTTCCATGATTCGCCTCTTGAAGGGGCGAATGGTTTTACCCACATACCTAAGTCCACAGGTGCAGGTTAGCAAGTAAATGATGCCTTTTGTGTTGCAGTTGAAAAAGTGTGTGACATGATGCGCTGAGTTATCAATCAAGTTTGAAAGGATTTTCGAGTCTTTCATTATGTATTGGCAGGCCACACACCTTCCACATTTGTAGGTGCCCTGTACCGAGAGCCAGTTTGTAGTGGCACTCTTGGAGGACAGGTGGCTAGAGACAAGAACCTCTTTTAGATTTTGGCCTCTCCTTGCAGTGAGAGAGACAAAAGGGGTCACAACTCCCTTGAGATGGGGATCTTGGGAGATCAGTGGCCAGAACCTGCCTAAAATTCGTTTAGACTGATCCCAACCCGAGTCAAACGTTGCTATGCAGCGTGTAGGTTCCTGTTTGGTAGAAATCACCTTATCTTTCAGAAGGTCCTCTCTGTCACTCAAAAGGGCCCTCTGATAAGCCCTCTTGAGGCAGCGATTGGGGTATCCCCTCTCTTTAAACCTTGTTCGGAGGAGTTTTGCTTGGTTGATATATTCTTCCGTAGTTGAGCAATTTCTCCTCAGACGAAGGTATTGCCCAACCGGGATCCCTTTTTTGAGGGGAATAGGGTGATGGCTGTCCCACTTCAGCAGAGTGTTAGTTGGAGTGGGTTTCCTAAATAGGGTAGTCTCGATCTCTAAATCTTTAGAGATGTTAAAGGTGCAGTCAAGTAAGTTAAGTGTGGAACCACCAATCTCAAAAGTAAATTTTAAATTGAGATCGTTGGTGTTCAGAATATCCACAAATGACCTAAAAAGGTCCCCCGTGCCTGTCCACACAACGAGGACATCATCAATAAACCTCTTCCACAGGAAAATATGCTTCGTGAAATCAGCATTTGCGTCTGAAAATACCACATTCTCTTCCCACCACCCCAGGTGCAGGTTAGCGTAGGATGGGGCACAAGACGTACCCATAGCTGTACCCTGCACCTGGTGGTAGAACTGACCATCAAAGAGGAAGAAATTGTGGGTGAGTACGAATCTTAGCAGCTCAATCACGAATTTTGTATGGCCCTCATGTCTCAAACCACGTGTTTCAAGATAGTATTTGGTGTGTGTTAAACCCAAAATGTGGGGAATGTTACCCTCCTACTTAAGAGATACAAAGGACACACTTAAATGCCTAGCCTCTCTCAGTCTACCAAGCAATGCACTCTTGTGTAGCCTCGATGTAGAGACTTTGTACTCTTCCATTCCCCACATTTTGGGTTTAACACACACCAAATACTATCTTGAAACACGTGGTTTGAGACATGAGGGACATACAAAATTCGTGATTGAGCTGCTAAGATTCGTACTCACCCACAATTTCTTCCTCTTTGATGGTCAGTTCTACCACCAGGTGCAGGGTACAGCTATGGGTACGTCTTGTGCCCCATCCTACGCTAACCTGCACCTGGGGTGGTGGGAAGAGAATGTGGTATTTTCAGACGCAAATGCTGATTTCACGAAGCATATTTTCCTGTGGAAGAGGTTTATTGATGATGTCCTCGTTGTGTGGACAGGCACGGGGGACCTTTTTAGGTCATTTGTGGATATTCTGAACACCAACGATCTCAATTTAAAATTTACTTTTGAGATTGGTGGTTCCACACTTAACTTCCTTGACTGCACCTTTAACATCTCTAAAGATTTAGAGATCGAGACTACCCTATTTAGGAAACCCACTTCAACTAACACTATGCTGAAGTGGGACAGCCATCACCCTATTCCCCTCAAAAAAGGGATCCCGGTTGGGCAATACCTTCGTCTGAGGAGAAATTGCTCAACTACGGAAGAATATATCAACCAAGCAAAACTCCTCCGAACAAGGTTTAAAGAGAGGGGATACCCCAATCGCTGCCTCAAGAGGGCTTATCAGAGGGCCCTTTTGAGTGACAGAGAGGACCTTCTGAAAGATAAGGTGATTTCTACCAAACAGGAACCTATACGCTGCATAGCAACGTTTGACTCGGGTTGGGATCAGTCTAAACGAATTTTAGGCAGGTTCTGGCCACTGATCTCCCAAGATCCCCATCTCAAGGGAGTTGTGACCCCTTTTGTCTCTCTCACTGCAAGGAGAGGCCAAAATCTAAAAGAGGTTCTTGTCTCTAGCCACCTGTCCTCCAAGAGTGCCACTACAAACTGGCTCTCGGTACAGGGCACCTACAAATGTGGAAGGTGTGTGGCCTGCCAATACATAATGAAAGACTCGAAAATCCTTTCAAACTTGATTGATAACTCAGCGCATCATGTCACACACTTTTTCAACTGCAACACAAAAGGCATCATTTACTTGCTAACCTGCACCTGTGGACTTAGGTATGTGGGTAAAACCATTCGCCCCTTCAAGAGGCGAATCATGGAACACATACATTCTGTTAGAAACCTCAGAGACACCCCGGTTGCTAGACACATGAGAAACTATCACCAAGGCGACACGAGAGGTATAAAGTTTGCAGGGGTTGAGAAAGTACAATTGGGTCGCAGAGGAGGCGACCTAGACCGTACCCTCCTCAGAAGAGAATCCTTTTGGATTTACAATTTCAACACTCTGGCCCCCAATGGGTTAAACGAGGGGTTTACTTTTACTCCCTTCATCGATAAATGAGTTACATTGCGAGTATATTTAATTTACATCATAAGTAATGCACGTTTCTTAATTTGTACTTAAGTTTATTTACTTTATTTATGTTTTGTAAACACTTTTTTTCATCATCAATCATTTGAATATATGGATTTTTGTAGTCCTATCCCCCTGTTTTTGATGTGAGATTAGGATACTGTCACTTTAAGACGGACTAATAGATGGGCTAGATCCTTTTACTTGTTCATTTAGTTTCCTCAGTTCAATAGATAATATATGACACTTTGCCAGCAAGAGAAATTATAAAATTATCTATTTATCAATAGACTCTGATTTATTTACTTCTTTCATTATTCCTGATGAGCAAAGTGACTCTCTCTTCATTGCTTTCAAGCCATTTAGCTCATTTCGTATCGAGCGTTTAGGTGTTGGAACTTCATGGACACATTCACAAGCCCTGTCAATCATTAGAGTGACGCATCCAGGGGGGGCGGTACTACCTTGCACGCCGTTTTTCACGCGCACGGGTCCGCCACTCCCCCTCAATTTGGCCGGCTCGGCACTTATATAAAAAAGCCGGCTAGGGGGCAGACACAAAATTTACCTCTTGACGAAGGCGCAATCAAGCGATGAAACGCGCATTAGTTAGTCTAGTTAGTTGTTGCTCCACACTCTGAGATCTTAGTTAGTCTAGCCGCCTTATTTAGCTCTGGGACTCTGGTGGTTTATGTAGGAGGGGATTTTTGTCGCTACATTTATTTAACTGGGCGAGGGTTTTAGCCGAGATTTGGTGCTTGCAGAGTTACTTTGCCTCATATCCACTAGCTATTAGTGAATCTCTGCTGCCTTTTGCACCAGACACTCGGTCACCTCCAGGCTTTTTAGCCTCAGGATCTGACTTTAGGATTCTGGGCAAGCTGTACAGCAGTTTTGGGTTCTTACAGCTGAACTTTTTTTCTATGTGCAACTGTCAGTAGTGCAACTTTGTTGCCATTTGCACTATATACTCTGTTACCTCTAGGCTTACAGCCTAGGGATTTTTTTCAGTATCTCATAGGATTACCCAGGCTGTTCCCCCTTTCCCCCCCCCCACTAATAGTCACTTTTTGTGACGCTTTGATCTCTATATAATATATGTATATATAGGTGGTTATAGTGGACTGTGTATATATATTTTTCACGGTTGATATCCACACACTTATATATATTTTTCTGTGGTAGCACTCCTATTTTCCATTTTTTGTTTTAATTTTATATATTATTTTTTGTGTTTACATTGTTTTATGCTATTATTATTAAAAGTTAAGTTTTAGCATTACATCAGGACGGGGTCTCCTCGATAGGTCTATCCTTTATAAGGGTGTGGAGCTACTCCATTACCCTTTGGATTCTCCTGTCTTTTCTCTCCTTTTCTATTACATTGTCTGCCTAACTTTAAGTCATCAGAAATAATCACCCCTAAATGCCTTTCCTCAGATGTTGAGGTTAGGACTCTATCAAATATTCTGTACTCTGCCCTTGGGTTTTTATGTCCAAGATGCATTATCTTGCACTTATCCACATTAAATATGAGTTGCCACAACTCTGACCATTTTTATAGTTTACCTAAATCATTTGCCATTTGGCTTATCCCTCCTGGAACATCAACCCTGTTACACATCTTCATCAGCAAAAATACATACCTTACCCATTCAAAAATATTGGAATCCAAACTTAAAGTTGCAGTGTATTGATAAGTTTATTGATGTGCAACAGTGTCAAAAGCCTTACTGAAATCTAGGTAAGCAATGTCTACTGCACCACCCTGATCTATTATTTTAGTTAACCAATCAAAAAAATCAATATGATTAGTTTGGAATGATCTGCCTGAAGTAAACCCATGTTGTCTCTGATCTTGAAATCCTTGTGATTTAGATGTTCAACAATCCTGTCCTTTAACATGCTTTCTATTACTTTCCTGACTGGCCTATAGTTGCCCGACTCCTCCCTACTACCTTTCTTGTGCATGAGCACAACATTCGCTAACTTCCAATCTTCTGGGACTACTCCTGTTAGCAATGATTGGTTAAATAAATCTGTTAATGGTTTTGCTAAGCTCCTTTAATAACTTTGGGTGTATTCCATCAGGTCCCATTGGCTTATTTGTCTTTACTTTTGACAGTTGAAATAGAACCTCTTCATCTGTAAACTCAGATGTAACAAATGACTCATTTGTCCTTTTTCTTAACTGAGGCCCCTTTCCTTAATTTTCATCTGTAAATACTGAACAAAAATATTAATTGAGGCAGTCAGCTAGACCTTTATCCTCTTCTACATACATTCCTTCTTTTGTTTTTAATCTAACTAATCCTTGTTTTACTTTTCTTTTCTCATTTATGTATCTAAAAAATGTTTCGTCCCCATTTTTTACTGACTGTGCTATTTTCTCTTCTGTGTGTGATTTGGTAGCTCTTATAACTTGCTTAGCCTCTTTCTGCCTAATCTTATAGATCATTCTGTCTTCCTCATTCTGTTTTTTTATAATTACTAAATGCTAACTTTTCGTTTTTTACTATTTTGGCCACATCAACAGAGTACCACAGTGTTTTCTTGAATTTTTTGCTTTTACTGACAAGCCTAATGCAATTTTCTGTATTTTAAATAATCCCATTTCTCTTGGACTCCATTTAAATTGCTCCAGTCTGATAATGACTTCTTTACTCAGAAAAGTCTGTTTTTCTATAGTATAACATTTTTGTTTTTGTGTGGTGTGACTCAGTCACTGTTCTTATATTAAACCACACTGACTGATGATCACTGGATCCTAAACTTTCACCTACAGTAATATCTGATACCAAATCTCAATTTGTTAACACTAAATCTAGTATGGCCTCTTTAGGAGTTGGCTCCTCAACGACTTGTTTTAGAGATGTAACAAATCCCTACAATGTGCCTGGGAGCATCCACCATTTTCTGCCCTTTCTCACTTTATCCTGCACATAAATGCAAAGACTGTTCTTATATGGTGTTACACTGGCCCTTTAATTCCCAGAGAAAGGATTTGTACTTTTAAACTGGCACTTCGGATGCAGTCGAAGTGCCAAAGTCGTCGAAGTGGCCGCCATTCGAAAACCGAACACGTGGCGATGGCCATTTTAACTTTTTCGAACGCGGTCAGCCGTGTGTGCAGCCAAATCTATGGAACTGTTTTCGGCTACCCAATCGCACGAACACCGCTGACCCGTACCTTCTACTCTACTTTGACACTGCGGCTGGAGACTAAGTCCCGTTCGAAGATTCGAACGCTCGTTCGAATGGGACTTAGACATTTTCTCAGTGTAAAATAGACCGATCGCACAGCTCAAATCCATGGAACTGTTTTGGGCATGAAAATGTGCTTGCGGTCGGTGAAAAGTGACTTATATCTATCTCCCGAACGGCTGAACGCATTTGAATGATTTTTGAGTATGTTTGTATTTGAAATGTGCCGATTAATAATATGTGACTTTTATTAATATTGGATGTATAGTTTTAAAGTTATGAAAGTTGGGTAAAAAGTATGTTTTAAACTGTACGGATAATTGGGTTACCTCTCAGGCTAAGGGGAGGAGATGAGTGGGATGTAACCATTGTTTGATTGGCTAATGTATAATTGTCTGTGGGCGTCTCCCTTGCATGGGAGAATTGCATAAAAGCAGAGTGTGTGTCATTAAACCAGAGTTCTTCTTGACCCTTAAAAACGTAGCCTTGTCTCGTTCTCGGAAGGGAATCTGCAGCTTAATCACCTAGCTCTTTTAAGAGCTCTGCCTTGCTCTCTACTTGGATCCAGTGAATGGGAATAAGCAACTCCACTACTGAACAGCAGCTTGCCAGGAAAAAGGACGTCTCCAACGGCTGATACCCTCTCACTAACTGGGGTAGCCGTTACAAGAGACAATCCTAGTAGGGAGTCTAGAATATGTGTGCTCCTGGCACAAGCAGCAATTTTGGTTTTCCAATTCACATCAGGAAGATTAAAGTCACCCATGATGATAACTTTCCCCTTCATTGTTATTTTAGCTATTTCCTCAACTAGTAGATGATCTAAATCTTCTATTTGTCCTGGGGGCCTATAAATCACACCTACACTAGTTACTGCGTGATTACAAAATTCTAATGTAACCCAAACAGACTATATGTTCGCCTCACTAACTTTTATTAGGCTAGATTTTATGCTATCCATCACATACAGGGCCACCCCTCCCCCTTTCTTGCCTTCACTGTCTTTTCTATATAAAGAGTACCCTGATATTGTTATGTCCCAGTCATTTTTCTCATTATACCATGTCTCAGTAACAGCGACTAAATCTACATTATCAGTTGCCATTATAACCACAAGTTCATGAATCTTATTCCCTAAACTGCGAGCATTTGTAGACATGCTTATAATTTTTTAACACGCTTGCTACAGGCACCTTCTGTCCTTATTTTGGGGGGCAATTGGATTGATGTTTTATCGCCCTTTTGCCCCCCTCCTAGTTTAAATGCATCCTAGCAAAACCTCTGAACTGCTCACTGAGAACATTTGTTCCCTTTTGAGAAAGATGCAAACCATATTTTTTGTACAGTTTATTTCCATTCCAAACAGAGCCATGAGAAATAGAGCCAAATCCTTGCTCCCGACACCATTCACCAAGCCACAAGTTAAAGTCCCTAATACGCATCCGCCTGTCCTGCTGAGTGTTATGCACAGGCAGAACTTCAGAGAAGGACAGTGTGGAAGCAACCTGCCATATATCAATGGCAAAATCACAAAAAAGTTCCTTTACCTCTGAAACCTCATTCCAAGCCAAGTCATTTGTCCCTAGATTGACAAGTACATCCAATTCCCCTTCCTGCTTTGCTCGCTTAACAATATTACAAATACTTCTCCTGTCTCTGTGAGCAGTATCTCCGGGAAGACATCTCACAAGACCACCATTGTCCAGTCTCCAAGCCTGTCTCCATAATACCAGTACACATGGTGACCGAGCCTGTCTCCACAAAACTAATTATGTAGAGCAACAGACTGTGCCTTTTATCCACAACTCTAAGTCTACCAGATCCTACAGTAATCCATCTGCCGTTTCTAGAACGTCTCTGCGGCAGTGGCTTTGCAACAGTTCCAGCCTGAGTTTGTTTACCGGATAATTTACAAATCTCAGACTTCAAAAATACAATCTCCTGCCGCAATATAGAGAACTGTCTACAGATTAGACGACATCCAAATCTCCAAAAAGTGTAATGTGAAACAAAGGCATAACAACTATTACACTGAACTAAGTCTGCCATTTTAATGAGGTGAATAATGTAAATCAAACAAATCTTAATTATTTATTTTTGTCCTCGTGTATACCACAGATTATATCTAATTTATCTCCAGAATATCTCCAATAACACACTTTGAAGCAGCACTTAGATGTAGCAACCAAGCTATATTAGCCAAGCTAATGACCACAACCCTTATAACTCCCAAACGCACCACCCTCTAGGAATGTTTAACACCTGGTTAGGCCTACGCTTATTTGCAGACAATATCTAATTAACCAACAATCAATAGCAAGCACCTTTCTAATCAAGTCAAATGACTTACCAATTACCAACAGGAAATCAAGCATTCAGTAAATTTTTCCTATAGATGCAGCTTACTTGTAACAGTAAAATAGAAAGCTCTTGGCAAAATCTTAGATAGTTGAATATTCTGTAAAACTCTCCAGAATATCTCCAATAACAGACTTTGAAGCAGCACTTAGTTGTAGCAACCAAGCTATATAATTCAACTTGGTACGTCGAGATACCTGAAAAGTGACCCCTTCTGGAGAAAACGAGAAAGCGTCTACATCCAAGGCCCGAACATCCGAAATCCGAAGGAAAGAAATTAAACACAAAAGGAGTGTAAACTTTTTCGTCAATTGTCGTAACCACAATCTATCATTGGAAGGCCACTCCTTTATGAAACAAAGAACCTTGGCCACATCCCAAAGGGAGGAGTACTTTGAGGCCGGGGGTCTACGCACTACAAACCAAGGGATTCTTCCGTATCGGTTTGCCCTGGATTGGGATGTGAGCCGCCAATATTGGGATGTGAGCCGCGGAACACACCACATTAATGGTCGGTTCTATAAAATTCAATATAGAGGGAAGAAAGGCTGTAAAGGGGTCGATATTCCGTCCCACACACCAATTGTTCCAGGAATTCCAGGCTGAGAGAGAGCATTTCCTTGTTCCTGGGGCCCATGAGTCTCTAGCTGTAGACTATAGGTTGTCGGTACACCAAGCAGTTAGGTATCCTTCTTGTAGCATGGGCTTCCCCATGGGATCCATGAGCAACATCTGATCATCCAGCAGTAGGAGAGAATCTTTGTACGACAGTGCTAGGAGATCCGGGAACCAGGGTTGACTCGGCCATCGGGTGTCACCAGGAGGATCGTCACTTCCTGCAGTCTGATGTGATCGATCACTCTCGCAATCATTGTGAATGGCGGAAATGCATAAGCCCTTTGGGTGGCCAGTGCCGAGCTCTCTGGGTCTGGCAACCAACTGTAGAAAATCGTTAGTTGTCGGTTGGTGCGAGACGCAAAGAGATCAAACCTGTTCAGCATTGCAAATATGTGCGTATCCAGTTGCCAATCGCTGCTGTCTCTTCAGTGTCGGAAGAACCAGTCCTCTGTCAGGTTGGTATCTCCTGGCAGGTGTTCTGCCATCAGCGTGATATTGCGTGAGAGGCAATACTCAAAGATTTCCTTTGTGCGTTCTGCCAGCATCTGGGAGCGAGTGCCACCTA
Source organism: Pelobates fuscus (assembly GCF_036172605.1). Taxonomy (NCBI): domain Eukaryota; kingdom Metazoa; phylum Chordata; class Amphibia; order Anura; family Pelobatidae; genus Pelobates; species Pelobates fuscus. Next base: position 129,839,693 of record NC_086319.1, on the reverse strand, counting down.
GGTGGTTGATGTATTGAACTGCGGAGACGTTGTCCATATGGAGTAGGATACAACAATCGGATCCCCCTTTTGCTAGGCTTAGGAAAGTGAAGGTGCCTGCCAATAGTTTCAGGCAATTGATGTGCAGGGCGAGTTCTTCTGTCGTTCAGACACCGTCTGCCCATCGGTGGCACCCCAACCCCGTGACTTTGGTAGTTGGGAGTCGGAGTGTACATGACATTGAGTCGATGTCGAATCCCAGAAATTGGACACATTGAGTTGGAATCAGAGCCGATTTTGTCCGATTCACCAGAAACCCGAGGAATTCTAGCAAGGTCACCGTGTAATCCGTGGTTGAGACTAGATGACTTCGGATCTGGTTGAAGAGTAGAATATCATCTAGATAAATCAAGCAACGGATACCTTGTCCTCCTAAGTGGGCCATCACTGTTTTCAGGATTTTCAGAAATCACCAAGGTGCTGAACTGAGTCCGAAGGGTAGGGTCCATGGAGTCCCATCCCAGAGGAATCGTAAGAAAGGACGACTGTCGGCGTGTATTGGCACGGACAGATATGCGTCTTTTTTAGATCCAGGTGGGTAAACCAATCTTTCTCCTGAAGGAGATCTCTCAGTAAATGGATCCCTTCCAATTTGAAATGGTGGTATGAAACGTGAGCATTGAGATCCCTTAGATTTATTACCGGACGGAGTTCTCCTGTCTTTTTCCTCACAAGGAACACAGGAATCTGACGAAAGTTCTTCCCACTTAAGGAAAAAAATTAAAGAGGCGACCCGCAGGGGTGGTGCTACGGTTAGTACAGAAGGCCTAACAGTTAAACAATGGTGGCTTACCTGATGTGAAACTTGCACAAGCCAGTCCATGGCCACCGCGGCCTCTCTTGGATCCTCAGGAATATTGAAAGGATTGTCGGCCACCCACTTCTGGAAAGAATGGATGACATGAGTATCTGTGGCCTGATGGCCAGAAGCGGCTGGTGGCACGACCCCTCTGCCGATCCGCTCGTCCAAAAACACCCCTGTGTGTGTTGCCGCGAAACATGTCTGCGCTCCGCCAGTCCTCTCTCCTGCCTCCCTCCTTCACACCCCAGCAAGCGGCCGCCTGTAACTCTTGATCCTGAAATATAATTATTTGGGCACAGTTTGCTTGATTTTAAGTCTGCATGGGGCTTGGGCGACACAGAATTTAAATGCCGAAGTCTTTCTACCAGATAATTAATTCAAAGCCTCATTGAGTTCATATAGCTTTTCCAAAAAGCAGAAATAGCGATTGTACACTCTTGTGCTTGTTAATTCACATGTAGCCATTCTGATAATGTATTAGGTTCTTATGAAAAGGGGAAAGAAACTAGCAAACAATTAAAAGGTCAATATGGTCGCCAAAAGAACTTTATCTTACTGAAGCAGTTTTGGTGTATAGATTATGCCCCTGCAGTCTAATTGCTCAATTCTCTGCTATTTAGAAGTCAAATCACTGTGTTTATACAGCCCTAGTCACACCTCCCTGCATGTGACTTGCACAGACTTTCCAAATATTTCTTGAATAGAGAGATCTGTGTTTAAACTTATTTTATTGCACAGTCCATTTAATTTATAATTTCTTATTTCCTGCTCTGTTAATATCCTTCTAGACCCTGCAAGAGGGTGTGTGATTAAAGTTCAATTAAAGTTCAAGACCCTCCTGTGTGTGATTCAAGTTCAATTTACAAAGCACGAGATCAATTTTTTTAAAGCAAGTCAACATCTGATTGTGCAAGTCAAATGCAAGGAGGTGTGGCTAGGGCTGCATAAAAACCAAGTGAGAACTGAGTTTCTTAGTCTTGTCCTTGGTATAATGCTCTCCCTGAGTCCAGTGGTGTACATACCAGGGTCGCACTGGGCCAGCCTCTTCTCCTGGGGGGCCCAGGAGCCGGCCACCTCCGGGCCCCCCGAGGCTGGCTCTGCTTACACCCGGCGGGCAGGCAGGCTGGCCGGTGCGCGAGGGAGCACTCTCCCCTGAGTGCTTCCTCTTCAACTCCCTCGCGCACCGCACTGATACCGGAGCCGTATCAGTACGCGGCGTGCGAGGGAGCTGAAGAGGAAGCACTCAAGGGAGAGTGCTCCCTCGCGCGCCCGCCTGCCTGACTGCCCGCCGGGTGACCGGCCCCCCAGGAGCCCAGCACTGGACCCCAAGGAATCCCCCCAGCACTCGAAAAGGTAAGGAGGCTGGGGGGATTAAATAAAAAAAAAAATGTGTTAGTGTGTGTGTGTGTGTGTTAGTGTTACTGTGAGTGTTAGTGTTACTGTGAGTGTTAGTGTGTGTGTTAGTGTTACTGTGAGTGTTAGTGTGTGTGTTACTGTTACTGTGTGTGTTACTGTTACGGTGAGTGTTAGTGTGTGTGTGTTACTGTATGTGTTAGTGTTACTGTGTGTGTTAGTGTTACTGTGTGTGTTAGTGTTACTGTGAGTGTTAGTGTGTGTGTTAGTGTTAGTGTCAGTGAGTGTGTGTCTGCTAGTGAATGTCAGTGAGTGTGTTACTGTGTGAGTCTGTTACTGAGTGTGTTTGTGTTAGTGAGTCTGTTTGATGTCTGTTAGTGAGTGTGTGTTTGTCAGTGAGAGTGTATGTTTTGTAAGTGTGTATGTATGTCTGTCGCTGAGTGTGTCTCTGTCAGTAAATGTGTGTGTTAGCTAGTGTGTAAGCATCTGTTCGTGAGAGTGTGTGTGTGTCTTCAGCACTTACCTTTCTCCAGCGCCGGACTTCCTATGGACGTTTAGTGTCTTAGAATCGCGGAAGCTCCTCTAGCGGCTGTCAGTGAGACAGCCGCTAGAGGCTGAATTAACCCTCAGTGAAACATAGCAGTTTCTCTGAAACTGCTATGCTTTTAGCTGCAGGGTTAAGACTAGAGGGACCTGACACCCAGACCACTTCATTGAGCTGATGTGATCTGGGTGTCTGTAGTGGTCCTTTAACCCCTTAAGGACACATGACATGTGTGACATGTCATGATTCCCTTTTATTACAGAAGTTTGGTCCTTAAGGGGTTAAGGGTGTGTGCATCTGCATGCACTGGTGTACATACTGCGGTCGCAGGGGTCGCATCCCTGCAACCCCTGCAACCAGGTGCCTGCCGCCATGTGTTGCGGCCCCGGCCTGCGCAGAGTAAGCGTGCGGGGGGGGGGGGCCCGCGGATCAATTTTCGCACCGGGGCCCCATAGGTCATGTGTACGCCACTGTCTGAGTCTATTGTCAATCTGCAACATAAAAGTGATAAAACCTTCCAACCTACCAGGCCACTCTCTGTGCCATCCTGTAAGTCATCAGATGCAGTTATGAATACTTCAATGAGGGCATTATTACTCCCAAAGATAGGGAAGCTAGGTGGACATAAATTAAAATAAAGCAAATAATTTGTGAGTGTATAAAAGAATGTGTGAGTGTGTGCCAAATCAGTCCGTGTGTCTGTGTGTGTGTATGTCTTCTTTATGTGTAAATTTAAAAAAACACTATAGTGTCAGTAACACAAACATGTATTCCTAGTGCTATAGTGTTAAACAATTTACGTGACAGTCCCCCTTCTAATCTCATTGAAAATTCATTTTTACTTACCTTTTTCCCCAGTCCATGCTTTTCTCACAGTGGGATGGCCACACCTCCATGGCTGCGATGATGTTAATCTCAGCCAATCTCATTATTTCCTATAGGAAATCAGTGGGAGGCTATTGTGCATGCGCAGCAATAAGCCACGCTGCGCCAATAAGCATTTCCTCATAGAGATGCATCGAATCAATGCATCTCTATGGGGAATGTTCAGCACCTCCATGCAGAGCGTGGAGGTGATGCACACAGTGCAGCACTGGACTAGGAAGCACCTCTAGGGGTCCTCTGTTACTAGGTGTTACTAGGCAGCAATGTAAACACTGCCCTTTCTCTGAAATAATTTCGTATAAGGTATGTAATTCACAAGTTACCAAGAATTTGGAAATATAATCTTTCAGATAGGATTTCATCTTCTTAACTGAAGATTTTATTAAGATGTATAGATATTTAGATAAAATTGAGAGAAGAGATTTAAGTCCTTGCTTGCTGGATTACAGAAAAGTTCAGGCTGCCCATCGGGTAAACCATGGCAAAAGTGTTTACAGGGGCCTGGTCAGCACTGCAGCCCATTTAGTGCGATCGGACCCCTGCAAGATAGAAAGCACTGGTAGGAATTATTTTAAATACTGGTCAATTCATTATTGCAGTCTTCTCAACAACCACAATCTATTAAATCTGGGTTCCTGTGAGCCAAAATAAATGTTATTAGTTTGAATTTTCAATGTCTGATTAGTCAGGCTAATCTATGGCACCTTGGTGCTGAAAGTAAGTCAGTCATACATGATAATTTATATTGCATTGATTACATAAGTTACAGACAATCCTTACTCAGTCAACAGGGAATTAAAATCCCATAGATCAGTCCATGTGTATTTTAAAGACTTTAGTTTGGAATTGATGAGGATATGATAGGACAAACAAACATGATCTGGCTAACCCTTGAGTGGATGCCGGGTGACATAAATGTGTTTGACAATAATATTGCTTTGAAAAACTGTTTGATAATTGCCATTATTGCTAATTAAAGTTGAAGAAGCACAGATGTCTGCCAAAATTAACATAGGTTGTGCAGTGCGGAAACTCAAAATTACTTTAATTGATCGCAAGATAGTTTCCTTGATCACCATTTAAACCAAATTAGTGATCATGTTTCAAAACTATAAATACTATATCCGATGAGGAATGAAAACAAGATTACATAGTGTAACGTAAATATAATTTCCATTTTAAAAAACAATTTTATCATGCCAAAAACAAGATTGCAGACCTTTTAAATGGTTGGAGACGGTCTCAAACAATACTCAATTAATTTAATGATGGGAAGTATTTAGAAAATGAATAGAGATTATAATGGTGAAATTACTTATACCTATACATGTTTTTTTTTGTCTTTCATTTCTTTCATGTTAATTTCTCTGTCGGCCTGTCAGCCTGTCTGTCTGTCTATCTATGTAATCTATCTATCTTTCCTATTTTATTCCCCATGCAAGTGAACAATGGGTGTTCTTTTTATAATACTCTCTGCAGTGTATAATTTGAATAATACTTTAATCATCTGATTTTTCTTCATAATCCAGACTATGCTAAAGGGACTAGTAGCACAGTTATGGGAAACCTATTAAATTACACTTCCAGGTTTCTGTCCTCGGACTTACTTCTATAACATGATATAACTTTCCGGGTTTCAGTCCTGTGACTTACTTCTGCTAAATTGTAACTCTAAGCAGCAACTCTTATAGCTGCTCATAATGTCAAATTTGGCATTAGTCACTTCCGCTGTAAGATAGCCCCACAGAGCTGTTAATCAGGCAGCCAGATTGTTATCTTCTGAGTCTATATAATTTCTGTCCAACTTTAGCAAAGATTAAATACATTGTGCTGATCTAGGCTAGAGCTCAAATGGGCTCCTAAGCAGACCCGACATTTCAGATCTGGACTACCGTTTTAGGTGGCCTCAGTCTGATATGCAAAAGGCAGGTTCTCTCTGTAATGGTACAAGATGAGTTAAAATGAACTTGAAAACTGATATATTAGAGTTGCTGTTTATTCTCAGTATTTTCTGTTCTGTCTGCTAGTATGGTTCTGTCTGCTAGTATGGAATGCCCTGCTCATTTTTCATTTGCAGCTCAGTTCAGACATAGATTCATTAATTACGGTTCATTGGATATAATGAAAGCATGCACACATATTTATGGAGTCCAGCACATAGGCATATTAAAAAATGGGGGATGGATTAAAACAGTGTGAATAATAAATAGGGGATACATCCTAGTCTCCCCACCCAGTCCCCTTGGTTTGTATTAGGCCGGTGGGCTTTTCAGAATTTGTTTGTTCAGCTTAATAGCTGATCATCCTAAATTCAGATAAATCATGATTTGCCCCAAATCTTCACATCTAGCTAGTACCAACCCGATTCACAATTTTTACCATGTGATGTGTGTAACTGCAGCTGGAGGATATACTACTAGAATTAGAGCTTCTAATTGGTGGTTACTCTTTCTGGTTAGGTAGAGATATGTCTATAGGACACTATAGTCACTAGAACAACTACAGCTTAATGTAGTTCTTCTAGTGTCTATAGCCTGTCCCTGCAGGATTTTCAATGTAAATGCTGCCTTTTTAGAGAAAAGATAGCATTTATATTGATGCCGAGGAGCACCTCTTCTGGCAGTCCCTCAGACAGCCACTAGAGTTGCTTCTTGGGTCAGTGCTGCACAGTGCTCTGTTTGGAGACACTAAACGTTTCCCATAGAGATACACTGATTCATGCACAATAGTCTGTGAACACAAATTGATGATTGGGGACCCCTAGTCACCTGGGGGGACGACATTTTTTTTAGGGCCCCCACCCGCCGCTCAGGGGTAGGGGCCGGGGGGAGGACAATAGGTCCCCCCATTGGTATTTAGGGCCCCCACCTGCTGCTCAGGGGTGGGGGACAGGGGGGGAGGACATTAGGTCCCCCCCCTTATTAGGATTTAGGGCCCCACCCGCCGCTCAGTGGGGAGGACATTAGGTCCCCCCCATTACTATTTAGGGCCCCCATCTGCCGCTCAGGGGTGGGCGCCAGGGGGGAGGACATTAGGTCCCCCCCTTATTAGTATTTAGGGCCCCCACCCGCCGCTTATGGGTGGGGGCCAGGGGGAGGACATTAGGTCCTCCCCCTTATTATAATTTAGGGCCCCCACCCACTGCTCAGGGGTGGGGGCCAGGGGGGAGGACATTAGGTCCCCCCCCTTATTATAATTTAGGGCCCCCACCCGCCGCTCAAGGGTAAGGGGGCTGCTCACTGTTTAATAGACATGTCCCTACTCGCGGTATAGCAAGAACTTACTAATACTAAGTAATCTTTACTTAGTATTAGTAAATTTGTCTGAAAGACCAATTTAGGTCTTTCAGCCTTTTAGTAGATAGCTCCCTAATGCCGTGGTAATTAGGGAGTTATCTACTTATTCATTCCTGCCATTACATTGACTGGCCAAGTAGCTTACATTTTAAATGAATGTATGTTACTTGATTGTTGTAAGTGTTGCAAATGCTTACAGGTGAATGCTGGCTATGTTTGTATACTTTTTATTTAAAATTGTATACAATGTAACATTTTTCTTTCACTGGGTAAGTATATTAGTACTTAGGCAATACTGTGCTTCGGAACTTCGGCACTTTGACACTTCGGAACTTAGGAAATTCGGTAATTTCGGACCTTCGGGACCTCGGCAATTCGGCACTTCAGCAGTTCGGACATTCGGAAGTACCCGAATGTCCGAATTGCCCGAAATTCGTCCGAATACATATTCGGACCGAAACGAATTGCACATGTCTAGTAGGTGGAGGAGGAACAGCAGGGTGAAGAAGAGAGTTAAATGTGTGAAATAGTCGTTTGGGTTTGCGGGAGAGTGTGGTTATGAGGATATTAAAGTAATTAACTTTTGCAGAGGAAAGAGCCAAGCTTTATGAGCTCAGAATACATTTATAGTGGAGAAAGTCAGGTGCACAGTGAGACTTTCTCCAACAGCGTTCAGCAGTTCTGGAGCATTTTTGGAGGTATCGAGTGAACTTGGTGTGCCAGGGTTGTTGTTGGGGGCGCCTGCGGCGTTTAAAATGTACAAGGTGCCATGATGTCTAGTTGAGAGGAGAGGGTGGAATTGTAGAAGGAGGTTGCAGAACTAGGACAGGTGAGGTTTGGAGAGTTTGGAGATTAGTGGAGAAATGCTCTAGGTCAAGACATTGGAGGTTTCTGTGAGAGTGATGTTCAGACGGTGGTGTCAATTGGGTCTTAGGTATGCTAATGTCAAAAGTCAGCAGATGGTGGTCAGATAGAGGAAAAGGAATATTGGAGAGATTAGAGGCAGTACAGTTGTTGGTGAAGGCAAGATCAATTGTGATTGAGTGTTTCCCGCTGTATGGGTTACTAAATTGGACCATTCCGTAAGACCAAAGGAGGAGGTTACAGAGAGCAGACGAGAGGCATCAGTGCAATTGGGGTTGTTGATCGGGATATTGAAATCCCCAAGTATAAGGGAAGGAGTGCTAGATGAGAGGAAGTGGGGAAGCCAGGAAGAAAAGTGCTCAATGAATAGTCTAGTATAACTGGGGGGGGGGGAGGGGGGGGGAGATGATAGCAATTCTTAAAGGAGTGGGTTAAAATAGGCGGACAGTGTGAACTTCAAAAGAAGAAAAGGATAGGGCAGGGGGAGTATGATTGGTTGAGAGGTACATTGCTAGTCTTCCTCATGGTTACATTTCTTGCAGTAAATGTTCCTATTTAACAGATTATTGTGAGAAACACTTGGGAAAAAATAAACATTGGGCTTAATTACTATCTATATTGTTATGTGTGCACCAAGCTTCATACAATGGGATTGAACTAGATTGTGGGTATTTTAGTAACTAGTAAATCATGGTTGAAGGATTGAAAGTGGTCTCCTTTTTCCTCTTGTGGTTTATTGAACAAATTCACATTATATGTGTGTGTGTGTATATATATATGAAAGTCCTATGATGGACTGAAACGAGTGAGTGCGCTGGATCTTGTGTATTGTTTATTGTGTATATATATATATATATAAGACCTGAAATGGTTGAAACGGCGATCGGGACAGACCTAATTTGTATGCTTAAATAAAGGCATCACTTTGGAAAGACCTTTGATTGCAGACCTTAATTTCAGGATTATATATTTATGCGGGTCAGTGTGTGTAAATATATATATATATATGTATATGAAAGTCCTATGACGGACTGAAACGTCGAGTTGCTGTAACCTGTATGTAATGAATAAAGACAAATAATTTTCTTCAAAAAGAGAGAAACAGAGCTTATATAGAGGGTATTGCTCCTTCAAAAAATGGACAAAGAGGTACACCGTCATTTTATGGGTGCGGGTTGGGGTGTGACCAGGGATGGGGCTTTTCTGAGAAATATTAAGTGGCTTACTAATTATTATTTATCCAACCAAAATGTAATATAGAACACAATGTATCTTACTTACACAGATTCATTTTTAAACCTTGATTTATATTTTGAACATAGAAGTTCACAGTAAAAATAGTGTAATGATACAAGTTTTAATATGTGTATTATGCTTATGGTCATTGTGATACTACAGCTATATAAATACCGTATCCTTCCCTGACTAAACTGTACTTGCTTTTCGCTATGGAACATATGTTTAATTCAATTACATTTTTCCTATAATTTTTTTACAAATATTATATTTTTACCTTCTGAAGCTTCCCTTCTGACTGCAGTGGGAAAAAGTATGTGTATCAGTTGTATATGATGGTCAGAAACACTCCCATTAACAGTGTGGTAATGTTAAACTAATGTCTACTCTATTTTTTTTCCTTTTTCTTAAGGCCTTTGGATTTATGACTCGTGTGGCCCTGCAAGCAGAGAAAATGAATCACCACCCAGAATGGTTTAATGTGTACAACAAGGTAGTTCATTACTTTTATATTCCATCACCTGAGCATAAACCACATTAGGATTTGTTTTTTCAGTATATCATTTTACTGGGTTTTGTTAGTCAAATGGGAATAGTGCTTCCTGCTAAGCCTTACACTGTGGAGACCTGATCAGTCCCATGCTGATACTCTTAAAGGTTATGACATAGGAATAGTTGTCAAGTGTCAGTGCCTAGGCGATAAGTACATTCTATCACTGTATTCCATAGCACATATAAGCATGGTGACAAGATTCTAGGTTCTATTCATTGTGACATTTTACTTTTAGCAAGTGATACTTTGTGCATGAATAAGCGGTTATTTGTATATAAAATATCTGTATAAATAGTATCAAATAAGAATTGTTAACTTTAATTCATTGTATACACTACTGTTAGAATACTTTAAAAGTGAGATCATTTGACAAGAAATGAAAGTCACTATATTATTGTCATTGACATAGTTTGAAAAATAATAATAAATCGTTTCTGACTACCACCCATTTGCCTAGCTGTTGGGTTGATAACCATTCATTTATATTTTATGAAATTATTTTCAAGTTGTTTGACTTAAGACAGAGTTTTCTAGGTACCTAGAAACCGTTTGCTCTGGTGCCTTCCCTTAAAGGGACACTACAGTCACCAGAACGACTACAGCTTAATGTGTCTATAGCCAGAACAAACTTGTTTTTATGTAAACACTACCTTTTCAGAGAAAATGCAGTTTTTACAGTACTGAGAACACCTCCAGTGACTGAAACTCAGACGGCCACTAGAGATGATTCCTGGGTCAGTGCTACAAATTGTGCAGAAAAAAAAGTTTACAACATCAAGTACAGCAGGTTGAATGAAGGTTTTCATATACACCTTTTGTTTCAGAATTAAGATAAAACTGTTTGATTTGTTCACATTATTGATGTTTAATACATTTGTATATAATAAACAAATGTAAAGTCGGTGAAGGGATACACTTAGCCTAAATATACATAAGACCTGTCATTTTCCCCGGAGATTTAGTAATACGTCATACTATGTCCCTTCACTTAGAATTAACAAAATATTTATAGTCATACTGTGTCCAATGATAAGGTAGACCCCATATAGTTAATATAGCCAAATATTAAATATATCCTCATGATATATAATAGTATCATCATAGATATCCTGTAAAAATAATATTTGAGTTAAAGGGACACTGTAGTCACCAGAACAACTACAGCTTATTGTAGTTGTTCTGGTGAGTATAAGCATTATATGCAGGCATTTTCATGCAAACACTGCCTTTTACATTGCCCCTAGGGACACCTCCAAGTGGCCACTCCTTAGATGGCCACTGGAGGTGCTTCCTGGTGCAGTGCTGCACAATAGGCAGCAGTGCCGCTCTGCATGGGGACGCTGAATTTTCCTCATAGAGATGCATTGATTGAATGCATCTTTATGAGGAGGTACAGATTATTATTTGGGTTCCACCCCTTAATTAGGCGGAGATAAGTGACAACTGCATTGGGAAGCTATTCACTGAAGGGTGTTACACCTTGGCAGAGAACTGTCCATTAGGGGCAACACTGTCCGGTGATACGTGCAGTGGAGTTGTTCCAGGTGCGCTTAGTGTCAGGTTACACAGAACTTGGTGTTTGATAACAGATCATAGGAAAAAAAATCCACAGTTTATTCATAGCCGGCTACGGTCTCATCACCACAGACTTATGTCTGCAAAAAGTGCTTAAATATGGCAGATGATGCAGCTTATACGCAATAGAGATATGCAAGGGTTACTCCCATACTGCGGCAATTAATAGCCAATTAGCAAACATTTAACTATTACTTTATTCATTTCCTACTTTACTGTGTATAAAGATTCTTAGCATTCCTGTACATGCGTCCTGGCCCTGATCATGTACAGCTCTTGTCCCATATATGGTCATTTGGCTCTGAGGCATTTCCGAGATCGTCTACCACATTCCCCCCTTTGATGCTTCAGAACCTGTAGGGCTCATACCATGCTAGAACAGATGGGGCTATTAAGTGTCCTCTTGGTTGAGTGGTTTATATTTCCACAAGACCAGTACATGGGCTGCTGTCGTTCTACTGTGGCATCAATGATGCTGCGAAGGGACCGGAGCAGCACTGGGATTAGGCATGGGAGGATCATGCAAATCGCTAGCAATAATAGGACTTCTCCCACCAGAGTCTTTAGGCCCCCAAAAGAATCAAACCATCCTGTAAACCAACCACCTGGGTTAAGCCCGTTCCAGGTCTGGGACGTAGGCTGGTGTTGTCATCTTATCGGTGATCATAGTAATTGCCTTTTCTTCATCATTAGTCTGAAGGCAACAGTTAGACAGGTTGAATTTTCCATATACACCCCCTTCAGTAGCAAGCAAGCAGTCTAGGGTCAGGCGGTTCTGAAAAATAGCGGACCACATCCTAGTATTTTGTTTGGCCAGAAGATTGAGGGCTTTCGCAGTTTTGTACGCAACTATTTCAACCATGGCTTGTAACCTGATTATTCGATTCAGCATGTATATAGAGGTGTGACAACCATAACTACCATCTTCAGCCCAAATGGCTGGGTTATAATAGTTGATTATACCTTCAGGGGGCCATTCATCATCTTTCTATTGCCATATCATTAATGCCCTTCATTCCCTTAGGAACACACAATAACAAGAACGTAGTGAAATCCAACGGATTTCTGCATGACTGTAAAATCAATGAGTAGATCAGACATAGGTAGTGTTCCAACAGTTTGAATTCCCAGCGGCTGGCTTGGTCCTTGTTGGGGGTTATTTCTGGCACGTCCCATGCACCCTCTGGCTACTGCCTGTGTTACCAGTGCTGGTGTTTGCTTGGCTACCTACAGCTCTGGTAGGTAGAAGAAACGATTAAGTGTAGCTTCCATGGACGACTTCCCTGCATGGGTGGTCTCATGGAGTGCCCTTACAATGTTCACGGCTAATGATGTGGGGACAACAAGTCTTCCATCTTCTATAGGTGCCACTTGTTGTCCAGGTACTGGCCCGGCTCTGTTTCTAGCCATTTTTGTTCAGCAGGGCTGTAAAGATGGGACCAGTCAAAGATTGTGTGGCGTAAATAACCTCGCCACTGAGTTTTGGAGAGGCCTGTTTGCGAGCCTTTTGCCTCAGGATTATGGCCCCCTGTAAAAAGGCTTGTTCGTGTCTTTTTACTATGTGGTTCGGTAAATGGAACTTATCGAACAAACTACTGAACAGCTGGACAGCACGCAAGTGGAGTGTGCAGCCAATTTTCCTCCCAGGCTGGTGGTTAACCGCAAGCTAATAGAAGAATGGCTGGGCGGTCACCGTTTGTATAGTCGAACACATGGCGGCGGCCATCTTGTTAAGTCGAACGCGGTCAGCAGTGTTTTGCCGACGAGCTCATGGAACTAAAATCGGGCATGCAACGGCACGAACACCGCTGAACTTTACCTTCGTTGGAGCTTCGACAATTCAAACGTCACTTTAACATTGGCTATTTACACGAACGACTCCCGTTCGTACATTTGAACCTATGTGAACTATGGTGAATAGACCGGCCGCACAGCCCAAATCTGTGGAACTGTTTTGGGCATGAAAGCCATGTGACTTCCAGCTATCTCTCGAACCCCTGAACCGATTGCTGTGATTTTTGAATATGTTGTTCCCATAATTATGCCCGTTTGGAAAATTATGTGAATTGAATGTATAACATTCCTCTTCTCCCCTCTGGTACCACTACCTCAGGATTATACTGCTCCTGGCTGCTGCGGTCCTCTAATCTCCTCCAGAACCTCTGGAAGAGCCTGTCAAGTTGCTCCATGAGATGGTCCACCGGGTTAGTGCCCTGGCAGCTATGCTGTGTGTGCGCAGGTTTCTGCCGCTCGGATGCGGGCGCCATTTCGAGAGGCCGTCTGGCCTTGTCATTCAGGCTATAGGGCAGCACTGGTGTTTGCTTGGCCATATGCCTGGGGATGGTGGGGACCGGGATAACCCCCACCGGTCCAAAAGGGGGCGGGGGGGGGGGCTGAACTGTGCTGCGATCGTAGTGATTAGTGGTCGCGAGAGAGCAGCCGTCTCTCCCGCGGCTCCTCCGCTTGTCATGCTGCGTGTCAGGCCGCTCTGCCGGGCCCCGGCATTCTGCGGGCGGTACGTTATGGTTCAGGCATCAATAGGTGCCCCATCGATTGCTGGTCAGTTCCAGTATCAGGATGCTGTTACCCAGTGCTGAAAATCACAATTAGGGCTTTGAGTGTGCCCGCTGCCACCGGAGCTACAAGCAGGTGCGTCCAGCCATCTTGGCGGTCAGGCCCCGCCCTGCATATATAATTTTAAAGTTATGAGAAATGTGTAAAAATGTGTTTTTTCTGTTTGGGGATAATTGAGTTAATACAGTATCTCGCTCAATTATCTCCTAAGCAGAGGGGAGGGTTTATGTGCATTATTTGGGAGTGTCTAAATGTACAAGTATGTCCTGATTGGCTTTTTCAACTTTGTATCCTGTGTACCATAAGGTATACAAGAGAGAATAAACCCTCTGACTGCTGAGTTCCTGTTTTACCCTCAACATAGAGCCTCGTCTCATGTGTGGGGGAAAAGGCTGCATCTACACTGGGGATTGCTATATGCTGTATACTCCCATGGCTATAATCACTAAGCTCTTTTAAGAGCTTGTTCCTGCTTCGCTCTCTGAAGGAAGAGAGAGGTTCACCCACTGGAGCCTGGAGCCTTATCGTAGGTCCAGGGTGGGTAGGAGACGGCGAGACCCCAACCAAGCTGCAGCAGTTCGTGGGTGTCAAGTGGAGTGCTTGGAGGCCTCGGGAAGCACTAGGAGCATCCATCAATGGAAGGTACCCAGTCAGGGTGCCAGGTGATCCGTTACAGATGGGTTCGGGAACAGCGGGGCAAGGGTTAACTGAGGTACAGAGTCTTTCATAGCGAAATGTTTTGCAGTTCCATCGGCCAATCTGTTTCCAGTTGTCATATGGCTGTCGCCCGCCTGGTGGGCATGGATAATGCTAACCTGGGCAGGAGCCCAGACCGCTTTGAGTATTGCCGCAATTTCAGATGAATGCTTGATGTCTTTTCCTCCAGAGTTGAGTAGGCTCCGTTCCTTGTACAGGGCTCCATGGGCATGAGTTGTAAGGAATGCATACTTTGAGTCAGTGTAGATGTGGACACGTAGGCCTGCGGCCAGTTACAGGGCCCTGGTCAAGGCTATTAGTTCAGCCTTTTGTGCAGAGGTGCCCTTTGGAAGGGTTTTAGCTTCGATAACAGAACTGACGGTAGTGACTGCATATCCTGCATATCTGATCCCGTCTTTAACAAAACTGCTGCCGTCAGTGAAGTATTCGGCATCTAGTTTTTCCTGGGGGTAGTCTTGGAGGACAGGTCTACTGGAGAAGATTTCATCCATGACTTCCATACAGTCATTTTGGATATGGTCAGGTTCTGGGAGTAAAGTGGATGGGTTCAGTGTGTTGACAGTTTCAAGGTGGATCCTTGGGTTCTCACATAACATGGCTTGGTACTTTGTCATTGTACTATTACTAAACAAGTGGTTGCCCTTGTAGTCAAGGAGGATTTGAACACTATGTGGAACACAGACATAGAGTTCCTGTCCTAGGGTCAGTTAATCAGCTTCTGCAACAATGAGGGTGGCCGCAGCCACTGCTCTCAGACAAGAGGGTAGGCCTTCAGCCACTGGATCCAGTTGTTTGGGACAGGTAGAAAACAGGGCACTGCCATGAGCCCAAGTAGTGTGTAAGGACGCCTACTGCACACTTCCTTTTCTCCTGGACATACAGGAAGAATACTCTCTGGTGGTCTGGGAGTCCCAGTGCAGGAGCTTGTGTGGTAAAATTACCAAATTAATATATATATTACACAAGGTTCATCTACATTAAAAGGAATTTATTGGAAGGCAACAACACAATACTATAAATGTATCACAAACACACAGCCCAGACCCACGGAGCAACAACCCTTTTTAAATGTATCTATCTATATAGTAATCCCCTTCCCCACATGGTTAGGCCTTCACATCTAGTAATGGCTCACTGCTGCAAGTTTAACATCACATCCACCAAGGAAGAAAAGGAAGCAACAGAGTGTAACATGGTTCACCATGCCAGCACATGGCATCTGCACATCTGCTCTGCCAAGAAGGAACAGAGAGGAATGGATATAGGGGGAAGTGGTTATCTCTTTCCTGACTTGTAAAGGTATTGAATTACCCGATTACCATATAAAAAGGTAAAGCTTATCCCCCTGTAAATACATGAGCTTGGTCACATGACCCCTGGTCACCATATTAGTTTGATGACAGAATGTCACCACATTCCCTCACTTTTTCTTCTCTTATGTTGAGCACATTTAAAAATAATATTATATCCCTCTTATCTATCTAAACTATGAGATCTGAAGTAGGAAAGGGGAGCACAGGAATTATAGTGAGTGATATAAGCAAGGTAAAAGAAAACAGTCAAATATGGGTTGCATCACCCCACAGCTTGGACTAAGGTCTCCTTCAGAGCTCTGAACGCTTGCTGTTGTTCTGGTTCCCAAAGGAATGGGTCATGCTCAGAGCCTTTGGTGGCCTCGTAGAGGGGTTAAGCTATTAAAGCAAAATTAGATATCCACGTGCGACACAATACAGCAGCACCCAAGAATTCACACACTTTTCGGCGACTGGTGGGTGTGGGAATGAGGCATACAGCTTCTTTGCATTCTAGACTGAGAATATGTCTTCTCTCTGAAATATGGAATCCTAGGTACGTGACTGCTGTGTAGCATATTTGTGCTTTTCTTCTGGACACGTTGTATCTTGCTTCCCACAAAATCTGCAGCAGTTGGTTGGTAGCTTGCAGGCCCTTGTCTAGAGAAGTAGCAGAAATGAGGAGGTCATCCACATATTGCAGGAGGACACAGTGTCCTGGCTCAGACGTGAAATCCCGCAAATCTTGACTGAGTGCTTCTCCAAACAGGGTGGGGGAGTTTTTGATACCCTGAGGGAGCCTGGTCCAGGTTAGTTGTCTCCCAATTACAGTGATGGTATCTTCCCAGATCTGTATAGTAAGAAGCCTTACCAGGGATTAAGGCAAGCAGGTTGTATGGGTTAGGCACAACAGGGTGAATAGTGACAACATCATTGTTGACAGCTCTAGGGTCCTGGACAGTCCTGTACTCATGGACGGACAGCCAGGGCATATGACGGGCCATGCCCGTTCACACAGAACAATCAGTTGTTTGGGGTACATTTTAACACAATAGTCTGCTCTATGACCCTTTTTACAGTTACTGGTCATACAGTCCAGAGGCCCGAGTGATTTAGACCCACCTCCTCCAATACTGGCAGACAGAGATACCAACATATTAACAATACTAACCACTTCCCCTGATCAATGTAATGTCTCAGATACATACACACTCAGCCAAATATACAGACACCCGCCCTCTGGAATCGGAAGAATAAAAACTCAATTACAGAAACAGACTGATCAGCTCTGTCTTCTCTCTATAGGGAGAGGCCAGGACAGGACAGAATAGAAGTCCCCTGTATGAGAGATCTTACCAGACATTGTTGTGGTTCCTAGACCGGAGCAGGTCCAAGAGAGGAACGAGAATCTCCTAGACATAACCGGTTTAGTGGCGCCTGAAACACATTAAGGTCTGGTGAGCCTGCTCTGTAGCATGAACCAGGAGCCTGAGGGTGAAATCTCACTGTCCCACAGTGAAGTTAGAGTTTCCCGGCCAATGCACCAGAAATGTTGCAGGTGGTCTTGGTGTCAGGTTACACAGACTCACTACGTAGGAAAAAAATAAATCCACAGTTTATTCATAGCGGTCTCATCACCACAGACACATGTCTGCAAAAAGGGCTCTCGGGTTAAATGTGACAGATGATGCAGCTTATACGCAATAGAGATATGCAAGGGTTACTCCCATAATGCGGCAATTAATAACCAAATAGCATGCGTTTAACTATTATTTTATTCATTTCATTCATTACTTTACTGCGTAGGAACATTCTTAGCATTCCTGTACATGTGTCTTGGCCCTGAACATGTACAGCTCTTGTCCCACATATGGTCATATGGCTATGAGGCATTTCTGAGACCATCTACCACAGAGTAAAGAGGTATGCCCACCTTTGAAATAAAAACCTGGAAATGAGCATAGGACAGGTTTATCATCTGAAGCAGGTGTAGATTGCGGCACCAAAACACGCATTTTTTTCTTTTAAAAACATTTTTTTGATTTTTACAAACCCCATGCTACATGTTTGATACACTGTTCAGTGTCTCTGCTGCCAACAATTTTGAGTAATATATCTGCTTTGAATCCCTCTTTTTGAATAAGTGGCTGATAGCTTTATAGCTTTGTTTGGAGTTTTTGGTTGCAGGGTTGGGAGTGATATTGTGATATTTAGTCCGGATGTGACATGGGAACAATAACATTAAATTTCTAGAACAGTGGTGGTAGTTCAGTTGATCTCTCCTCTCTGTCTTTTTAGCCCCTCTTGTTATAGCTGGATAATGATCTCCATTATTTATTTATTTGTTTTTATTTGTATTCATATTTACCATAATTTTCTTTTTCCGGAGAGAGCCAAGGCATTATCGCTAATAAGTAGCTCCTCCCCTTTTGGGTAACCGGACACGAAATAAAACAAAGATTTTTTAGGCAGAGAAAAAAAGGGGAGGTGGGACCAATTGATGCTGTCATGAAACAAAATTACAGTAAATATGAATACTTTTTCCCGGACAATCCATGGCAGTACCTTATTGTCTGTGGAAACTAAATGAACATACACAGAACAATTAGTTACAAATAGATTGAAAAAAAAATCTGAAAATTGTAACCAAGTTAAGGACTTCTTAACAAGAGCAGATCTGACATCATGTATTGACGATGCCCACATTGTTGCCCTGAAAATGCCTTCTACAGGACTTTTTGCTGCAGCTGCCATGAGAAAGAGAGATACCTAGTTTATTGTGCTTTAAGTCTGTCTGAAATTTGAACATTTTGAACTTTTTAAGCTTTATAAATCGCTGCCACTATCCATCTAGTCAAAGTAGGTTTGGATGCCATCTGCCCCTTGCGGGATCAATAAGGAATAACAAACAACTGGTTGATTTTCTCCTCAACTTAGTCCTTTGTAAGTAAATGGAGAGACATCTTACCACATCCAAAGTTTGCCATTTTATTGTTCTTGTGTTTGTGGGTTTGGAGAAAAAGAAGGTAAATCAAATCATATGGACATTTGGGACAACTTGAGGTCTGAAATCAGGCGTACATTGAAGAATGACTTTATTTTGATGAAAGATTGTGTACTGTTCCAAGCTAGAAAGAGACTGAAGTTCTGACACTCTTATAGCTGTGGTTATGGTAAAATACTGTATTTTTCCGTGTATAAGACAACCCCTATTTTTTTTTTTAGCCCCAAATCAGTATTTAAACATCAAATAGAACAGAGGTGACTTCTGAGGAGAACAACACACTTCTGATTCTCATGTCTCCCCTGTGCTACAGTACTCTGTGAAGGTAATGGCTCTACAGTGCATGCTGGGAGACTACAGCTCCCACAATACAGAAGGTCGTGTGAGGGCATGCTGGGACATCACAGTAGTATTCCCTCTGCTCCCTGATCCCCATTTCCTCTCCCATAAATATCAGAGAGCAAGACCTACCTGAGGTAGAGCAAACCTTAACATGGCTGCTCCTTGTATGGTGTGGCATGTCTCTGGAGCTCCGTTGGTGGTAAGTGCTGATGTCTGCTGCAGCTTCCACGCATATAGGGACCTCTTCCTCCTTGCCACAGCATTCAGAAGTGGATTGGCAGGAGGGAAGCCAGGTATGTGGGCCGTAGCACACTGAAATGCGGCAGTTGCCATCTTAACTTAAGCCCTGCGCACAAGTCTTTTGTTTTTAACCCCTGCAGTGACATTCCGTGTACAAGATGACCCCCAAATTAGACTAAAAAATTTAGAAAAAAAACATGGTCTTATACATGGAAAAATACAGGTTTTCAAAGTAAGCAAGTAATAAAGCATATCTTGAATACGTTCAAATGGAGATGATGATGATGATGATGATAGTGCTCTGAAGACTAATGGAAGATCCAATGGCAGTGACAAAGCTTTTAATGGAGGCCTATTAACTTAATACTTACAACCACAGGTTCAAAATCCCATCGGCACCTATAAGGGTGGATAAAGCTTAAACTTGTAAACAAAGTGTTAGAAGACTAAAACCTTTATCAATTCCTACCTCTGCAGTCCCTTTTGTCTTGGGGAAGAAAATATGTTCTCCTATAAGCAGGTCTTTTAAATGCCTCTTCTAATGGTTTCCTAGAGAACAGTTCACCTTTAAAAGGCAAACCTTCCAAATTATTCTTTGCAGCAAGATGGGCCATAATGTCCATTTAATTTCGGCCATCAAATTCAGGATCTTAGATCTACTATTTTTGCTTTCAATATCATTCTCCAAATTAGATATCCAGTTCTTTAGAGCTCTTGAAACAGCCGTCAAAGCAACAGCTGGCTTTCATGCCATCCCTGCAGATAAATAGGCTTTTGTCATATGTATATTTATATGCCTGTCCATAAGGTCACAGTAGGAGGCAACATCATCCAGGGGAAAAGCGGTCTTTCTACCAAGTCGTATAATTGCCATATCCACTCAGGTTTTTTTTTTTTTTTAATTCAAGTGAGGTAGTTCAAAGTAGGGGAGGGTCTTTGTGGAACAGCAAACTGGTTTTGATAGTAGTGGTATCACGGAATAAAACTTGAAATCCAATAGGACGTGTGGAGAATAAACAAAATGTTTTTAAATATTTAGATATTACAACCTTCGGTAAAATGTATGAAATCCTACCTAAAAGATTCAATGACTCTGCTTCATTTTTAAAAAAAAAAAAATTTATTTGGAAAGATACATATTTTTTAGTTACATGTGATGTACAATCCCTGTACACAATTATCCCCCATGACAAGGGATGCTCAGCAGTTGAGAAAATTCTAAGAGCAGAAAATAGGATCGCTGATCATCAGATACGTTTTATCATTCAAGGTAATAATATAATTTAAAAAAATAACTATTTTTGGTTTTTAGACTCCTTATTTTTACAGAAACAGGGGACTGCTATGGGGACCAGGTTTGCCCCAAGTTATGCCAACCTCTTTATGGCAGTCTTTATGGGAGTCCGCAGCTATTCTTGGTGGGCATGACTGGCAGGCAAACCTGGTTACATATTTTCGATACATCAATGATTTTATTTTTATCTGGGAGGGCTCTGAAAGCTCTCTTAATCAGTTCTTACAACATTTAAAATCTAATGATAACGGTATTATTTTAACTTGTGAATATAGTCAATATTTTATTCACTTTTTAGATTTGGAGATTTTTATTCACAACACTCAGGTAAATACAAAAACTTTTTTCTAAAAAGTATGTACTAATAATGTTATAGATATGTCCAGTTGTCATTACAAACCCTGGCTACATGGAATACCAAAAAGCCAGTTCCTTCAACTTCGAAGAAATTGCTCTCATATCCAGGATTTTGAAGAACAATCACAAACCCTAATAAAAAAATTTAACCCAAAAAATATCCTACTAATAATTTAAATAAAACACTAAATATTAAAGAAAAGAACAGATCAGATCTTTTAAAATATAAAAATAAAAATACAAAAAGCACCTTACCATTGCAATTATTTTAATAACAAAAGCAATGTTATAAAAAAGATCATTAACAAACACTGGCATATATTAAAAAAGTATGATATCTTAGCTGGAATTATTCCCGATAGACCAAATGTCTTTTTTCCCAGTTTTAAATCTATCCTTACAAAATACTATACCAAACAACACTATACTTCCCCCTCCCCTTGCTTTTCTTTTTTAGCAAAACCAAAAGGTTTTTTTAAATGCAATAAATGTGTAGTTTGCAGAAGCACAGATAGCACCACTTAATCAAAAACTACCACTTTTAAATCTTCGATTACACAAAAAACGTATTCAATAAAAGATTTTATTGATTGCAACACAAAAAACGTAATTTAATTATTGGAATGCCCATGTGGACTCCAATATGTGGGCATGACCACCAGAAATCTAAAGATCAGACTAGCAGAACATTGAATAATATTGCCAAGGGATATGAAAATCATTCGGTGTCAAAACATTTCTTAAAACACAATAAAAATCCTAAATACCTTAAGTGCATAGTTATAGATAAATGCAATATCTTATGGAGAGGAGGTGATATAAAGAAAATTATGGGGAGTAAAGAAATGGAATGGGCCTATAACTTTCCTCTCTCTCCACAGGGTCTCAACGTAGATTTTGATCTTTTCAACTTCCTATAGATTCCCTTTTTTTAAATTCTTTATTTCTTTTTCATCCGGAGATCCAAACATTTATAGGACACGGTTGACAGTGCATTCGAACAATAAGACGGCATTATACTTTGTTACAGTGGTTGCATATAATCGGTGCATTAACTAGGGATCGACCGATATTGATTTTTTAGAGCCGATACCGATACCGATATTCTGTGAACTTTCAGGCCGATAGCCGATATAATTTGCCGATATTCTGTACATTTACCATTTTGGAAAATAAAAAACTATTTCTAAAGGTAAATGCACAAAATAGACATGCCACGTGTAGTGGATGCAGTGTGTTTAGACAGGGGAGCTGTGTATGTGTGTGTAGTGGATGCAGTGTGTGTGTGTATATAATGCAGTGTGTGTTTGTATAGTGTGTGTGTATATAATGCAGTGTGTGTTTGTATAGTATGTGTGTGTATATAAATCTAATGCAAACAACACCCAGAGCTTTATTATAATATATACTATAGTGCCATATTATCCAGCAGCACCACCACCCCTCCCCCCCTGACTGACTACCAAGGGCTGCTTGCTTCTTTATTATAATTTAAGCTAGTGCCACTGCCAAATGCCAATATCCACCACCACCCCGTCCCCCCACCTCACTGACTACCAACTAAGGGGATTTATTAATTTATAATATACTAGTGCCAATTTTTCCAAATGTCAATTTCCACCACCACCACCTCCCCTCCCCCCACCTCACTGACTACCAACAAAAGGCTTTGTTAATTTATAATTTACATTTATAATATACTAGTGCCAAATGCCAATTACCACCACCATCACCACCAACCTCCCCTCCCCCCTCACTGACAACCAACTAATTGCTTTATTAGTGACAAAAAATGGCATTTGGCAAAATTTGCACTAGTATAACTATATTATAAATGTAAATTATAAATTAATAATATTAATATTAATAATATTAGTTGGTAGTCAATTTATAATTTACATTTATAATATAGTTATACTAATGCCAAATGCCAATTTCCACCATCATCCACCCTCCCCCTGACTTAAACTTCCAGTTCCAACCAAGGGATTAATTATAATTTAAGATGCCAAAGTGCCAATATAGTTACTTAGTGTGCCACCATGTGCCATCCGGCATCCGACCACAACCACCCCTCCCCCACCTCACTTAGTAACCTCTAAATAAACAATATTCATAGTATTACATAAAAATCATAGATATAAATCATAAAAGAAAATTACCTTTTTAGTAGACCAGAAAAGGTGGCAAATAAAGCGATCCAACTGGGCTGGCAGTGACACACAAGCGGCAGAGCAGACAACTCGGCTGGCACACGGCACTGACTGAAGCCACTCCTCCAGAGAGCACTACTTCAGGGCGGCCGGGACTTCAGCTCCTCTCCCGCGATTCGTGCGCACTTCTTGTTTTGCCGTGCGGAGCAGCGAGACAGGGGCGCACCCGCTGGACGCATTATCGGCATTATCGGCAAGGTTAGATGCCGATACCGATAATTTAGGAAACTGTGAATATCGGCCGATAATATCGGTCGATCCGATAATCGGTCGATCCCTAGCATTAACATTACGTTACAATTTGGTTACGCAGTCGTATGTACATATTCAATACCTGTGGGCCGCTAGTCAGCTCAACCCTTATATTGTCAAGATAATACTATGTTGATTGCTGGCCCCATAGCCCATATGTCGCTCCCTGTGTGCATGGTTTCTGAAGGCTACGGTAGCATCTCATATGTGTGTCTTTAGCCCCCCGTGGTATGCCTGTCTGTGTGGTCACTGGTTTTTTTTTCAAGAGAATTCCAGCTCGAGGCTGGATAAGAGGACTCCTATAGAGAGAAAGAGAGAGGAAAGAAGAGAAAGAGTAGTGGGAGGAGGGTGTTTTGAAGACACTTGTGGTGTCTCAGTGGACCTTCTTGGTAAGGGCGGGGGGAGGGTTGGTGGTGTTGGTGAGTGTTCTTATGGGTTTTGTTATTTCAAACTGCGTTGGTGAGAGGTACCTAGTGTGGTTACATACCCCTTGTGTCATCAGGTTGTTGCGTCCGTAGCTGCAGTGTTTTGACTCGCCCTCCCTTTCAGCCAATCGTTCCAGTTGCCCCATGCATCTAGGCTATTGTTATGTCTATCGGAACTCTCGTGAGCCATCTTTTCGTACCGACCATTAAGAGATACCTGTTGGATCACTTCATCTATGGGAGGGGCAGTGTTGGATTTCCACCTCCTAGCTAACAGCAAGTTTGCTGCAATCAATATGTGGAATGCTAGGGTCCCTTGTTGTTTTGAGAGGTGATCGGGGAACATGTACAGTAGGAAGAATTCCGCCGATTCCTGTATCGGTTTGTGTATTACTTCCCCAATTAGCTTGGCTATTCCCACCCAGAAGGGTTTAATCAACGAGCATTCCCACCAGATATGTAGCATTGTTCCTTTGCCAGTGGTGCATCTCCAACATTTGTCGGAGGTGTTTGGGAACATATGTGCTAGCCTCGCTGGTGTTAGGTACCATCTGGTGGCTATTTTCCTTATTAATTCCACGTGAGATTTGCATCTTGTGTATTTTTTGTGTATTTTGAAGACCCCAGACCAGGCAGCGTTGGGTATCTCATGCCCTAGGTCTTTCACCCAGTCTATGGTATATTTGGGCATAGGGAGTCTGCCGTCCTTCAAAACTACTTCGTAACAGATTTCCTTTTTTTTTTTTTTTTTTTTTAAAGTCACTTTTTATTGTAAGGTATGAACAGAATAGATAAGCAAACATGGCAGTCAGATGTTATAGCAGTGGGACACGCAGGTCCCCATGTGGGTGACATCAATAACATATGATTTGGATAAGCAGCTCCACTTTAGTCAGGCATATATTCGTTCGTAGAGAGAAAGTGAGTACCTTGCTCCATACGGTCCGAAAAACCTTATTAACCAGTTTGCCTATATATAATTAGTGGAGTGTTAAGAGTTAACTTAAGTGAGTATGAACAACGGGACGCAGAGGTCCCTTCAACAATTAGTAATCGTGACCACAGTGGGTCTGTCGTAGCGTTATTATTTATCATTTCGTTTTTATTTTCATTACCTTTATTATTTTCATTTAGTCGTTTACGAAAATGTGTTTTTCCTTCATTATTTATTGCTTTACATTTATAACTTTATGTGGCAGTGTTTATCTGAGTCTGTGGTGTGTTGTATGTGTGGAGTGATGTGCCATGTGGTGCGTCTCCCCTTTTGACTGGGCCCCCCTTGTTTCCATGGTTCGTATTGGCCAGTTGCCTGACTCCCCTGTGAGTTGGGGGGGGGGGGGGGGTTTGATCCTCTGCGTCTGCTTCTGTAGAGCATATGTTGTGTCTGCCCTTTGAGGGCTATTGTGGGGTCATGTTCGCCCCTGAGATTGCTGTTTCCCCTCCAGCTCCCACGGTCCCGTCAACACCAGGTAGCTACGTGGTCGTTGGGGTGGTTGTTTGGCGTGAGATGTCAGGTATCTAATCTGTTGTCTAGTGAGGTCTTCAATGTTGTTTTCATGTGGTTGACCCCGTGATTCGGGGTATGGTTGTAGTGTTGTGGTTTGTATGTGTGAATGTGCTGTGGTGGTTGCATGGAGGATCCCTGCGTGGGGTTGCAGTGTGTATGTTCTGGGCTGTGGTAGACCAGTGGTGGTGAATGGTGTTGTTTCCCATCTTGTTTTCCCCCCGTGTGATATGGGGTAGTTTGTATTCTGGTTTCGGGGGTTGTGGGGAGTGTCTGTCCACCTGTCGTCTAATAGTAAACCCCCCTATTCCCACCCCTAAGGTCTTAGTTCTTCCCGTTTGCCCATTGGTAGGGTCCTGTGTAAGTTCGTCTTCACAGTGTATCCGCTCCCCCCTGAGTCCCCATTCCGCCGCTACCGGTGGGCGGGGAAGGGGGGGGGGGGGTGCTAGGCTTTGGACAGGTGGTGCTACGTCCGGCGAGTCCAGGTGTCCCATCTCCCGTCTCCCATCCTCCCACCTCCCCTCTAGTTATCGGATGTGTTCTAAGAGCAATAGACATACCATAGTCCACTTCTCTGCGTGTTTTTCCTGCCTCCCCAGAAGACTAGCTATTGTGGATTCGGCTCTGTGTATGTCTTCGACCTTGAGTTTCCATTGTCGTCCGGGTCAGCGTTTTCCACAGTATCGGTATCAGTGCCTTATCTGCGTTTAGCAGGTGTCTGAGGATTGATCTTTTGTACGCTGAGAGCGTGTCTTTCGTATGGTGTAGCAGGGCCAGGTCCGCTGTCAGGACCGTGGGTTCTCCCATTATTATTTGTATTTCTGCTTCAATTTCCTTCCAGTATGGTTGAATCTTGTCGCAGTCCCACCAGATGTGTTTGAGAGTGCCGATTCCATTGTCACATCTCCAGCAGGTGTCTGGTATTGTCGGGTTAATCCGATGTAGGAGAGACGGCGTGCGGTACCAGTGAGATAACAACTTATAATTCATTTCTTGGTAGTTAGTGCTCGATGAGCTTTTATGCTGTAGCAGCAATATTTGTTCCCATTGTCCCTCCGTGTATGTGTTATCCAGGAGGTCTTCCCACTGCCTCTTGAACAGGTCCTTCCTTTCCCTTTCGCCCGTCGCCAGTCGTTGGTATACGGTCGAGACAGTGCCATCTGCTTCGGCCGTCTGGAAACAGAGTTGTTCAAACCAGGTTAGGTCCCTGTGCAGCTTGGTCTTGTTTGGAAGGTTGTGGTAAAAATGCTTGAGTTGGGCATAGTGAAATTGGTGTATGAGGGTAGTCGTCCTTCCGTCCGATATTTCCCGTAGGGTCTTCAGTCCGGTTCCAGTTAGTATCGTATGTAATGGGATGTAGCCTTCTTGGGCTTCCAGTGGCCATGCTGACGGCGGTAGACTGTCTCCTATGTTCGAGTTGTGTGTGATGAGGATCAGCGGGCTGGGAGAGGGGGATATGTTGGGTGCCTTCCTCAGTCTGGTCCAAGATTTGAGCGTTTGTGTGATGGGGGGAGTCTTCTCCCAGCGGGTTCGAGGCCTCGGCCCCGTCGTGCCAGATTTATTGGTGTAGTTGATTATTTGTGAGATCCTTGCACAGTGTGGTCCATCGTTTATGAGGTGTGGCGATATGGAATTCTCTAATGCACTGTAGAACCGTTGCTTGGTAGTATTTGTTCAGATCCGGTAGGGCAAGTCCCCCCCATGTTTTGGGAAGGCACCGTTTTTCGTGTGCTATCCTGGCTCTATCCCCCTTCCATATGTATTTAAGGATCGCGGTCCGGAGCGTTTTGAAGAAAATTTGTGGGATTATGCATGGGAGTGTGTGGAACACATAGAGTATCCTGGGGAGGATATTCATCTTTACAACCGCGATACGTCCCTGCCATGAGATGTGGTTGTAGTTCCATCTTTTGAGGTCCTCCAGGACAGTGGACAGGAGGGGTGTGTAGTTATGCGCGTACAGATCTTTCGCATCGGGGGTAACCTGTAGCCCCAGGTATTTCATGCTCTCCGTGCACCAGTGAAACGGGAATTGTCATCGTAGCCGCTCGCATTCTTCCCCTGGTACCGTCACATTCAGTATCTCGCACTTGGGTATGTTAAGTTCAGCCAGGAAGAATAGCATGTCGTCTGCGTAAGCGGCGACCTTGTGTTCCTGCGTTATATGACTGAAGCCTAGTATCCTGGGGTTGCTTTGTATTCTGTCCAGGAGTGGTTCCAAGGTGAGCGCAAATAGAAGCGGCGAGAGTGGGCAGCCTTGCCTGGTTCCGTTCTGTATGTTGAAGCTATCTGTGAGTGTCCCATTCACTCGGACTTTAGCATTTGGTTCATGATAGAGTGTTTCGATCCATTGCAGCATCTGGTCTCCGATGCCTGTTCTCCGCAGTGTTTCCATCATAAATCGCCAATCCACTCTATCAAATGCTCTTTCTGCGTCCGTGGATAGCAGAAGTAGCTTCTCCTTAAGGTGTTTTGCTGCGTGTTGGACCACAAAGAGCCTGAGGGTGCTGTCTCTGGCCTCCCTGCCCGGGATGAACCCCGTTTGGTCCGGGTGGATCAGTCGCGGCATGTACGTCTGTAGTCGAAAAGATAGTATCTTCAAGAAGAGCTTGACATCTGTGTTGATGAGAGATATCGGGTGGTAGTTCCCCACTTGTTCTGTGTTTTTCCCCGCTTTCGGAATCACCGTGATCGTCGCTGCTAGGGATTCCTTGTGAAAGGATGCTCCTTCCCGTAGGCTATTTAGTGCGTTAACCAATTTCGGTACCAGTTCATCGCTGAACTTCTTGTAGTATTCTACCGGGAAACCGTCCGGGCCTGGTGCTTTACCGTTCTTAGCTACTTTTAGGGCTAGTTTGACCTCCTCTTCAGTCACAGGCGCGTCAAGCGTTTCTGCTTCCTCCAGGGTGAGGGCATCAGGGCTGAAGTCCTGCAGGTAGTTCACCGTGTCCGTTTATTTGCGCGCGGCATCAGGGACCCCGTTTGAGTCGTCTATGTTGTAGAGGTTTGTGTAGAAGAGCTTGAATTCCTCCACGATTTCTTCAGGGAATTGCGACAATCTGCCTTGTCTGGTTCACAGGGCGTTCACCTGGGACCTGTTTTGCGGACCCCGCAGCATTTGGGCCAGCAGTTGTTTCCCACCCTTGTTGGCATGTCTATAGAAGAATGCTTTTGAGCGTTGCAGTTGTCTTGCATACCTGTTTTCTATGATGTCCGTTAGTTGTCTCCTTTTCGCGACGAGGTCTCTATATGTATGGTCACGTTGGGATCTTTTATGCCTCTGTTCTAAGGCCGCTATCTGTTGGGTGAGGTCTCTTAGTTGTTGTCCTGCGTCTTTTTTCTTCTGCGCTGCTATCCGTATTATGTGTCCCCTCAGGACGCTTTTGTGCGCTTCCCAGATCGTCATGCCTGACAGTTCTTCCATCGTATTCTCCTCGAAGTATTGATGGATGTGCTCAGCCACCTGCGTTCTCGTTGGTTCGTCCAGAAGTAGGGCATCGTTAAGTCTCCATGTCATCTTGGTCGGGCGGTACAGGGGTGATTCCAGTTCCACTTTTACCGCACTGTGGTCCGACCAGGGCGTAGGTTGGATGTCCCTGAGGTAGGTGAGTCCCTCCTGCTGTATGCAGATGTAATCAATTCTGGAGTACCGGTGGTGTAGTGTGGAGTAGTACGTAAAGTCTCGTTCCACCGGGTGTAGTGCCCGCCACGTGTCTATGAGCCGAAGGACCCTGAGGGTCTTCAGGATGGTCTTAATAGTCGAGCTCGGTATACTGCTCCGTCCCATTGACGTGTCTGTCAGGGGGTCCAGTGGGACGTTTAAGTCTCCTCCCAGTATCAGGACGCCTTCCACGAATTTGGCCAGTTTCATCAGTGTTCTGCGAATAAAGCTGGCCTGTCCCGAGTTCGGGGCGTAGATCTTTGCAAGTGTGTATGTTTTTCCGGCCATTTCCCCTTTCACAAATAGGAATCTACCATCGGCGTCCACTAATTGGTCGGAAACCACAAAATGGAGTTTAGCTGCGATCAGGATGGCAGTACCCGCTTTCTTCAGAGAGGGGTGGTTGCTGTAGAAGTTCTGCGGGTAATACCGATTTTTAAGTAGGGAGTTCGCTTCCGTCTTCAGGTGGGTTTCCTGTAAGAGTGCAACTGAGACGTGTTGTCTCTTGAGATCTCTCAGAAAATGGGATCTCTTTTCCGGGGCATTGAGTCCCCTGCAGTTTTGCGTAAGTATAGTCAAAGTTGTGGGGGTGTAAGCCATTGTGGTAAGTGGGCGTCGTTACACCAGGCCACCTATACGTGGACCCCCAATATATAGTAAAAACCAAAGAAAAGAAAAAGTTACTTGCGCTTTCTCCTTAATCCCTATGTATATTTAGACAAATGGAGGTCATTTAGTTGCTCCAATGGCCATTGGAGGGAATGCCTGCCAGTATAGGGGTGTATATAAAAAAATACCCCTTTCTGTCTCATTAGAGATATCTTTGCCAGAAGCTCAAGGAAGCAGGCTGAAGGGTCAGTGTTAGGACCCGCTTAGGGGGGTCTGCCTTGACGTTGGCAGGCGGGCATTCCCTCCAATGGCCATTGGAGCAACTAAATGACCTCCATTTGTCTAAATATACATAGGGATTAAGGAGAAAGCGCAAGTAACATTTTATTTTCTTTGGTTTTTACTATATATTCGGGCTGATGTGTATTGTAGTCCTTGCTGCTGGCCCAGCAGTAATGGGACTAAGCGCAGGACTTCTCTTTTTGTATTTGTATTTACTTTGTATCACACAGCCTGGTTACAATGCTGCTGCCCATCCCATGTGTTCCCTATTAAGGGTTAATAAGTATAGGGGTGTATATAAAAAATACCCCTTTCTGTCTCATTAGAGATATCTTTGCCAGAAGCTCAAGGAAGCAGGCTGAAGGGTCAGTGTTAGGACCCGCTTAGGGGGGTCTGCCTTGACGTTGGCAGGCGGGCATTCCCTCCAATGGCCATTGGAGCAACTAAATGAACTCTATTTGTCTAAATATACATAGGGATTAAGGAGAAAACTGTTTTTTATTACAGTTGAGTACAAAAAGAACACACCCAGGGGGAGGCATAAAATCACCAATCATATACATGGTACAACCCCCACACCTCCTCCCCTCAGATAAACATTTAACATAATTAACACATACAGTATTTTACCTAAGTTCTGGATGTACCCCAAAACCAGGGGGTACAGCTTTAAATCCGGTATCCCCAGATAGTCCTGGTTCAGGGGAACCACATATTCAAAATCCAGCCCATTCGGTTAAAGGGTTCGGGAGTTATGGATCTTTGAAGTTTTGACCGACCGCACAGACTTTCTGGCCGAAAATAGTTCCACAAGTTTTGGCCTTGCGGTCGGTCTCCGTTCGTACTTTAAAACTCCACGAAACCCTTGCCATCCACAGTTATCCCGGGGTTCACCATAATCCCCATGTAAAGGGTAATCTTTCTACCGAATGGCTGGTCGTTCGGTAGGTCCAGCATGAAGTTACGTTATTTTGTTCGCCTGTTTGCGTCTCCGTTTTTAGTTCCAGACGATTGCTGGCAAACACCGCTGTTCGCACGTAAGATGGCCGCGAACACGTGCAAAGTCCCGAAATGGCGGCCACCTATACTTTACACAAAGGAACCATGCGAACGGCTGAAAATAGAGCTGGAAGGTAAAATAGCACTTAACTGCACACAGGGTAAATAATAGTTTTGTAACACCCTCCCCAAGAGCTATGTGGCAGGTTATGGCTCCTCGGTGCCACGTATAGTGGTATCGGTATTTCCAGCTTGTGGTCTGCTCCGTGTCGGGCATACATAAGCCATGTTCGCTGTCAGTGGTGGGCTGTGTGCCTCTGTCATAAGTTGTGTCCCGTGGTGGGGTGGGTCCCGGGAGGGACGGGTAAGGGCCAAAACCTGTCAGTCAGTGCATGTCAAAAGATGGGGGGGGTAGAAGGTACTTATCTGAGTGGGTTTTGGTTGCTCCATCCCCTGGTCTTGTCTGTCGATGTCTCCGGACCGCCAATCAGGGATGGCTTCACATTGGCCCATTGGGTCAGCTTGTCTCTCATTCAGCATGTTGGGCTGGGTTGCGCGGCCTATGCGCTGGAGGTCTCCGCGGTGAGTCCTCTCTGCGTCTTCTGGCGGCTCTCTGTGCTATGGGGCCTGGCCGTTGTTCAAGTGGTCCCAAGATCCAGTCGGCCACTTCTGTGTGCGGCAAGCCCAGCCTTCTCAGGAACACTGGGACCTAATCCGGCCACCTCACGGTTACCCATTCATTTTGATGTCGGGCTAGCAGGCTAAAGGGAAACCCCCATTTGTATGGTATGTTTCTGCTCCGTAACAATTGTGTTATGGGCCTTAGAGCTCTGCAGGCTTCTAGTGTGAGGGGTGAGAGGTCCTGGTACAGGGCAACCTCAGCTCCCTGGAACGGCCAGCTTTGTCTGGATCTGGCTTTTGACATGATAAGATCTTTCACTTTAAATTCATGCAGGCAATATATAATATCTCTCAGCGAGTTGTCAGTGTTTTGTGGCCGAAGTGCCCTGTGTGCTCTGTCGAATCTGATGTTAGGCGGTGCGTCTGGGCCCAGTATTTCTTGGAATAGTGCTGTGAGTGTGGCTTCCACATTTTCCTCGTTATGTGGCTCAGGGAGGTTTCGGATTCTAATGTTTGATCTACGTCCCCTGTTATCTAGGTCCTCTGCCTGCCTCCTGAGGTGTAAG
This sequence comes from Pelobates fuscus, assembly GCF_036172605.1. Classification (NCBI taxonomy): domain Eukaryota; kingdom Metazoa; phylum Chordata; class Amphibia; order Anura; family Pelobatidae; genus Pelobates; species Pelobates fuscus. The sequence goes on along the minus strand of NC_086319.1, from coordinate 129,807,594 downwards.
AGAATGGTACCTTGTTGGCTAATAGCCAGGTTGTTAGCTTCAATGCGGCCTGACATCGATTGTTCTGCAGCCTCCAATGCTTGTATACGGGTGCCCTGTGCTGCTATATCATTCCCCAGCGTGGCAACTTCCACTCGGATCGCCGCATGTAGCGTGTCAGATGTGGCCTTCAGGTCAGCTTTAGTGACCATGCTGGTGGTCAGGGCTCTAATGTCCTCCCTGATGTCTGCCAGGGACAGAGCTTGTGGCTCGACCACCAGCGGCGTGGTCGGCCCGTCGGCCATCTTGGGGCCTTGTTCGGCGTTCAGCGGTCTTCTTGTCGCGTGGAGGAACCTGTCCAGGGAGCCGCTTTGCGGGGTAGTCAGCTGCCTCATGGGTGTCTGGTGCGTGTCTGGGAGTTTAGTGCGCCCCATTTAGGAGAGTCTGTGCTGCGATATGTGCGCCGATGATTGCTGCGCGAGTCGGAGCTCCAAGATTAAGCAGCCGGCGCCATCAGCATTCAAGCCACGCCCCCAGATTCCCTTTTTTGTAATATATATCTCTTCATCCCACATATTTTATAATTATATAATTCATATCAGTATTTCCTACTTTTATTCTTACATATTTTCTACATTTTATATTTTAGTGTGTAATCTATTTATTCCTATATATATTGTGTTTTTTTTAAATCCCTCCATTATTATTTATTATATATATATATATAGATTTTTATATATTCTTATATTTTATGTCTTAGCCCTTAGACACCTAGAACACTCATAGTTAATTACCTATATGCACTCTCCTTCATATATGTCTATATATGACTGTATTATTGTCTCCCATTATGTTTATGCTTATTTTTATACCCATATGTTTCTCTCTATATTTATTATTGTAAATAAAATATATTTTTTTATATACCGTATATACTCGAGTATAAGCCGACCCGAATATAAGCCGAGGCCCCTAATTATACCCCAAAAAACTGGGAAAACGTATTGACTCGAGTATAAGACTAGGGTGGGAAATGCAGCAGCTACTGGTAAATTTCTAAATAAAATTAGATCCTAAAAAAATTATATTAATTGAATATTTATTTACAGTGTGTGTATATAATGAATGCAGTGGGTATATAGTGAATGCAGTGTGTGTGTATGAGTGCAGTGTGTGTGTGTGAGTGCAGTGTGTGTATGAGTGTAGAGTGTGTGTATGAGTGCAGTGCTTGTGTATGAATGCAGTGTGTATGAGTGCAGTGTGTGTGGGGGGGGTGCAGTGTGTGTGTGTATGAATGCAGTGTGTGTGTTGCAGAGCCTTGGTGGGGGGTGGGCAATTTTTTTTTATTATAATTATTTTACTAATTATTTATTATTATTATTTTTTATTTTATTTAATTATTATTTTTTATTTTATTATTTTTTTTTATTTTTTTGTCCCCCCTCCCTGCTTGATACATGGCAGGGAGGGGGGCTCTCACTCCCTGGTGGTCCAGTGGCATTGGCAGTTCAGTGGGGGGGAGGGAGTCTGGCGGAGAGCACTTACCTCTCCTGCAGCTCCTGTCAGCTCCCTCCTCCTCCGCGCCGGTCCGTGCAGCTCCTCTGTCAACTCACACTGTAAGTCTCGCGAGAGCCGCACTATGACCCCGCGGCTCTCGCGAGACTTACACTGGGAGCTGACAGAGGTGCTGAACGAACCGGCGCGGAGGAGGAGGGAGCTGACAGGAGCTGCAGGAGAGATAAGTAAACGCTCTGCTGCCCCAACAGCCCCCAGTCTGTATTATGGCAATGTAAATTGCCATAATACAGACACTGACTCGAGTATAAGCCGAGTTGGGGTTTTTCAGCACAAAAAATGTACTTATACTCGAGTATATACAGTAATTCTTTATTTTCTTGTGCATGATATAACAGTCAGGTTTGCTACACCACAATAGCTGTAGGAAACTATTCAATAAAAGAATATAACATGGCGGGGGGCGGAGCTAGCAGCCGAGCGGAGAGGCCACACTTTTCCCGAGCTCCGGGCTTCGGTACTAAATTACAGCACTAAAAGAACTGAAAAGAGCCAGGAACCGGTACCAAGCTAACACATACCTGCATAAGTGTGAGATGGGTCGGAAAAACAAAAAGCAGAGGGCGGATAGAGGCCCCTTTTGCCACGGCATCGGTGAGATGCTGCGAGGCCCGCAGCGGCAAGCATGGGACAAAATGGCGTCGGGAGACGACGGCTCCTCATATTCCTCTGAGGATCTCTCTAACATCCCTGGGATGGGGACCTCGAAAATCCAGCCATCGGAGCCAGCAGTCAGACCTCCGGCTGCCGGGGACCCGGTCACGGCCGCCCAACTAAAGGACATGCTCTCGGAACTGAGAGCTAATATAGCAGCGGACATGGCCCATTATAAGGACGCCATAGATGGAGCGGTACAAAAAATACCCTCCTGGAAGTAAAAGCAGAAACACAGGATTCACGGCTTGCGGCTGTGGAACGCACACTGGCAGAGCTCCAACAGAGGCAAAAAGCCACAGCGGACAGAATGGAAGCCCAAGAGTAAAGCAGAAGGCGCACCAACTTGAAAATACGGGGCATCCCAGACTCTGTGAGTCCGACCGACCTTCCACATTATATCAGACGCCTGCTAAGTACCCTGCTGCCGCCAAAACAAGCCAAGGCGATCAAGCCAGAGGGCATGTTCCGAATAGCAAAGCCACCTAACGCACCAGCGGAGGCGTCGGCGGATCTGATCATCAGGTTTCAAACGCTCCACGAAAAAATCTCGATCCGGGCGGCTACCCGAGGACACACTCCCCTGGTGTTTGAGGGGTCTACCCTATCTCTGTACCCGGACCTCACCAGAGGCACCATCACCTGGCGCAAGACCCTACAGCCACTATTGCAAACACTAAGGGCTAAGGACATTCCTTACCGTTGGGGGTTCCCGAAAATCATATCATTCACCCATCAGGGCGAGACATACAGGGCAACAACGCTCCAAGAGCTGGACCAACATCTGCAACGCCTGAACCTGCACGGACCAACGAGATCTACCACAACGGGTCTGGCGGGCATAAACCCCTCCACCATCCGGGAGTTCACCCCTCGCTCGGCGCAACGCAAACTGCAAGCTGGTGGAGAAACCTGCAAAACGCCGCTCTAGTGGCTGGACTCTCTGCTGCATAACAAGTTCACAGACTGAACACACTAGGTCATGTATTTAGACCTAAGCCATTGCTAAATGTTTATTGTTTATTATTTTCTCTTTGCTGACGATTATTTTTGATACACCTCTATACACCCTGTTTCAATACGCCCCTCCACCACACATAACCTGCTATGTATGGGTGTCCCCACATCAGACCCATCACTTAGATCCACGAGACACCCGTAGTAATGGGGGACCAGACCGAGAACTACGTCAGAGACCCCCTATCCCCTCCCTAACATAAGAAGAAAGCCACCGCTCCTCTGTATAGTCCCAGGAAGGGGATCTATCTACTCACAGGTGTAGGGACTACGCCACACAAGCCTCCCTATTCGAATGAGGGAACTCAATGAGACCCCTACACATGCGTCCTACACGCAAAATTTCTGCCGCAACTACCTGCTAGTACGGCCTTAGGCCCCTGGAGACCCCGCTATCAAGCACACCTATCGCCCTAAACCGAGGCCACGCTAGCCATGCTAGGCCATTCCCATAGAAGAGCAGGACTCTGCCTGCCATGTCCTTGTCTATTAATTACACTTTGGGTCTGTACCAGCTGACGTGGCAGGTCAGGCCGTCTAGTACCACAATGCACGCAAACCTACCTACATAAAAATACATGCCACCCACTACGCTACATGTACCTGTCTGAACATGCCGGTGTGGCATCCTGACGACGACGATGCTATTGGGAATAACCTGTTGCAGTTACTGCAATTAATTTACACACGACTAGCCACGAATGTCTGTTTTACTTATGTTTCTTTTACAAAAAATGTGCAAAACCTTTCATGCCACTGTTTACCCGAAACTCAAATGCTAATGCGCGCTGCTGTGGCGCATGACTTTTTTCTGTAATCACCTGCACTCCAAAAATAAAGAATTTAAAAAAAAAAAAAAAAGAATATAACATGGCATAGAGAATATTGTGCAAATGTTTTTAAAAGTAAAAGGAAAGTAAAAATTAACGTGCATGTCGGGAAATTCAGACATGTCCTGGTATGAGACAGGTATGTTAATCATAGTGATGTTTGGTTATGGCAGATACGGAGAAAGAAGAGTAATAGAAACTGGCTAAGTATGCACGTCTAAGTCTGAGTAATGACTTGCTATGTATTTGTGCCAATGCTTATGGCTGGGTTGTAGAGTTATTAAAGTGTGGTTAGCGCGAAGTTAACAGTGAGTGCTTCAGGACCAGCTAGCCTTTCAGAATCGCTTTGAGTAAGGGACAATCTTAGGTTATAAATATGCCGTCTGTCAATGTATTGGGTTTTTGTGATATAACCCGTAAGGAGTAGCTATTTAAACACCTGCTTCGTGCTATGTGACAAGCTGTCTGTGGCTTTAAAGGATCACTATAGGGTCAGGAACACAAACTTGTATTCCTGATCCTATAGTGTTATAACAACCATCTAGCTCCCCTGGGCCCCTCATGCCTCCATAAATATAGCAAAATCTTGCTGTATTCAAGCCTGAAGCTGTAACTCTGCATGCTGTTTGCCTCAGAAAAAAAGCAGCCTGCTGACATCAGAAGTGGTAGTCTGATCCAATCACAATGCTTTCCCATATGATTGGCTGAGTCTGACAAAGAGGCAGATCAGGGGCAGAGCCAGCATTATTCAAACACAGCTCTGGCCAATCAGCATCTCCTCATAGAGATGAATTGAATCAATTAATCTCTATGAGGAAAGTTCAGTGTCTGCATGCAGAGGGAGGAGACATTGAATGTTTGGATGCATTTTAGGCAGCCATGACCCAGGAAGGATCTCTAACCGCTAGGCTGTAATGTAAACACTTTATAATGTAATCATTTTCTCTGAAAAGACAGTGTTTACAGCAAAAAGCCTAAAGGTGATGATTTTATTCACCAGAACAAATTAAATAAGCTGTAGTTGTTCTGGTGACTATAGTGTCCCTTTAAGTTTTTGTGGAATCTGTAGGGAGAGGTTTTGACCCGGTCCTGTTTCTGGGGATGTTGGTTGTAGCGGGTTGTCTAGTGCCCCGAATGGAGTTTGGTTGTGTGTATAGGTTTGTCCGTTTCTGACTTGGGGTGTCTGGTCTGCCCCGGCGGTGTTTGGGCCTGAGGGGCTTCTGTATGGGTCTGTACAGAAAATCTTTATGTACATTATGTCTGTTACCTATAACAGCTACCTTATGGCGGTTTGGATCATGAGATCCAGCTATGTGTTGTGTGCCCATGCTGCTTTGCTCTGTTCATTTTGCCAAACAGCAGATCGGCAACGATCTGCCTGTTCTAGATGCTTGTTGCTGACCTCGTCACGAGGCTCCTCCCCCATGATGACGCAGCTATTTTTTTTTACTATTTTTGGCCTGACATCCCTTTTGTTGTTCCTAAGAAGCATAAAGATTCCCTAGGTGGGGATTATACCACCCATATGCTGTACACCGAACAGTGAGACTGCTCGGCAAATTGTAAGTACATTTCATATATTAACACTTAAAGATACAGTGAACACTATATTCTACCACATTTTATTTTTTGGTTTGGATTACTTTGCTGCTACACAAGATTGAAAGCCTGAAGAACTACATATATCCTTCAGTGGGGATTATTCCACTTCACGCTTTCTAAACCAGAGTCTGGATATTGTGAGTACTATTTCATTTATATACCTTCTGTAACACAGTGTGTGTATATATATATATATATATATATATATATATATATATCTCTATATACACACTATACCATTGGAGTTTCCCTTTTTTGTTTATTCTCCACATGTCCTATTGGATTTCAAGTTTTATTTACTACTTTAAACTACCTCACTAGTGTTAAGTTACCTGGACTTTTTTCAAAGTTATTTTATATATTTATTTTCATATGTACTCCTCACAGGCGCTACCTTATTTGTGTTTTTTATTTTCCATATTACGTTTGTATTGGGGGGTACTAGAGGGGACCCCTCTCCTTACAGGTGTGCTGCCTACACTATTCATATATATTATTCTCTGTGGCGTTTTAGCACTGATCCTTATTTGACTTTTATTTTTTTTCATTCCTCTACAAATACATGTTTGACTGCTTCATGAACTGGGGCGTAAGGTTTTACATGCCTATCCCAAATATCTTTGGCTGGTGTTGGCCACAGATTCATAGTCCCAGTTCATGGTGACTTATGTTAAAAGGTTTGTTCTGTCTCGTGCCCTAGTAGTTTTTCCATGTCTGCGCTATGAGGGTGTTTGCCGCTATTAGGCTTTGAAATGTAAGTTTGGCCTCTATCCGGGGCAGTTGGTCCAGACCTGTAAACAGTAACCATATTCCTGGTGTCACAGGGCGTGGGGTGTGAAACAGTTTGGTGAGTTCCTGCTCTACCATATTCCAGTAAGGTTTTATTATCAGGCACGTCCACCAGACATGCAACATCATGTCCGTGCCAGATGCGCATCTCCAGCACTTGCTGGAAGTGCCCGAGTACATGTGGGACATTCGGCAGGTACATAGTGTGTGCCAAGTTTCAATAAAATCTCTCTTCACTTCCAGGGAGGTCGTTATTAATAAGTTGTATAAGTATTTTTCTCGCAGGTTGAAATGCATAGTTTCTCAAACTTAGATAAGTTGTATTTGCTGCTATCCAGGTTGCAGTTGCCAGTGATAAAGGATTTGAGGTGTAGGTATGCGAATATTGCTCTCTGTGGTAGGTTAAATTTAACTAGCATTTTATCAATTTTTAAAGGTAAAGCCAGGTAATTAATCTAAGATTTAATGATTTAAACCAAATAGAACAAAGCTTAAAGAAATCTAAGAACACTGAAAAATACCTATTGCACTAGGCTAATATTGATTTTGTTATTCATATTGATGAAGGTAAATGGATAATTGCTGAGGTTCACATTCTTTCACCGCTGCACTGAATAAAGTTTGTTTGAAGAAAAATATATACATGTGTCATTGAAACAATCCAAATTAAACCTTTTTTAATTCCTGTAAAATGATATGTATTTTTAAAATCGTGTCAGTTTTTTATGTTGCTGGCCGTAAGATGCAAAACTAGAGCAATTTTGGTGCACTGTTCCCCGAGTCCTGAGGTAAAATTTAAGCTTGTTCCTGGACCCCAACTCTTCTGTTTTGACTGATCTTTTCTCTCAACAAGTAATTTTACATGTCAGTTATATTTAGCACAGAGGAAAAAAATGTTTAAGCCACTTCTGTGTTCTGTCTGCAGATTCCAAGTAAGCTTTAATAATTTATATCTTGATTGTCTTCTCCTCTGATCTTTCGCGGTTCCATTCATTCTTCACCGTAGCCTCCTTGTGCTGAAAGAGTCTCCTTCCCCATATACCATCAGATCTTTATTCCTGATACAAACAAACTACCTACTTCTAGAACCTCCAGTTCATCATCTAACCTCCCTAGTTGCATTCTTCTATTCCAAGATTCTCTCCAGTGTATCCAGGGCTCGAGTCCTGCAGGAACGTGTGGGAACGGCGTTCCTGCACTTTTTCCACAGCAGGAACGCCGTTCCCATTACTAGTCCTGCAGGACCCAGGGCTGGCACAAGCGGCTGCCAGAGCAGGGGGAGCACAAATCCGAATCCCCTGCCTCTGACTGGGGACTCGGATTTTTAAACTCACCTCTCCCCCTGCAGTCAGTGGAGTCGTCCGGCCTCTCCTGATGATGTCAGTAGTAGGGGGCGTGGCTTTCTCTGCTCTTCTCACAGGACCGCTGGGGAGCAGAGGAAGTCACGCTCCCTCCTACTGACATCATCAGGAGAGGCCGGCTTACTCCACTGACTGCAGGCTGCAGGTTCCAGATCCTGTCCCACCCCTCCTGGCACAAGGTAAGCCTCAGGGAGGGGGGGAAGGCACTTTAGTTTTTTTTTTTTATCCCTTCCCTCAGTCCCTGTCCCCCCTCTTCAGTCCCTGTCCCCCTATTTAAGGCCCTGTCCCCCTATTTAAGGCCCTGTCCCCCCTCCTCAGTCCCTGTCCCCCTATTTAAGGCCCTGCCCCCCTTCCTCAGGCCTGTCCCTGTCCCCCTCCTCAGTCCCTGTCCCCCTATTTAAGGCCCTGTCCTCCCTCCTCAGTTCCTGACCCCCTCCTCAGTTCCTGACCCCCTCCTCAGTTCCTGACCCCCTCCTCAGTCCCTGTCCCCCTATTTAAGGCCCTGTCCCGTTACTCAGTCCCTGTCTCCCTCCTCAGTCCCTGTCCCTTTCCTCAGTCCCTGCCCCCCTCCTCAAGTCCTGTCCCCTTACTCAGTGCCTGTCTCCCTTACTCAGTGCCTGTCTCCCTCCTCAGTCCTTGCCCCCCTCCTCAGTCCTTGCCCCCCTCCTCAGTCCTTGCCCCCCTCCTCAGTCCTTGCCCCCCTCCTCAGTTCTTGCCCCCCTTCTCAGTCCTTGCCCCGCTCCCCAAGCCCTGTCTCGCTCCTCAAGCCCTGTCTCGCTCCTCAAGCCCTGTCTCCCTCCTCAAGCCCTGTCTCCCTCCTCAAGCCCTGTCTCCCTCCTCAAGCCCTGTCTCCCTCCTCAAGCCCTGTCTCCCTCCTCAAGCCCTGTCTCCCTCCTCAAGCCCTGTCCCTTTCCTCAAGCCCTGTCCCTTTCCTCAGTCCCTGTCCCTTTCCTCAGTCCCTGTCCCTTTCCTCAGTCCCTGTCCCTTTCCTCAGCCCCTGTCCCTTTCCTCAGTCCCTGTCCCTTTCCTCAGTCTCTGTCCCCCTCCTCAAGCCCTGTCCCCTTACTCAGTCCCTGTCTCCCTCCTCAGTCCCTGTCTTCTTACTCAGGCCCTGTCCCCCTCCTCAGCCCCTGCTCCCTTCATCAGCCCCTGCCCCCCTCCTCAGCCTCTGTCCCCCTCCTCAGCCTCTGTCCCCCTCCTCAGCCCATGGCCCCTTCCTCAGCCCATGCCCCCCCCCCTCACCTCCTCCTAAGCTCCTGTCCCTCTTCCTCAGCCCTGCCACCTTACTCAGCCCATGGCCCCTTCCTCAACCCATGCCCCCCCCCTCCTCCTAAGCTCCTGTCCCTTTTCCACAGCACTGTCAACTTACTTAGCCCCTGTCCCCCTCCTTAGCCCGTCCCCCTCCTTAGCCCCTGTCCCCCTCCTCAGCCCCTGTCCCCCTCCTCAGCCCCTGTCCCCCTCCTCAGCCCCTGTCCCCCTCCTAAGCCCCTGTCCCCCTCCTAAGCCCCTGTCCCCCTCCTCAGCCCCTGTCCCCCTCCCTCAGCCCCTGTCCACCTTACTCAGCCCCTGTCCACCTTACTCAGCCCAGTGCTCTTACTCAGCCCCTGCATACGCGCATCAGCCCCTGCCCCTCTTCCTCAGCCCCTGCCCCCCTTCCTCAGCCCCTGCCCCCCTTCCTCAGCCCCTGGCCCCCCTTCCTCAGCCCCTGGCCCCCCTTCCTCAGCCCCTGGCCCCCCTTCCTCAGCCCCTCAGTTCCTGTCCCTTTCCTCAGCCCCTCAGTTCCTGTCCCTTTCCTCAGTTCCTGTCCCTTTCCTCAGTTCCTGTCCCTTTCCTCAGTTCCTGTCCCTTTCCTCAGCCCATGTCCCCTTCCTCAGCCCATGCTCCCCCCCCCAATCTCCTGTCCCTCTTCCTCAGCTCCTGTCCCCCTCCTCAGCCCCGTGCCCTTACTCAGTCCCTGCATACAAGCGTATCTTTTTTTGGGGTGTGGGGGGGGGGGGGGGGGGGGAGGGGGCGGGGGCGGGGAGTGGATCTTGGGTGAGTTCCTGCACTTTTTGACCCAGGACTTGACCCCTGAGTGTATCCATCTGTTTGCTGTATATGTGCCTATCAATATTCGTAAAGGACCCAGTATTTATCTAGCCTGAGTAGTGTAATGTTTATTATCATCCTCATTGCTAACAGAATATCTAGAACTTCTAGAATCTAAAATTGTATTTGCAAAAAAAATAAGCTGCTAGTATCTTGTATTCTTTAAAGGTTAATTGTGAGGCAACATATTTTTCTAAATGAATATTCAGAGATTAATGAAGAAATAATCATTATTTTGGGGGTAACAAAGGGAAATTGCAGTGTTACAGTTGATAATAAAATCACTTAAATCTGTTATGTAAACTAGCAAGCAATATTACTAAGCACTCTGCCATTACCAGGTGAATATAACTATATTTGAAGACAAAATTCTATGCTAAATGTGTTCTTTTTTATGTTTACAGGTTCAAGTAACTCTGACAACTCATGATTGTGGAAGCCTGACAAAAAAGGATATAAAACTTGCCCAATTTATTGAAAATGCTGCAACATCATAATACATAAATAAAGAATGCTGTAAATAACTTTTTATGTTTCCTTATATTTTGCTGCTAAACATACTAAGTTGCCATTCTACACCAGTTTAAGGGTCTGATTATGCCTGACACTAACCTGTGCATTTTCTCTTTTGTTACTTGCATCTTTCATCCTCAGCAACTAGACTTGTCTGGAGGTGCAGAAATCTTGGGAATTCAACACCAGTAGACTTTACCCTAGTATTTAGTCCTTTAAGAAATTGTTAAAAATATTAGGCAGGAAACTGACCACTTAATGTCTTTACCCTGCCTAATCTCATTTATCAGTATCTATCACAGCTTATCATTCTCTTCTATTAAAGGAAAACTATAGTGTTAGAAATAAAAAAAAAACTGTACTCCTAACACTATAGTGCCCTTTACCAACAGTTTGACTACTTAATATGGGAATCCACCAGGAGACCACTGGAACCATAACCACTGCATGGCACTGTAGTGGTCATGGTGCTTAGACTCTCCTTTTGCATTGTTATTATTGAGTACTCAACTCAACTGAATCAATATCAATATCACTGAATACAGTACACTATTTTATACTATATTGTATTTTATTAAATTGTTGAGCTGGTGCCCTCATTATGAACATTGTGCTAGCTTTTCAGTAATTAACTGCAGGGCTCCATACTTCTTCCAAAAATTGTATTGTGGCTCTTTGGCAATGCTATCCAAAGAAATTACAACATGTCTGAAAACTCAAAGATTATACACATGCCAGCATTTCAATTAGCCACAATTAGTTAAAGCAAGCCTATAATGTGGGTAGTAACAAAGACTTTAAATTAGTAGAGCTCCAGGCTGGCCATATTCTATCTAGGAGTTCCTTAAGGAGCCATATATAATTTTTTTTTTTTTTTTTTAAATTAAAATCACCTTTCTTAGTAAATAAATATGGGGATTCAGTTTCATCATATGGCCATATCATGTTAAGCCCACCACTATGTAACAATATAGGAGGGTACTCCAATATAGGTGGGTCCTACACAAATTTTAACATGGGAGATTAACATGCTACCTGCAATGCTTCCAGAAAATCAATGTATGCTTTCCTGTGGTCACCTCCAATGGGGCACCTACAGTGGTGGTGGGGATTCCAAATATACATAGAAAAAAGATAAATGGACTTACTTTTTGGACTCCTGATTAATTTTCATTATCTTTATTTCAAACTCTTTTGGGTTTTTATCTTGTATGTATTTTCTCTTTTGTAGTGTATTGTATATGTGCTTGTATAGTTTATAATCAGGTTTTTTTTTCACCTGTGGCGCCGCCTCTTCTCTACATTTTTTTTGCTTAGTCTTTTGTAATAGTTGTCTATGAGGCCCCTCATTCTTGCAGGTGGTATAGCTGCCAATTTGTCTTGGCAAAATGCCTCCAGGTCATGCAAAGTCTTTGGTTGTCTTGCATGAAACACACTTTTGCGATCTCCCCAGTGTGGCTTGATGATATTAAGGTCAGGAGACTGTGATGGAAACTCCAGAACCTTCACCCTTTTCTGCTGTAACCTCTGGAAGGTCAATTTGGCCTTGTGCTTAGGGTCATTGTCATGCTGGAAAGTCCAAGAGTGTCCCATGTGCAGGCTTCATGCAAATTGTCTGCCAGTATTTTCTGATAACACGCTGCATTCATCATGCAATCGGTTTTCACAAGATTCCACTTGCCTTTAGAGCTCATACCCCCTCGCATTAAAACATCAGCGAGCCTCCACTATGCTTCACAGTGGAGATGGTATTCTTTTCACTATAGGCCTTTGACCCGTCTCCAAACATAGCGCTTATGGTTGTGACCATAAAGCTCTGTCTTGTCACTCCAAATTGCAGTGTGCCAGAAGAGCTGTGAGGTGTATCAAGTTGTTGTTAGGCATATTGTAACCAGGCTTTTTGTGTGGCATTGGCGCAGTAAATGCTTCTTTCTGGCAACTTGACCATGCATCTCATTTTTGTTTAAGTATCATCATATTGTGCTCCTTGACACAACTACAAAGTCTTTTTCCAGAGCAGCCTGCATTTCTCCCGAGGTTACCTGTGGATTTTTCTTTGTATCCCGAACAATTCGTCTGGCAGTTGTGGGTGAAATCTTTCTTATCTGACCATGGCTTGGTATCAAGAGATTCCCAAATTTTCCACTTCTTAATAAGTGATTGAACAGTACAGACTGGTATTTTCAAGGCTTTGGATATCTTTATAAAGTTCCATTACCTTGTTACGCAGGTTGTTTGACAGTTCTTTTCTGCTCCCCATGCCTCCGTATCTATCCTGTTCAGTGCATCCACGTGTGAACTAAACAACTCATTGACTAATAAATTAACCTTTAATTGCCATTTTAACCTGTGTGTGTCACCTTGTGTGCCTGTAACTGAAACGGGAGTCTTACCCCAACACAGAGGAAAGTGGAATCCCACAAAAGGTGGATCCGAAAGACGTATTACCGAGCCTTAGAATGGCTGGACTTAACGTACTTATACAACAAGAAACAGGGTCAAGATAAATGATTACAGAAATACTTAGAGTCAAGACAAAGCCGGGTCAGGATACGCGAAAATCACGAAGACAAAGATGAAGCCAGATCAAGATACTAGAAATCACGAAGTCAATATGAAGCCGAGGTTAGGCACAGAAAATCCCTAGGGAATCACTAGGAGCACAAAGTGAGGATCTATACAGAAATCACAATAAACAAAGAATAGGGGCCAAAGCAAGCCTTAAATAGGCTTACCTGTGTACTGATTGGTCCACGGCATCATTGCGACTCAAAATAGATTAGGATCACAATGATGATGTGGTGACTTTAAGAACAAGCTTGACATCAGACCTACATGCTATATAAGGCTGTCATGTCATGCGGCTGTGTGGATCGGCTGGACGATGTGACTGCTCAGCAGGGGGTGGGCTGCGCAGCTCGAGGGAGGTAAGTACATGCCACATTACCCCCCCAGGAAAATACGCCCATCGTGAAGGACCTGGCTTGTCCAGGTGATGGCGATGAAAGGAGCATGCCTATCAACCCGAGGGACCCAGGAACAATCCTCAGGGCCATCCAATGGACCAGATACTGGAGACTACTCCTCAGGAACCTATGGTCAAGGATTGCAACAACCTCATACTCAACCGATACAGGAGGTAGAGAAGTGCGAGGTCCAGTAAACAGATCTGAGGTTTTAACAGGGAGATATGGAAGACATTAGGTATACACATGGAACAAGGTAATTCTAGGGCATACGATACAGGGTTCACTTTGCGCAGGATACCTTCTGTCTCTGAGCGGCATTAACCAATAGCTGTTGAACCTGCTCCCAAGTACTATGTAAACCAGCCATGTGCTCATCCAGAGCTGGCATTTCTTGTGAGGAAAATGCAGTCAGGAGAACAACAGGATGCCACCATAGACTACGTAAAAAGCCAAGGATTTGTGAGCAGCATTATTGCGAGCATCTTCAGCCCAAGGAAGCAGGTCAACCCAATCACCCTGGTGATATGAAACGAAATATAGATATTGCTCAAGAGACTGGTTGGCACGTTTGGCTGCTCCATTAGTCTGAGGATGGTAAGCGGAGGAAAAGGACAACGCAATACCCATCTCGCAGCAAAAGGCTCTCCAGAAGCGTGAAACAAATTGACTACCTCTGTCAGATAAGATTTTTTTCGGTTTGCCATGTAGACGGAATACCTATCTAGAGAAAATCCTAGTTAATTCTTCTGAGGAGGGGAGTTTCCTATGCCAGCGCCGATGTCCCTCAGCGCTGGGTTGAAGCTCCGCCCCCACTGACGTCCCGCGAATCAAATCGGAATCAATGCTTTCCTATGAAAAAATAAATAAATAAAAATCTGACGGTGGAGGTCCTTATGCAGAGCGTGAGGACATCCAGCATCAGATAACAGACCAAAAGTCTGTTACAATTCCGGAAGCGCCCCCCATGGCTGTCTGGTAGGCAGCCACTGAGGGCAGACTTAGTGCTGTAATGTAAACATTGCAATTCACTGGAACTGTGTTTTACATTGCAGCACTAAGTGCAAAAGGGACACAGCACCCAGACTACTTCAATGAGCTGAAGTGGTCAAGGTGCCTGCAGTGTCCATTAAACCTCTTAAGGACACATGACATGTGTGTCATGATTCCCTTTTATTCCAGAAGTTTGGTCCTTAAGGGGTTAAACAATGAAGAGGATACGGAAAGAACTGCTGTGGCTACGATTCTTTCCGGGGGAATGATAAAACACTCCTCCGGCTCCACCTGCCTTGGAAATCAACCGTTTCGCCTCTCCGAGATACAGAGGATTCTTATGATCTGTTAGCACCAGGATGGGATCTTGCGAACCTTTAGAGGAGATGTCTCCACACCTTCAAGGCTCATAGTTCTGTTCCGTCTGTGAGAGTTTCCCAGAGAAGAAACCACATGGGTGCAAAGGTTGGTCAGGGGACAAGCACTGGGACAGAATAGCTCTTACTCCTACCTCAGAAGCATCTACTTCCAATACAAAAGGAGGAGATGGTGAGGATAGGCACAGAAACAAAAGCTCTTTTCAGGCTCTCAAAGACTTCCCTTGCCTCATGGAGCCAAACATAGGTGTTCACAGCATTTTTAGTGAGGATTGTGATAGGGGCAATAATTGTAGAGAAATTATTTGTAAACTTCATATAATAGTTGGCTAACCCTATGAACCTCTGTATTGGTTTTAATCCTTGAGGCAAAGGCCACTCAACAACAGCTGACAACTTCTTAGGATACATACTGAATCCAGAGGCCGAAACAGAGGCGTAACTAGGATCCATGGGGCCCCAGTGCAAAAACTGTCCTGGGGCACCCCTCCTGAACCCAACATTCCACTCCAGAAATGCCACTTACATGCCTCCTAACAGCCCCACTTTGTGCGGGACAGGCCTGATTTTGTGAGGTAATCCAGATGTGCTGCCACGCTCTTCCTCTGCACGATTTGCCAAGGGCAAGATATGGGAAGTATGCATGTATACATTATATATCATTATAACTAGCATGCAGGAATAATGGGAGGCATACATATTCCACCAAAAACAAACTTTATTAGGGACAATAACAGTCTGACAATAAGAGTGTGGTGTGGACCAACAATAGTCCAAATAAAGAAAGAAAGGTATATCTTCCAAAAGCTTTTCTCCTTCTTCTTGAACTGGATACAAATCTACAAAATAAGAAAAGGCAGACTCATTCACACAGAAGGATTCATTTTGATGTGATAAACTATTTACGTAAATTATTTTCATTCAATGATCAATTAAAAAAAAAAAAGGTTTTTTTTATATACCATCCTTTTCCTTTGCCTCTCCCATGACAATTATTGTACAATTGGACCAAGAAGAAAAAAAAAAAAAAAAAAAGATTTTTACTTACTGAAATTCTCCACTGGTTCAAAACAATATTCTATTTGCATGTGCAAGATGGATGAATTTTGAACCTACAGAAATAAGAAACAGCAATAAATTACCACTTTATTCTAAATATAGCATATCACGGTATATATTAAACAATTCCTATGTAGTTCAGCCACATAACAGAAGTAACTTACTCAAATCTCCCATAACATGGAATCTTTTTCAGGAAACAGGATTGCAAGACAAACAGTGGTAACTTCAAATTGAAGATTATGCTAGCGCTAGTGTACCTATAATCTTAATTTTAGTAATGACAGGAGGCGAGTATTTTGCATTAACTCTCTTTACTAACTCCACATAGCAGTAAAGAAAAGGAGTGAAAACATTAACCAATCAAAATATAGTAGGAGGTATAGTATTCACAGTGATGAGGCTCCTCCCCCTCTTTCCAAGCGACATCAAAGACATATAAAATATTAAAGAAACGGAAAAAAGTCTTGAAACATGCACCAACGGGTGACTTTCCAAAGTGCGAAGTCCTAGCAGTTAGAGGATGGTCCAAACGTGCACCAACGGGTGACTTTCCCAAATGCGAAGTCCTGGCAGTTGAAGGGAGGCCCAAACATGTCCATCCTGAACGTAAGCTGTAACGTCTTGAAGTTATGCTGGAAAAGAGCGTGAAAAGGGTTAGGAACCGGTCTGGTAACTGGTTGCAGTGATGTAATAAACCCAACACAGATTCCACTAAAAAAATGTTTAAAATTAGTCTAAGTAAGACGATGATTAGGAAACACAAGCTGTATCTAAACAAAGTACAAATACGATGAAAATAAGCTGAGTAAGAAGACAGAGCAAAGGAAGGAATATACAGACTATAGGTATACTTACATGAGATCTCATCCTTCTGAGTATAGGTATACTTACATAGAATCTCCTTCCTCAAGGGTGTGGAGGGTGGGAAAATACTCGCCTCCTGTCATTACTAAAATTAAGATTATAGGTACACTAGCGCTAGCATAATCTTCAATTTTACCACATGACAGGAGGCTTCATATTTTGCATTTTTAACGCTGAAACAGGAGAGACGTGGTTGCCCCCGGGTTCGGGCGGAAATAGAAGGTCCGAAAAGTAGATTCTCGTGACCAATCTGCGGCTCGTAGGATGTCTGCCAGGGATGCGCCTGCGGTGAAGGCTGATGAGGCCGCCGCACCCCGGACGGAGTGGGCTCCGAAGGTCTCCTCTATGCCCGCCAGAGATAGAATCCATCTTACCCACCTGGCCAAGGTGGTGGTAGAGACTGGTACGTGAGGTCTAACGTAGGATACCAAGAGTTGGCCCGAAGGTGAGACCCGCAATCGGGATGTGACTTCCACGTATCGATGCAGGGTGGACACCACGCAGAGAAGCGGCTCTGTAGGGAAAAAAGGGTAGAAGACCGATGTGGAATCGGATTTCGTACGGCGTGAAATTTGGAAGGTAACTCCCTCTGGGGAGACCGAAAAGGCATCGATGTCGAATGCTCGTACGTCCGAGACTCTGCGGAATGAGACCAAACAAAGTAGAAGTGTCAGTTTAGCTGATAACTGTCGGAGCGAAAGTCTGTTGTTGTCCGGCCAGTCCCTAATGAATTGTAGAACAATCTCGACGTCCCATAGTCGGGAGTATTTAGGTTTTGGAGGCCTCTGTAGTCTGATGCCTCTGAGAAGACGGCATACCAGTGGGTCTTTTCCAACGGGGATCCCCTGGGTCGGAACGTGGGCTGCCGAAATAGCGGATCGTATGACGTTGAGGGATCGATAAGATCGGCCCGTGGAGAAGAGGTGCGAGAGGAAATTCAAAATGGCTGTTATAGGTGCCGTAAAGGGATCGAAATTCCGTTCACTGCACCAAGTAGACCAGGAGTTCCATGCTGATAGGTAACATCGTCTGGTTCCTGGTGCCCATGAGTCCCAGAGGAGGTCTCGAGACGTTTGCGATAAGTCTTCGGTTTGCCAGGTTCCCCTGAAAGTGTCCAGGCCATCAGCGTGAGACGGCCTTCCAGGATGAGCGGGTGTTGGTTCCCTTTGGGATCCGTAAGGAGTGTCGGGTAGGACGGTATGAGGAGAGGATCCTTGTAGGCTGCTGCCAGAAGATCCGGGAACCATGGTTGGCCCGGCCATAGGGGTGAGATGAGGATCAGGGATCCGCGTTGGGTCTTCAGGTATTGCATCGTCCTCGCCACCATGGCGAATGGGGGAAAGGCATACGCCCCCGTGGGTGGCCAGGGTTGTAGAAACGCATCTACTGCCTTGCTCCCTGGATCTGGGAGCCAGCTGAAGTACTCGTCTGTCTGCCTGTTGTTGCGTGAAGCAAAGAGGTCTAGGTGGAGGGGACCCCTCCTGGCCGAAAGACGTTGGAAGATCGCTGGGTCCAGTCTCCAGTCGCTGTTGTCCCGCCAGTGGCGTGAGAACCAGTCCGCTGTCAGGTTCGTGTCTCCCGGGAGGTATTCTGCCACCAGGGAGATTCTCCGGGGCAGGCAAAATTCGAAGATGTCCTTCGTGATGTTTGATAGGAGCCTGGATCGTGCTCCTCCCAGGCGATTGATGTAGCGGACCGCTGAGACGTTGTCCATCCGGAGGAGGATGCAGCAGTCCGTGCTGTCTTTTGCCAAGCTGCGGATCGCAAACGACCCGGCCAGGAGTTCTAAGCAGTTTATGTGGAGGTTGGTTTCTCGTGAAGTCCAAGTGCCTCCTGTCGATCCGCCCTCGCCTGTGGCGCCCCAGCCCCAAAGGCTGGCGTCTGATTCCAGAATGATGTCGGGAGAACTCCCGAAGATGGCTCGGCCGTTCCAAGCCTCCATGCTGTCCAACCACCATCCGAGTTCTTCCTTGATTTCTTCCGTTACCGGAATGTTCTGGTCGTAGGAAGGGTTCTGGCGAAGAAAGGAGGCCTTGAGATGTTGCATCGCCCTGTAGTGTAGTGGGCCTGGGAAGATCGCCTGAATCGAAGCGGACAGTAGGCCCACTATCCGAGCTAGGGTGCGGAGGGGAATGGTGTGACAGCGGATGACCCTGCGTAGTTCCTTCTTGATGGCTGTGATCTTCGAGCCTGGGAGTCGTAGGGTGCTGGTCCTGGAGTCTATCTCGAAGCCCAGGAATTGAATCGTCTGAGTTGGGGACAGTTCCGATTTTTGGTAATTTACCACGAAGCCTAGGGACGTCAGGAGTTGAATGGTATATCGTGTGTGTTGCCTTAGACTGTACCTGTCTGAGGAGAACAGTAGCAGGTCGTCCAGGTATATAATGCACCGAATTCCTTGCGTTCGTAGTCGTGATACAACTGGTTTGAGAAGCTTTGTGAAGCACCACGGTGCTGAGCTGAGGCCGAAAGGGAGGCATGTGAACTGCCAGGGTTGGTTTTGCCATAGGAATCTGAGGAATCGACGGCAAGATGTGTGGACGGGAACCGACAGGTAAGCGTCCTTGAGGTCTAGCCTCGTAAACCAGTCCCTGTCTTGTAGAAGATCTCTCAGAAGATGGATGCCCTCCATCTTGAAGTGCCTGTACATCACGAAAGCGTTGAGTCCTTTCAAATTTATAACCGGACGGAACTCCCCAGATTTTTTCTTCACTAGGAAGATGTTGCTGAAGAAACCCTGTCCGTCGTGAGCCGGTTCTATCGCCCTTTTCGTTTGGAGTTCTCGTAGTTCGTCGTCGATCAGACGGCGGTCCTCCTGGGAGCATTGAATGGGGTGTGGAGGAGTGAGTTGGTAGGGGGGTTCTACGAAGTCGATGACGTAGCCCCGAACTGTCTGGAGGATCCATGCGTCTGTGGAGATGGTTATCCATTCCTGAAAAGACAGAGCAATACGGCCTGCAGTATAAGGGGAAAGTGAAACAAGAGGCATGATGTTGCTTACCTGTGGGGAAGCGTGCTCTGCCACGGCTACGAGGTCCTCTGCCTCGGTCTGCTCCTCGGGTATAGGAGAATGGAGGTCTGGAGCCCACTTCTGGGTAGAAGGGCTGTGGTCTGTATGACCGGGGGCCAGAAGGCCAGAATCGGCTGGCTGCGCGGCCCCTGTAGCGGCCAGCCCGTCCAAAAGCACCCCGACTGGGGTAACCTCTGAAGACTCGCTTCATGGATGTCTGAGCTTTATTCAGGGACGTAAAAATATTAACATGTTTGTTCAGCTCTTTTAAGAAGGGTTCCCCAAATAGTTTGCCCTGTGCCAACGGTCCCAGTTCTTTGGTGCCCAATTCCACCAGTTTTCCGTCAATACGGAGTAAAGCTGCCTTGCGCCTCTCAGAGGAGAGTGCTACGTTGGTATTGCCAACAAAACAGAAGCACCTTTGTGCCCATTCTCTGATGTCATGTGCCCATTCTTTGACCATGCTAGAGTCGAATTGATCGGCCCTAGTGAAAGCATCATCTGCTAGGTAAAGTATGCGGGAGAGCGGGCCGATGGCGTCCAGCAGTTTGTCTTGGACCCCGTGGAATCCCTTCTCCACGCCCCGTCGGGGGTCACGGCCACCTCGGGACATAAAGGTGTTCATCACCTGGTCAAACTCCGGGGTTTGAGTGACATGGTCGGGAAGTGAGGGACGTGGGCATTCCGAGCGTAGACGGTTGCGCACCGTTTTATCCAGAGGTTTGCGAAGCCAGCGGTGCATAAATTGGGAGAGGTGGTCGGGGGGTGTCCAGTCCCCGGAGCGTGGGTGGCGGATATTGCGAGGGTCAAACAGACGTTGCCCTGTGGGGTCTAGGATGGCCTCGTCTTCCTGGGTAGGTGCGAGGTCGTCTGGTAGCTGACTGTGATCCATGAAGGTGCCTCGTAGGAGGCCCGTATGGGAGCCGGAGTCCGAGTCCCAATTATCATCTTGCGGATCAGAGTCCGCGGCCTGCCACTCGTCCAGTACGGCCATAGAATGTGTGTGTTCTTCCCCCTCATCCGAGGAGTAGTGGGCAGGTGTGGGTGGGGCTGGTCTATGGCGTTTGGGTGCTTTACCCTTGGCTGGTGTATCGCCCGCTTTCTCACCTTTCCAGTGACGTTTGGCGGGGCGTGGGTCCGCCAGTACGTGTGACTCTGAGGCCTCAGAGTCCTCGTCTTGAGGTAGTGTGAGCGTGGCCTTTTTGGGTTTGTCGGTAGATGCCGACATGACTCTGGACAGCGCTTTCTCCATAGAGGCGGAGATGGCTTCTGCAATCATGGACTGGAAGTCCGCAGGGGTTTGGGATGTTTCCATAGTGGTTATGGTGTTGGCACAGGGTAGATGGGCTAGGGGTCAGTTGATATAATATGCACTCAAAAGTATAATAAAATCGGTAATAACACCCCAGCAGGGTGTGATGTAGTGTAGGTACAAGTAAAAGTACCCGAAACCCCAGCAGGGTAAATTGGGTTTTTCTTGCTGGGCCGCACCCAGAAATATATGTATGATAACTGAGAGGATGGCACGAAATCCACCTTAATATGACATTAATATGGGGTTGGGATGCCCCTGTAACATATACATATATGTAGGTGGCACGAAATCCACCTGAAGGCAGCAGTGCATTAAGGGCTTCACCCTGTTGTAATAGAAGGTGGCACAAAATCCACCGGTCAGTGGGTAGGAATAGGAATAATAACAGTGGACTCACCACTGAGGAAGGGCCAGCAGCCTCTTTATCCTACCGGAAAAACTTCTGTGACCCCTGCCTAGTAACAAAAGGATATGGACGATCGGATGAGCTCTGCAGGCCGACACTGCGGAGATCGTGGGACTCCCAAAATGGCGGCCGTGAATCTCGCGAGACGCGAGATCCAAGATGGCCGCCGGAAAAACCGGGAAAAAAAGTTTCCCGGTGTGTCGGCGAACAGAAAACGGCTGGTGAGCCGCGAGGGAGTGCTAGGGACAGGGTGAGCGTTACCCTGAGTGGAAGCAAGCTGGGAAGCCAGCGAAACGAAGGGGAATGAAAACGGAGGTATCCTGAGGGGAAAAGTTTACCATAAAACACATATACAGAAAAACATAATAACGTAAAATAAACGTAAGATAAAAGGGGGGAACCCCCCAGGATAGAAAGGGAGAAGATTCCCAGAAGAAACAGAATAAGGAAATCGAATATTAGCATACAACATAGAAAATACAATCTATATAAAGGGAAGAGCCTGAAACTCTGACCTGTCTGCTGATGGAGCAGTAAAGAAAGAGGGGGAGGAGCCTCATCACTGTGAATACTATACCTCCTACTATATTTTGATTGGTTAATGTTTTCACTCCTTTTCTTTACTGCTATGTGGAGTTAGTAAAGAGAGTTAATGCAAAATATGAAGCCTCCTGTCATGTGGTAAAATTTGGTTTATTCAAACGTGATGCCTTCCAGCTCGGTAATGTTCAATTCTTCTTTAATTAAACTTTACAATAATAAAAAAAAGGCAGGTATAACATCATCAACAGAGTGTAACCTATGTATGGCAGCGAGATTGCAGCACATTTTTTTTTTTATGTATAACAGGAAGTACTAGAATGCGTTGAGACAGAAGAAAACTTGGCACAATATATGTATGAAAATCTGTGTGTCAGGTCAGATGGACTAAGGTTAGGTAAGCATACAGATACTGATCCTGACTCTAACTGCTAGTCAATGGCATATTTTCTTTTTGGTATTGCTTTAAAAAAGTTAGCTAGATACAGAGATGAGGTCCGCTGAGAACAAATGGCCATTAACCCTCCACCCTGACCAGATGTGCTAAGCAGAATAAATATTTAACAAAATGAGCTGAGAATGCTACAGTGCTATGGCTTTTGTAACAAGAGGATAACTTATTGTTGCCCATCATATATGAGTAGCCCATTGGTCTCTACAAGTGCAGCAGTGGGGCAATACTCAGGTGGGGCCACAGGAGCCCAGTTCAGCCAATCCCTTTGAGTGGCAAGATTTGGGCGCAGTCCGGTGGGTCCGCGTATTCTTTTGCTTGTTTGCGCTGGGGTAGCACATAGGTGTATGCCAGCATTCGGGATCCAGGGTTTCGGGACTGCCTGGGAGCTAAGCCTGTTCCCCTGCTGGGGTGGCCGTTGGAGCTTGATGGAAGGTGGCTGCTCCTGCTAGAGATTTTCAGCCGGTATGGTCGACGTCTAACTGTTGTGCCTCAGGAGATTCTCAGCCTGTGATGGCGGTTTGCCGCTGGAGTGTGGGTAGGAGAGTCTTTGCCCACAGGCAATTTCCCCTGCTTCAGCACTACACGGCTCCCCTCCTCTGGTATAGGCTGTTGTTTTAACTGCTGTGTTCTGGCTTGCAGTTTGGCCCAGAAGGCATTAAATATTCCATCCAGGCGCTGCTTGCCTTGTTCGATGTAGCTGTGAGGGGCTGGCTGCATGAGGCCCAGGCCCCACGTGTTGCAGGGGGAGGCTGTCGCCATTTTAGGTAATGAGAGTTGCAGCAGTTCGTCTCGGCCCTGATGCCAGGTGCCACGGTAGTGGGATTTAATCAGAGCGGGGACCGGGATAACCCCCACCGGCCCAGAGGGGGTGGGGAAACAGGGTTCAAACAGTCACAAAGTCTGCTTAGTTACCGATAGGGAGGTCGGCCTCCCCTCCCGATCGGTTTCTGAATGGGCCGTTCATATTGCGTCAGTTCTTCGGCCCTGCAGGGCACTCGAGTGCCACGGAGTATAGCCGGCACCTTCTCTGCACCCTCAGAATTCGGTCTGCAGTTTCTTTAGTCGGCGGTGAGCTGTTTTTCAACGATTTTAAGTTTATTGTGTGGAGAGCTCACTGACCCTGCGTCCGCTCAGTATGGCGGTCAGGTTAAAAAACGTAACCTAACATTACATGCTAATTATTATTATAATGCAACCACATACTGCAACCCTGAATACGCATTCCCAGCTTCTCCATGTGTCTCATTACCCATCCCCACCAGCCCCTCCATGTGTCTCTCCACCCTAACCTCATCTACCTGCTCACCTCTTTGTAGCAAGGCT